>NC_091814.1:57362500-57722500 GCF_041296235.1 Equus asinus | reverse complement strand
CCTAACCCTAACCCTAACCCTAACCCTAACCCTAACCCTAACCCTAACCCTAACCCTAACCCTAACCCTAACCCTAACCCTAACCCTAACCTAACCCTAACCCTAACCCTAACCCTAACCCTAACCCTAACCCTAACCCTAACCCTAACCCTAACCCTAACCCTAACCCTAACCCTAACCCTAACCCTAACCCTAACCCTAACCCTAACCCTAACCCTAACCCTAACCCTAACCCTAACCCTAACCCTAACCCTAACCCTAACCCTAACCCTAACCCTAACCCTAACCCTAACCCTAACCCTAACCCTAACCCTAACCCTAACCCTAACCCTAACCCTAACCCTAACCCTAACCCTAACCCTAACCCTAACCCTAACCCTAACCCTAACCCTAACCCTAACCCTAACCCTAACCCTAACCCTAACCCTAACCCTAACCCTAACCCTAACCCTAACCCTAACCCTAACCCTAACCCTAACCCTAACCCTAACCCTAACCCTAACCCTAACCCTAACCCTAACCCTAACCCTAACCCTAACCCTAACCCTAACCCTAACCCTAACCCTAACCCTAACCCTAACCTAACCCTAACCCTAACCCTAACCCTAACCCTAACCCTAACCCTAACCCTAACCCTAACCCTAACCCTAACCCTAACCCTAACCCTAACCCTAACCCTAACCCTAACCCTAACCCTAACCCTACCCTACCCTAACCCTAACCCTAACCCTAACCCTAACCCTAACCCTAACCCTAACCCTAACCCTAACCCTAACCCTAACCCTAACCCTAACCCTAACCCTAACCCTAACCCTAACCCTAACCCTAACCCTAACCCTAACCCTAACCCTAACCCTAACCCTAACCCTAACCCTAACCCTAACCCTAACCCTAACCCTAACCCTAACCCTAACCCTAACCCTAACCCTAACCCTAACCCTAACCCTAACCCTAACCCTAACCCTAACCCTAACCCTAACCCTAACCCTAACCCTAACCCTAACCCTAACCCTAACCCTAACCCTAACCCTAACCCTAACCCTAACCCTAACCCTAACCCTAACCCTAACCCTAACCCTAACCCTAACCCTAACCCTAACCCTAACCCTAACCCTAACCCTAACCCTAACCCTAACCCTAACCCTAACCCTAACCCTAACCCTAACCCTAACCCTAACCCTAACCCTAACCCTAACCCTAACCCTAACCCTAACCCTAACCCTAACCCTAACCCTAACCCTAACCCTAACCCTAACCCTAACCCTAACCCTAACCCTAACCCTAACCCTAACCCTAACCCTAACCCTAACCCTAACCCTAACCCTAACCCTAACCCTAACCCTAACCCTAACCCTAACCCTAACCCTAACCCTAACCCTAACCCTAACCCTAACCCTAACCCTAACCCTAACCCTAACCCTAACCCTAACCCTAACCCTAACCCTAACCCTAACCCTAACCCTAACCCTAACCCTAACCCTAACCCTAACCCTAACCCTAACCCTAACCCTAACCCTAACCCTAACCCTAACCCTAACCCTAACCCTAACCCTAACCCTAACCCTAACCCTAACCCTAACCCTAACCTAACCCTAACCCTAACCCTAACCCTAACCCTAACCCTAACCCTAACCCTAACCCTAACCCTAACCCTAACCCTAACCCTAACCCTAACCCTAACCCTAACCCTAACCCTAACCCTAACCCTAACCCTAACCCTAACCCTAACCCTAACCCTAACCCTAACCCTAACCCTAACCCTAACCCTAACCCTAACCCTAACCCTAACCCTAACCCTAACCCTAACCCTAACCCTAACCCTAACCCTAACCCTAACCCTAACCCTAACCCTAACCCTAACCCTAACCCTAACCCTAACCCTAACCCTAACCCTAACCCTAACCCTAACCCTAACCCTAACCCTAACCCTAACCCTAACCCTAACCCTAACCCTAACCCTAACCCTAACCCTAACCCTAACCCTAACCCTAACCCTAACCCTAACCCTAACCCTAACCCTAACCCTAACCCTAACCCTAACCCTAACCCTAACCCTAACCCTAACCCTAACCCTAACCCTAACCCTAACCCTAACCCTAACCCTAACCCTAACCCTAACCCTAACCCTAACCCTAACCCTAACCCTAACCCTAACCCTAACCCTAACCCTAACCCTAACCCTAACCCTAACCCTAACCCTAACCCTAACCCTAACCCTAACCCTAACCCTAACCCTAACCCTAACCCTAACCCTAACCCTAACCCTAACCCTAACCCTAACCCTAACCCTAACCCTAACCCTAACCCTAACCCTAACCCTAACCCTAACCCTAACCCTAACCCTAACCCTAACCCTAACCCTAACCCTAACCCTAACCCTAACCCTAACCCTAACCCTAACCCTAACCCTAACCCTAACCCTAACCCTAACCCTAACCCTAACCCTAACCCTAACCCTAACCCTAACCCTAACCCTAACCCTAACCCTAACCCTAACCCTAACCCTAACCCTAACCCTAACCCTAACCCTAACCCTAACCCTAACCCTAACCCTAACCCTAACCCTAACCCTAACCCTAACCCTAACCCTAACCCTAACCCTAACCCTAACCCTAACCCTAACCCTAACCCTAACCCTAACCCTAACCCTAACCCTAACCCTAACCCTAACCCTAACCCTAACCCTAACCCTAACCCTAACCCTAACCCTAACCCTAACCCTAACCCTAACCCTAACCCTAACCCTAACCCTAACCCTAACCCTAACCCTAACCCTAACCCTAACCCTAACCCTAACCCTAACCCTAACCCTAACCCTAACCCTAACCCTAACCCTAACCCTAACCCTAACCCTAACCCTAACCCTAACCCTAACCCTAACCCTAACCCTAACCCTAACCCTAACCCTAACCCTAACCCTAACCCTAACCCTAACCCTAACCCTAACCCTAACCCTAACCCTAACCCTAACCCTAACCCTAACCCTAACCCTAACCCTAACCCTAACCCTAACCCTAACCCTAACCCTAACCCTAACCCTAACCCTAACCCTAACCCTAACCCTAACCCTAACCCTAACCCTAACCCTAACCCTAACCCTAACCCTAACCCTAACCCTAACCCTAACCCTAACCCTAACCCTAACCCTAACCCTAACCCTAACCCTAACCCTAACCCTAACCCTAACCCTAACCCTAACCCTAACCCTAACCCTAACCCTAACCCTAACCCTAACCCTAACCCTAACCCTAACCCTAACCCTAACCCTAACCCTAACCCTAACCCTAACCCTAACCCTAACCCTAACCCTAACCCTAACCCTAACCCTAACCCTAACCCTAACCCTAACCCTAACCCTAACCCTAACCCTAACCCTAACCCTAACCCTAACCCTAACCCTAACCCTAACCCTAACCCTAACCCTAACCCTAACCCTAACCCTAACCCTAACCCTAACCCTAACCCTAACCCTAACCCTAACCCTAACCCTAACCCTAACCCTAACCCTAACCCTAACCCTAACCCTAACCCTAACCCTAACCCTAACCCTAACCCTAACCCTAACCCTAACCCTAACCCTAACCCTAACCCTAACCCTAACCCTAACCCTAACCCTAACCCTAACCCTAACCCTAACCCTAACCCTAACCCTAACCCTAACCCTAACCCTAACCCTAACCCTAACCCTAACCCTAACCCTAACCCTAACCCTAACCCTAACCCTAACCCTAACCCTAACCCTAACCCTAACCCTAACCCTAACCCTAACCCTAACCCTAACCCTAACCCTAACCCTAACCCTAACCCTAACCCTAACCCTAACCCTAACCCTAACCCTAACCCTAACCCTAACCCTAACCCTAACCCTAACCCTAACCCTAACCCTAACCCTAACCCTAACCCTAACCCTAACCCTAACCCTAACCCTAACCCTAACCCTAACCCTAACCCTAACCCTAACCCTAACCCTAACCCTAACCCTAACCCTAACCCTAACCCTAACCCTAACCCTAACCCTAACCCTAACCCTAACCCTAACCCTAACCCTAACCCTAACCCTAACCCTAACCCTAACCCTAACCCTAACCCTAACCCTAACCCTAACCCTAACCCTAACCCTAACCCTAACCCTAACCCTAACCCTAACCCTAACCCTAACCCTAACCCTAACCCTAACCCTAACCCTAACCCTAACCCTAACCCTAACCCTAACCCTAACCCTAACCCTAACCCTAACCCTAACCCTAACCCTAACCCTAACCCTAACCCTAACCCTAACCCTAACCCTAACCCTAACCCTAACCCTAACCCTAACCCTAACCCTAACCCTAACCCTAACCCTAACCCTAACCCTAACCCTAACCCTAACCCTAACCCTAACCCTAACCCTAACCCTAACCCTAACCCTAACCCTAACCCTAACCCTAACCCTAACCCTAACCCTAACCCTAACCCTAACCCTAACCCTAACCCTAACCCTAACCCTAACCCTAACCCTAACCCTAACCCTAACCCTAACCCTAACCCTAACCCTAACCCTAACCCTAACCCTGACCCTGACCCTGACCCTGACCCTGACCCTGACCCTAACCCTAACCCTAACCCTAACCCTGACCCTGACCCTTACCCTAACCCTAACCCTAACCCTAACCCTAACCCTTACCCTTACCCTAACCCTAACCCTAACCCTTGTCTAACCCTAACCCTTACCCTAACCCTAACCCTAACCCTAACCCTAACCCTAACCCTAACCCTAACCCTAAACCCTAACCCTAACCCTAACCCTAACCCTAACCCTAACCCTAACCCCTAACCCTAACCCTAACCCTAACCCTAACCCTAACCCTAACCCTAATCCTAACCCTAACCCTAACCCTAACCCTAACCCTAACCCTAACCCCTAACCCTAACCCTAACCCTAACCCTAACCCTAACCCTAAACCCTAAACCCTAAACCCTAAACCCAACCCTAACCCTAACCCTAACCCTAACCCTAACCCTAACCCTAACCCTAACCCCTAACCCCTAACCCTAACCCTAACCCTAACCCTAACCCTAACCCTAACCCTAAACCCTAAACCCTAAACCCTAACCCTAACCCTAACCCTAACCCTAACCCTAACCCTAACCCTAAACCCTAACCCTAACCCTAACCCTAACCCTAACCCTAACCCTAGCCCTAGCCCTAGCCCTAACCCTAACACTAGCCCCAGCCCTAGCCCTAGCCCCTAACACTAGCCCCAGCCCTAGCCCTAGCCTCTAACACTAGCCGTAGCCCTAACACTAGCCCTAGCCCCTAACACTAGCCCTAACCCCTAATACTAGCCCTAGCCCTAGTCTAGCCCTAGTCCTAACCCCTAACCCCAACCCCTAACCCCTTACCCTGACCCTGACCCTAACTGCCTGAATCCCCATGTGGAGGAGCCAAGATGACTAAGAGCCAGAATATGCTGAGGCTGGGGACAGAGTACAAAGGAAGGCTAGCATAGCTATTGAAGAAGAAATGCTAATATGCCTAACCAAGAAGTAGCAAAGCAGAAGTCCCATAATGGTGCCCTTGGTTTTGGATACGAGAATCTCCATGTAACATGTCAGGTTCTTCTAGAATTTGACATCAAGGAAGGAATTAAATAATACCTCTACCTGGTCTAATGAAAGTGTAAAATGATAAAGTCCTATAAATTTCAATTTGTTATCTGTAAAATGAGGATATTAGTTTCTCCCTTATGATCATCAGTAGCTAAAACCATCTCACTGTGACCCTAGGAAGAGAGCTTCCCCTGTTTGTCTTAGATCATTCTTCCTGCAAGTGTGGTTTGAGCTGGCAGATTCACTACCATGTGAGGGGTTAGGATTTCATGACTGGTGTATGTACAAGTGGTGGAAAAGACTGAAGTCTCATGGCTTCTTTTTCTTTCCTCAGCTTTGTCTGCTTAGTTATCAGACTGTCCTTTGGAGAGAATACTAGGGAAGACAGGAGGTAGCTGAGCTCTTGAGAATGCAACCACAGGTGAACTTGCTCTTATTCCTGAATTGATATGTCTGCTGTCAGCAGATGGCTAGGTGTCTCCAGTTGGCCTGGATCTTCTAAGTGGAGCCAGGAAATATTAGTGTGTTATGTTTCACTAGGATTCTGGGAGGCTTACGACGGGTCCCAGGCTGATAAATAAATAATCTCCTTACTGCATTTACACTGACTTAGTCAATGGTCCATTAAGGATGTCTTTGAAGAGAAGAGGTGAATACTTGGGGTTTTTTTTTCAAATTCACCCCATAGCCTTGGTGGAGAAATAACTCACTAATTATCCATGTTACTGGCTACAGTGGCCTGGGGCATGTGTTTAACACAGATATAGAGATGAATACAAGTCAATGTTATAATCCAGTAGTGGGGAGCTATTTCCTCAAGTGAATTCAATCAAGCCAGTGTCACAGGGGCTGGGGTGGAGGCTGTGCAGCATTGTGGTGGGTTCAAGAGAGGATTGGACCAGAGAGAGCAATGAGAAATCATTTATTTATTTTCACCAATTTTAAATTATTAAAGTTTTATAAAAAATACTTCAATAGGGGCTGGCCCCGTGGCCGAGTGGTTAAGTTCGCACACTCCACTGCAGGTGGCCCAGTGTTTCGTTGGTTCAAATCCTGGGCACGGACATGGCACTGCTCATCAAACCACGCTGAGGCAGCGCCCCACATGCCACAACTAGAAGGACCCACAACTAAGAATATACAACTGTGTACCGGGGGGATTGGGGGAGAAAAAGGAAAAAAATAAAATCTTAAAAAAAATACTTGAAAATTTTTATAGCTTTAGAAAAGGATAACAAATTCTCCTTACTCTGCTTCCCAAAACCCAGTTTGTCTCTTTGTAATTAACTTTTGATCAAATTTGAAAACTGAAAACAATGTGTAGAGAGTATTTTCTTAATTTTTGCAGTGTGTTGAGGAGAAGGAGTATGGTAGATAGAATAAAATTTCAGATTCCGTGGCCATTTGGGGGGGACTGGAGTGACCATATACAATTGAGAGGCTTCCATTACCTGTTAGCAGGTGGATAGGACTAAATTGGAATGATAACTGATGCTTGGAGGTCCCAGAGAAAATTGACAGGGGCCCTTGGGTTGTGTCTCTGGACCATCTGTCCTTCTACCTCGTAGTGCACACAGGGAATGTGTAGAGATAAGAGAGAGAGGCTGCACCTGCCGATCCGTGTTCTTTGTTAGGTCTGTTCAGTTCTGCAGAATGGTCGACATTGGTTCATCATTCTCTACCTTTAAATAATAGCATACTTATTACTTATGTGTATTGAGTGTTTGACATAAAGGAAGAGCTTTGCAAATTGGCTTATTGGATCTGTCCACATTTGTAACAGGTCGTTAAACCATGTCACAAAGGAGAAATGTAAGGTTCACATAGGGGAAATGTTTACACATAATCACAGTTATATGTCACAGGCAACGAATATTGCTTGCTATGTGATGGTCTGTGGCTTAGTTGCAATTGGTGAGAAGGAGAGTCTAGTTATGTATTCTCAAGTTGAAAACTAATAAACTATATTAAACGTGCCAGTCTGTAAATGAGATTTACCATATTTTGGGGAAATGTCCAGTTTATTTCACATTGCGCATCATGTGATATTCCTTTATAATGAAGCTGGTATGTATTATGGCTGTGTACAGACTGTATATACGTTTATGGTTATGCATGAATAACATATGCCAGATCAGCACAAGGAAGCATTTGGCTGGAACCCCAAAGAGGGCTTCAGCTTTCTATACCTACGGCCTCCTTTCCAAAACTCTATCATGTCAACTTTCTGCCCCTGGACTCTGGTAGATGTGTCCCTGTCTGAACCAGAGTGTCCACTATGTTTTAGGAATCAGCGACCTTCATGGATGTGGTTGTGGACTTCACCCAGGAAGAGTAGGCCTTGGAGGGTGCATCTTGGCAAAGCTGTACAGAGGTGAGATGCTGGAGAACATCAGTCATCTTGCCTCTGTGGTGAGTCTGTCAACGCTGATCTATTTATTCAATAAGTATCCAGAGAAGTTTCCACATATCACAGTCCCCTCTCAGCTCTCAGTCATAATCTCCCATATCACTTAGAACTACGTAAAGGTAACCTGTTAATTTATTGATTTGCTGATGTGTGGTGTGTACTGTGTCCACTAGAATCTAGTCTTCCTGACCACAATTTCATGTCTTTGTTGCTGCTCTATCGCCAGCACCCAGAACAGCACTGGAAACTTAATGGATATTTTTTCAATGACTAACTAATAAGATTAAACATTTCCTAAGTAATTCTTCTGTTCTAAGCACTAAGCCCAGAGTTTGAGACCACAGTAGAAAAAATAGCAGGCAACATAAACTTAGGTTATTCTGGATTAACTAGAAACATTTAATTCCTCCCTTCTTGAAAACACTGGGAATCTTTGCTCTGTGAGCTTGCTCGTGCACGACCACAGCGAGTTCCTCAGTGCCTTGGGCTTGGTGTCACAGTGTTCCTCCTGCTCTGCTCAAGGACCTACAAGGTTTTACTCAATGCTCACTTGGTTGTTCATTGAGATCCTGTCCTGGACTTGAAGAATATATATGATTCTTAAAACAGAGTTCAAAATTCAAGTGGTTTTTTCCCATGAACATAGCAGCTCTGCAAATCAGACATAATTTCCCATTGGAACAACAAGAGGAGTTGTGAAGGGAAGAAAGGGGATTCCCACAAGGCCTGAGGCTGGGTAAGCTCCAGGCATATGTGTGTTCACTATGAGGAGAAGCATGGTCAGTGAGGCAGTGAGGACCTTGGTAATGCCAACTGAAAATTTCCTGAAGTCAATGGTCTTTTCAGGAAAGTATGAGAAGCCAGTGGGGCAAAAATTCACAATGGTGTCATTATTCCCAGCATTTATCAAAGTTTTTTATTTATAGTTTATGTCCTCTTTGGAGTGAAAGTTTCATGTTGTGACCTTTGCTCTCGTTCCTTCCCCTTGGTGATTTCTTCTCTCATAATCTTACCAAAATCCCATCTTAATTTTCTCTTCAATCTTGAAAACATTTTGTAACCGACAGTGCCCTAAAACATGTTTCTACACACTAGTGCATTGCTCCTTTTCACATTCTTTCCCCATGTAAGGGTCAATATTTGCCTTGCATGCTCTACAACATTTTGGTTCCCTAATACCTCTCTAGAAATTTATTTTTTAATTTACTTTAGGCAGGAGAAGTGACCTTTAAAGCCAAGAAATGGTACCTATACCAGATATCTGCAGGCAGGACCCATCTAACTGCACAGTGATGGTAAGTTTCTTGGGCTGAACCATGGTGCCCTACATTAGAGGCCTGGGAATGGGATGATTATTAGGAAAGCACAATAACGGGACTATAATTTGAGCTGGGAGTAAGTGCTGTCTCAGCAGAAAGTTTTGCCTAATTTTAATTTAGGAAAGATATTAACCTGAGCTCAGAGCTATAACCTGAGTTCTTATAAAAGGAAAATTGTATAAACATGGCTCAAATACCTAGTCTATGAAACACAATGAAGTTATAAAATTAATCAACTGTACAGTTGAGATGTTATAAAGAAGAAATCTCAGTTCATGCAAAAGAGTAACACACCATGTGTATGTAACTTACATGGGGAAGGTTTTTAACCAGAAACTATGACTGACTGATTAGCCTAGAATTCCTACATAGAGAAAAGAACGAATGAATGTCCGTGGAATACACTGGTGTAAATTCATAGAAGGGTAGAGTGGGAATTAACAGTAATTGGAGAAGCTCTCCTGATATGGCAGCCCTTTTTGCAGCTGCAGTTGCAGCTGCCAAGTTATTTCCTTTTATGGCCTCTGATTCCCCTCTTTGATGGCCTTTACAATGGACCCCAGCTACCTCCTTGGGGCCCTGTACTGCTTCTAGCACCTTAAGGACCTCTGACCCATATTTAATGCCCATGGCTCGCTCTGGAGACCTCTGTGGCCAGCAATCACTTCTAGGCAAGCATGGCTAATAGGCCCACTGGAATCAAGGAGCAGGGTAGCTGTGTTTAAGGTATTACAGGGTTTTAAAGAAATCTGAGAGGAATCTAGCAGCATAGCTTGATATTGCAGTATTCTATTCCGGGATAGCCAGAGATGTCCTTTAGTCTCTAGCAGGCTAGAGACTTGGTAGGGGTGGGGTCCACACCATCATAGACTGGCCCATAGTCAGTAGTTTTGCTTTCTTGAGTAACAGGCAGGGGGCAGCTACAGCTCTCAAGCATGGGGACCATCCTTTCACCATGGTGTCTAGCTTATCCTATTCAAATGGACCCTTTTCTGGCCCCTGTAGTTTATCCTAGGGAGGTTTAGCAGTTAATCCAAAGTTAGGGATCCAAATGTGGCAAAACCCAGCCATTCCCTGGAATACTGGTTGCTGCCTATGAATTTTCAGTGGAGCAAGTTGGCATGTTACCATTTTTCTCTCTTGGGGAAGGCTGCATTGTCCCCTTGAAATGATGACCCTCAAACACTTTGCAGTCTCTTTAGATATTTGTGCCTCCCCTTTAGACACCTTATATCATTTACTGGCTAAGAAGTTTAACATAGTTAATTCTGACACTGTCTACCCGGGGATAGAATCAGGTACCACAGGTTAAGGGTTCAGTCCCACAGGATTACCCTTCAGCTCCCATTCTAGATGCCACTTGCCAGTTCAGGTTGTCACCTGTGCTTCTGACCAACCAGCCACAGATCAGAGGTTCCCAAAACCCCCTCTGTGGGTTTGATTAATTTGACAGAGTAGCTCACATAACTCAGGAAGCCATTTTACTTAACAGCCTGGTGGGAGAGATGCATAGAGCGAAATATGTGGGAAAGGGAGGAGGAGCTCCCAGACCCTCTGGACATGCCACTCTCCCGAACCTCCACATGTTTGCCGATGTGGAAGCTGTCTGAACACCATCCTTTTGGGTTTTAATGGAGACTTCATCATATAGTCATAGTTGATCAGATCATTGGCTGTTGACAATTGATCTCAATCTTCAGCCCCTCTCCCCACCTGGAGGTGTGGGGAGGGAGATGGGGCTGAAACTTATAACCTCAAATCACACACTTGGTTTCCCTGGCCACCAGCCCTCACCCTTAGGGGCTTTCCAAAAGTCATGTTATTAACATAAGTTCACGTGTGGTTGAAAGGGCCTTGTTAGGAATAACACAACACAAACCATTTCACCTTTATTGCTCTGGAGTTATTTAGGGAACTGAGGACTAAAGTAATTAGTATAATAAAAGATGCCTTTATGGCTCTCATATGGGAAATTACAAGAGTTTTCAGAGCTCTGTGCCAGAAACAAAATGAAGATATTCACTATTATAAATCCACTACTGTACAGCATTGACACACTAAGGTCTTGAACAAATCTATATTTCCCATTCCCCTGTTCCCAGTTTATTGAGACCCCTAGCTTAACATGTCCCTCCATAGAAGGGGAACAGGGCAGTCTGGAACATACAGAAAATGATGCTTCAGCATTTTTGATCCTATTTCACAAGCCAAGGACTCCAGAAACATTTTGGCTTCTCCCTTTCCTGATACCTCTTTTAGGTCACACTTTCTTTAGAAAGGTTTCCCTTTTGGAATTCAACATTGAGAATATGGCTCCATTATTGAGCAAAAGATTCAACTTGCTCTCCTCCTACTGCCAGTGTCACCTTGGGCTCTTGGAGCCAACTGGGGAGCCCCACAGCCCCACCACATCTCATCTGTGGTCAAGGGAAGCTGCCACAGCTCGGTCTTGTTTGATCCCTTCCCTCTCTGGGGATGGTTTGGACAATCCTGCCACTAATGCACTTACAGTTTGCATACACATGTTGATTATCCCCCAACTTTGTAGCTTTCTGGTCCCTCAGTGGTGGCCAGGGTTACTCATCTAACTTCTCTTCCTCGGGTTACCTTGAGTAGACTTGAGGGCCACAGCGAGCAGGGTGGCTTGCCTTTTCATCTTATCTTCCTTTTGATATCGAGCCTGAAGTAGGTTCACTCACCCATTCATATCAAGCCAATTTCTGACACCAGTGTAGTGGAAGAAAGTAAGAATTTATTATTGCAAAGTGTTGAGCAAGAAGAATAGGTAGCTAGTGCTGAAATCCCAAACTCCCCGAAAAGCTACAAGCAAAGGTTTTTATTTGGGGTTTTAGGTAGGGGAGGCGGAACTTGTAGCCTTGCTGGCTGGCGTTTTCCCACCAGCTTGTGTTTGGCCTCTGAGAAGCTGCTTGCAGTGAAAGGGGAATGGTAAGACAGGATGATTGCAGGTAGGCATCCTTGGCTGTCTTGCCTTCATGAGGCATGGTGGATCCTGGTGTCAGGGAGCTGAGGAGTTGAGGTCTCCTGGGAAGCTGGGAAGCCTCAGCTTTCTGATATTCTCTAGACAACTCTTTCCCTGTGGTAGACTGCAAGGATGCAGAATTAGCTACAACTTGAATGTAAGCCCAGCACCAGCCCACCTGGGCTTTAACAACTTGTAACTTCTCTTTGGTTGTAAAGCTCAGGGAGTCAGAGGTTGAAGAGGCAGATATCTACATATGAGTGTCACTAAAGAAGCAGGGAGTGGGGACGAATGTTTTTGGTTTTAACCCCATGTATGTGGGGTTCAATGTAGAGGAAACAATATCAGGGCTGATATTAACTAAGAGCCAGTAGCACTTTTTATCCTCAGCTTCATCCTGGTTACTGAGCACCCTAAATGCAGCCTCTAGTAGTTCTGCAGAATTAGTATCGGGACCTATAGCCAACTTTTGGAGTTTCCTATGGAGGGCCGGAGCTCTTTGAGATGTGAAATGTGTATTAAGAACCACAGTACTGCCCTGGTCCTTGGGGTCCCAATTTGTGTATCCTCTGAGGCAGTCCCACTGCATCACTGTAACCACATCCTACAGTAATGTGAAGATATGTTAGACATTACAAATCAGACCAGTCAACGTATATTTATTAGTGATCATGGTCAATGCAACATGGCACAGAATAATCATGCAACTGATCCCTGCCTCAATTTCTGACCCACACATTTATGAGATACAATAAAGTGATGTTGTCCTAAGCCACAAACTTCGGGTGCAATTTGTTATGCCACAACAGAAAACTGAAACATGGCACTTCAAAATGGTTCCAAAACCAACCTTCTTACTTTTTCTTCCATTATTCCTCTAGATGAGTAATATGCTATAGCCACAATTCTCATCTGTCACTGTCATCTGCACATTCTCATCTCTGAAATGATTGCCTTATTTTTTGTGTGTTTTTTAAGATAACTTTATTGATGCCATGTTACCTGGTTAAACAAGAGAACTAGTTGGTGAATAAATTATGGCTATGTAAAAATAAATAGTTTAAACATCTGTTATGTTAAGGGAGAGACAGATTTTTAAAAAAATAATAAAAACCAAAAACAAAACCTTATGCAAGTTGCATTATTTCCCAATCCGGTTTGATTGCAAATGGGTCCAACTGGGTTGTCCGTATCTCACTGTGAAATATATGCAGGAAGACAAGACTTTTGTTTCTTAATGGTAACTTTTTGTTTGTTTAGTATGATTCTGTCTTCTCGGGTATCATACTTTTCAGTAAGAAGACTTGGAAAAATAATGCGGTAAACATTACAAGCATTTCTATTTTAATTTTGATTCTGTATTCCACCAAAAGAATAAAATATTAGGTCAAGAAATCTTACAGAATATGTGAATCCACATGGAGGCAAAATAGTTCAATTCCATACATACTGTGTCCCGGAAAAGCAAGGATGTATTCATATTTTTGCATTGCTAAAGAATAAGTTAAAAAATTATTGAGATGTCATTAGTCATAATTCAGCCATATAGACAAATTATGTCTACGAAGAGAGAATCAGGCTGATATAGAGAGACACAGAAGGTAAAAGATTCATTGCCATACCACCAATTTCTAAGTATCATTACAGCAGAGTTCCTATTTTTAGTCTTTCCTTGGGTGGTCTCTAAATCATAAAGAGGCAAATTCAGTTTTCTGAATGCTAAAATGTCTAAAATTATAAACATATAGAAGTTTAATAAATATTCTCCAAAGGCTTACCATATACAGAACATACCCTTTAATATCTAATAATGAAAAGAAAAAAAGTAAATGACAGTTACATAAAGGGAAGAGTATCAAAAACACTCACTATGGATCTTAGGTGGGAAAAAGCATATGATATCAATTATTAGATAAGAGATACAATATTTTTCCATAAAAGTCCCACATCACCAGTAAATTTGTGGAAGAAATAGACTGATACACTGAATATGAGATTAGCTGGATACTTAGTTTCTTATCAGCAGACAACTTTAGGGATATAATTCTGCTTTGGAAAGTCCAGCATAAAACAACAAGGTCAGGAATGAATAAAGATAACCAATCCAGAGTAAGGTAGAAAAACAAACTAAATATTAATTTCCAATTATACAATGACAGAATTACATAAGAAAATAGGCAATGAGTTCAAATCAGCAGCTAATACATTAAACATCAACGTAGCAATTTCCTCAAGGCTCATCCCTATTTCTCAGTGTATATCGTGGGATTAAACATTGGGGTGACAATAGCATAGAAAACAGAGAGGAACTTGTCTGTTCTGGAAGAATGTTTGGATTTGGGTCATAAATATGTACATTGAGATTGTGGACCCAAAGAATAAAGCCACAATTGTGAAGTGAGATGAACAGGTGAAGAAGGCTTTGGCTCATCCTGTTGCCAATGGCAACTTCAGAACGTGGAGATAATTTCACTGTAGGAGCCAAGTATCAACCAAAAAGAGATCATAACAAACAGCACAGCAACTGTAAAGACCAACATCCCATTCAGAAAAGTGCCCCCACAAGCCAGCTTGAGTATTGGTGGCACGTCACAGAAGAAGTGATTAATTTGGGTGCATCTACAAAAGTGCAGAGAGAAAATCTGGCACGCCTGCCCTATCTCAGCTGGAACTCCAGTGACCCAGCGGACAGCCACCAGCTGGACACAGACTTTGTGGTTCTCGGCTAGAGGATAGCGCAGAGGGTCACAAATGGCCACATAATGGTCATAGGCCAGCGCTGTAAGAAGGAGGCACTCTCTGTTTCCAAGCATAAGGACAAAACTCATTTGTGTCATGCAAACAATGTTTCTTTTCTGGATCCAAAGAGTTATAGGAAGAGTAACAGAAACATAGCAGATTTCCAAGTAGGAAATATTACATTGGAAAAAATACATGGGAGTCTGGAGAGCCTGGTCGACCCTGGTTATGACAATAATGCTGTTTCCCATCAGAATTATCACATAGACAAAGAACAGTATTTCAAAAAGAACCATTCGGAGATGGGAAGATCAGAAAATCCCAAAAGAACAAATTCCATCATTGAGGTGAGATTTACATCTGCTGGGTTTTTTTGGTGTTCCATCTGTGAAAATAGTGAAATTAGCCATTTACCATTTTTGTCCTGTTTTCTAATTCTGTAGATTAAAGGGATCTGGAGGAATAGGCACACAAGATTTCTGTTCTCCATTAATTTCCAGCATTTTATATCCTGGGCTCAAAGAACACAACCGAGGTCTAATGGAGAATGTATGCTAAATTCTAAGTATATCAATATATTTAATATCTAATACTAGATTTGAGTTTGAAGGTAAGTGCTGTGTTCGAGAATTATGCATTTTTATTTTTTCTCTTTGTGCAGAGCAAAATTAGTCTGCTGTAGTCCTCATATTAACAAGCAGAACCCTGTGGCAGAAACATTTTTCTATCACATTTTCTTGGTCATATGCCACCACCAAATTTTGAGTTGTATTTTTTGCTAATTTCTTGACTCTTCCATGAAATCGTCACAAGTCCAAGGCCTGCCTTCTCTTTCATACGGCACAGCTGTAGCAATGACTACTTGTGCAGGCACTTTATTTGAAACCATTCTGGTTGCACTTATCTGTCAAAATAAAATAAACATCATTGTCATCAGGCATTATAATGCAAGATCTTTTATTTGTCTTGCCTGAATATACAGCAGATATTTGGTAAATGTTTTTTAACCTATTTGTTATTTAATTAATAATGACAAATTTGAAAGAATTACGTTGATGTTATAATTTCTGAAACTCTGTCTAGTAAATGTATCCTCAAATTCCTCACTTCTTGCCACTGGTCATTTTCATTAAAAAAGTCTCATTTTAATAATATATCTGAGATAAAACACATAGAAATCAAAATTTAAAGCCATAAATTATTATAAAATATGATTATTAAACAGTTGTCAAAGATATCAAAAACAGAATTTATATTTTAGCTAGAGAGTATGTGAGCAAGTATATTTTGGTCATCAGTAATTAATGAGACATACAGAGACTCAGTAACTTTCTCATTTATTGAGATACAGTTGGACAATATAAGAATTTACACAAGAAAGAAAATTAACATATTATAGCATTAAATAATATCTGGGAAAACAGAAGACAAAAATGACTTTAATTGAGCTACCATTGTGTTACTCAAGTGCTTGCAATAACATTTTCTCATTTATTCTAAAATATTCTTCTTGAATTAGTGTTAATGTCTTGATGCTATATTATAGACGAAAAAACAGAGATTCAAATACTTACATGATTAAACTTTAAAAATGTTCTATTTGGGCATCTAAATTCGTGAGCATTCTGGGGAGAGTAACTGATACAAAGCAGATTTCCAAGAGGGAAAAATTGCCAAGGAAAAAAATACACGGGGGTCTGGAGAGCAGGGTCCAGTATTGTGATTAAAAGCATGGTGCCATTGCCCATCAGGATAATGATATAGATGACCAAGAACAATTCAAAAAAAAACTGCTGAAAATGGGGAACGTTAGCTAAGCCCAAGAGAACAAATTCCATCACTTTAGTTAGATTTTTCTTCTCGTGGTTTCCCCTGGTATTTCATCTGTGGAAAGGGGAAATTCATCATGTGCTTTTCACCTTTCCTGCCTTGACATTGCCTATTCTCCAAACTGTATCAGGATGTCCAGACTGACTTTCATAATCACTGCATAATCTAATTTAAGAATGTTACTACTTATGTGTTTCCCACTTGCTCAGTTCAGATCCTATGGGTTATCACTGTAAAAGTTGCCCTGAAATTTAACTTGGGGTCGTTCCATATCCTTTATGAATACAGCCCAGGATACACATCTATACCCTCCTTGCACAGCCTCTGGAACAACTGTGGAGACAGACCCAGAGCTTTGCCATGTGCTCTTCCATTTAATTAACTGCACTTCTTGACAATCCTATTGTACTTGTCTATCCATTTTCTCATTGAGTGGCACTATACTTTAAAGAGTCTTTTCACATACATTTTCAACTACCTATTTCAATCTTTCATTTCTCTTTGATCACTTGTTGATCTGGAGTACAAATGTCTTTATTATTCAGTTCGTATTATAAAACAGTTTAAAAAATAGTAGAGTTGTTATTGTGCTCATGGGAATTAAACAAATATGTTTTGGTCGGGTACTAAGTGGAAAACATAAGAGGATTTTATTCCAAAAAATAAACTTGAGAGCATTGATTCAGACAGAAACATTAAGAGTGGTTAAGCCTTGGAAAAGGGCAGCATGCAGTGTGTCCATCCCTCATGTGCAGGTGTGCAGGCAGGGGAGGGGAGGGGCTCGCTGCTTAGTTTTACCCTGTGTGCTGTACACGCCTCCACTATCTTCGTTGCTTCTCAAATGACAACTTTTCCGTAACCCTTTCTAATCTCACTGCTCTTTAGAGATAAGGATATTGAGACTCACTAATTTGAGTAGTTTGATAATTCGACCAATTTCACGTAGGTTTGTGATTGCAAGCCAGTGCCTTTTTCTTTTTTTAGGTTTGAATCCCATTTCCTTGGTTTGTTATTCATGTGACATTAAGCAATTATATAAACTTTCTAATTTTTATTTCCCCATTTGTGAGAATTGAATGAGATAACATTGATGATATTATCACCTACCAAATTTAAACTGATTACTTATTAGGATTATGTAACTATAGTTATGTTTTTTGTCTGTACTCTCCAGGGTTATAGCACATTGCTTAGCAAATTCTATTCAATAGAGTTATCAAGTCGCCTTGTTAGTGATGACTTTTTTCCATTCTTCCCTTTCACCTGGGCTGGGACTAGAATGAGGAGGATGAGACAGAGAGAGCACAGTTTAAGAGGCACTCACTAATGCTCCCACTGATCCTGCACGTGCACAGCTCTTCATGGGAGTGCCTCCTTCAATATTTCACCCTAAGCATCTCTTGGCTGGTCACTAGCGCAAGCCTGTCTTCCATCTTTCCATCCTGGTGGGATTGGACACATTCCCCCCAATTTAGCATCAGTATAAATTTCTGAGTAAGGACCAAAGCCCTCTCCAGGTGGATAGAATTTAGTTACTGCCCCAACATCTGTTAGCTGTGTGATCTCAAGCAAGTTACTCGATCTCCCAGTACCATAATTCTCTCAGCTAAAAGGGAGCCAGCTGTTCTTCCAACACTTAAGGGTTATGTGAATGAAATCACTTAATATACGTAAAACAACTTGAAGAAGCCCTGGCATTTATAAAAAGTCTGTATAAGTGCTAGTTATTATTGTTATAATTAAAAACTAAGTTGTATTCTTCTGAATTTTACTCTGAGTTCTACACAACTTGAAAAAATTCTCTGTAATTAACTTTTCTTTGTATCACAAGATTATTGTGGGAATCGAGTGAGATTTTAAAGCAATTATAAAATGTTATAAAAATCCCAAACAATTTGACTCTCAAGTTGCAAATTCTCCATGAATTCCCTGTCAATATTGTTTTTGTAGTATTATCTTTACTATGCAGACTCTACCATCTATGGTATGTGTCACTTTTCAGGTCTTAGTGTTGTAATTTGGCAAACTCCTTTTGTTTGCCTTTTCTTTTACTGACACAAAATTATCTGAGAGGTAAGCACTGTAACTACTTTCCTACTTAGGATCAATATAGGTCGCAGAAAATTACAGTACACCTAATACGGTGCTCAGAATTTGATTCTGCAGTGAATTAAGGCACTAGACTCTATTTAAATGAAATCATCACTCTTAAAAGGGAGAAAGAAATAACACAGGAGAAAACAAAAAATATCCAGTTTTCATGTATCACTTTTAAGAATGGCAATATTTAATTTTACTGGAATAAAATGACTTCAGGGCTAAATAAAATATAATTTATAATTGTACAAACCCAAAGTTTCTTTTTTTTTTTTTGAAAGATTGGCCCTGAGCTAACATCCTTTGCCAATCTTCCTCTTCATTCTAGTTCTTCTGTGTGGGATGCCACCACAGCATGGCTTGATGAGTGATGCGTAGGTCCACGCCCAGGATTCAAACTGGCAAACCTTGGGCTGCAAAGTGGAGTGCAAAGCACCAAGCCCTGAAACCTGAAGTTTTAATACTTAAATTATCAGTGTATAGCATGAAACACAGAAGATTTTTGTGTGCTATTCTCAACAGAGAACAAAGTAGAAAGAGCAAATACTTACTCTGTGTGCCCCCACAAAATTATCTACATTAGTCTTTTTTATTGTAAATGTTTAAGTACTTGTTAATCAAGGAAAATACAATTTAATGTTTTAGTATTGCTATTTTTATGTTTTATTTATTTATGTTTTAAATTGGGGTTATTTCAGGACCTACTTCTTGGTCATGTGTTTTTTTTTCTTCTTCTCCCCAAACCCCCCAGTACATAGTTGTATATTTTAGTTGTGTGTCCTTCTAGTTGTGGCATGTGGGACGCCGCTTCAGCATGGATTGATGAGTGGTGCCAGGTCTGTGCCCAGGATCCGAAACGGTGAAACCCTGGGCCACCAAAGTGGAGTGTGCAAACTTAACCACCCAGCCACAAAGCCAGGCCCTGGCATTGCTATTTTTTAACTCAAGCCTCCATTCCCTGGAAATATCTAAATGATTGAGAGAATGTGTGACAATATTCTAAATCCATTTAATATTGATCGTATCATCATGTCTACCTACTTCAGTTATGTTTGCGTATTTGATATTAATTAGTAACAAACTCTATAATTAATTTTTAAAACAATAGTGAACTGGGAACGCTTTCATTATTTTACGTATCTTTAATTTTTAAAAGATTTGTTTTTCTTTAAAATAAATGCTCCTTAGAGTCTCCAAAAGTTGTAATTTTACTAACTAGATTGTTTTATTTTGTCTCATTAAAATATCATCAAGACTAAAATTAATAAAAAATGCTTATTTGTTACCAAGTCTTGGTTCAAAATGAAGTTTATCTCTGTTATTATTTACCCTACTTACAAAAATATATCAGTTATTCAAGTTTTCAGTCTTTCAAAGTGATTTAATACCATTATTTGATATTATTGTTTAAATATGTTATATTTAATTGAATCAAAAATATATAGGATCTACTTTAATATGACACATTTACTATTAGATATTAAATATTAAACTTTAAAATTAAAAAATTATGAACTAAAGCTTATAACAGTATAAAAGAGTTCATATCTACCATTCCTATTTGGGATGATGCTGACTTTCCCTCTGAAGAGGGTTTAAATATTTATGTTACCTTTGGTGAAATCACTTATTTCATCAAAGACATTTAACTTATCTTTAAAATATTATATTCTTTCCAAAAATAAAATGTGCCTTAAATAAAGTATAGTTGTCTCTACCCCATGGGATTTCTTCAACCAGACACATTGAAATTTCTAATTAAAATCATCATTTCACACTCTATGGTTTGTTTTATTTTACGTTTCCGAGATAGCTCTCACTCTACACAGAATTTTCTCTTCAGTTTCTCCTTGGAATAGAGTGCACAGTGCATGTTACCTCTCAGACACGAATAGAGGGGTGAGCGATATCATTTCAGCCTATCCAAAACTGACACATATTCAGATCATACTCTACTATGAACACTCCATATTGAGAATGTGTTTCCGTGACACTGAGCTCCCATCACACTTTACTGCACACGTTTTTCTTATATTTTCCTCTAATAATACATTCTCTAATCCATAGTCAGGGTTCTGTCTGTGCAATAGCTGTAAATGCCTTGATGATAAATAATATTTTAACCTATAAATCTTATATTTTGTTGATTTCTTCATGGGCCCCAGCACAACCTGAGAGCTATCTGTTGGATCTATTACAACTAGTTTAAAAATTAATTTTGGAACCGATATTACTGTTAATAGGGGGAAATTCTTCTTTTAAAAGTAGCATTTTGTAATCTTTCCACAACTTCATTTCCAATGTGAACCCACCTGTAAGCAGAAGTATTACCAAACTTCATGTAGGATAAAATGAAATACTTGAATTTACCAATGGAGATAGTGGGCAAGACACCAGGAAAATACTCTGTGTCTTCTAGACTTCAATTCTGGGAAAGAAAATTATTTCCAACACTTAAATTTTTTAATAATCTTGGCTTGGAACCAATTCTTCATGTCAAAAATAGGATTTGCGGGGCCAGCCCTGTGGCACAGCAGTTAAGTTTGCACGTTCCGTTTCTCAGCAGCCCGGGGTTCACCAATCCAGATCCCAGGTGCGGACATGGCACCATTTGGCAAAAGCTATGCTGTGGTATGTGTCCCACATATAAAGCAAAGGAAGAAGGGCACGGATGTTAGCTCAGGGCCAGTCTTCCTCAGCAAAAAGAGGAGGATTGCCAGCAGTTAGCTCAGGAATAATCTCCCTCAAAAAAAAAAATAAGGTTTGCTTCTTGTTATTTAGTAAATAGTGGATTCTAAGGGTTTATGTTATGAAGAGAAAATATTTTCAAACAGAGGGAACTCCTGTAGTACTGTGATAACAAAGAGTGATTAGGAAATTTAATATAAAGTGTCAGGGGCCATGTGCCAGAGATCATGGGGGACAAACAAGGAGCTGATGGTGACAGATGCTGCACATGGGAGCCCAATGTGACAGAGCACAGCAAGGGAGTGAGACACCAGCCAGGCCTCAGCTACTGCAGATGAACATCCAAGAAGGAGCTATGCTGAAAAGGACTTCTGAAACCCCATAATTGGCATAGGGTAGTATTATGCATGAATAGGAGAATCATCTGATGCCATAAAAAAGGATATCAAGAAAAAATAGTCTAATACAAATAAGAATTTACTATATGATTAAAATAGCATACCAGAGTGATGTCACTGTCATGGTGGCGTGAGTTCTCTGGCGATCTCTCCCCTCCACCATACAACAAAAAAGACATTCATACTCCAACAGAGAACATCCACACAACACAAAAGACATCTGAGAGACCAATGCAGCCACACGTCAGAGGGTGGAGAGGCTGGAGACTCCTCAGAGAGGGTGGAACAGGGTAAGAGAAAACTGCGCTCCCTCCCCAAAAGACTGTGATCTGGGACTGCACCTGGCCTCTGAAAGGGAATGAAGGAGGAGGGAGCACCTGTTAACAGGAACGTCAAAGATCCCCAAGGTCCCTCACAGCCTGGGGGAAAGATGCTTACTGAGGTGAAAGCTGTTGCAGGGGTGACTTCATCAAGCCACACCCCAGGAGAGCAGACAGCGAGGGCAGAGTGAGCAAGCCCACAAGAGCACACCCCAGGAAAGCAGATAGTGAGGGCAGAGTGAGCAAGCCCACAAGAGCACAGAAGAAAGTGCCCCTCCCCCTCACCCACCCAGCACTGGCTCCAGCACCTGGGATCCTGGAGGAACACAGAGGACTCAGAATACACAGCTCTGAACCCACACCCGGTGATGATAGGTAGTAACAGCCATTAATAATACCAGAGTGCAGAAAAAGAGCCACATCTTTAGCAGTATCAAAAATTATATTAAATCTCCAGACCAGAAAGAAAATGACAAGGACCCAGAAATGAGTCCTGAAGACACAGAAATGTGTAATCTAAATGACAGAGAATTCAAAATAGCTATCATCAAAAAACTCAACCAGTTAAAAGACAATGTAGAGAAACAATTCAATGAGTTCAGGAGCTACTTCACAAAAGAGATTGAAACTATAAAGAAGAACCAATCAGAAATATCAGAGATAGAAGAAACAATTGATGAGGTAAAACAAAATATGGATTCCCTGAATGCTCGAGTGGACACCATAGAGGAGAAAATCAGGATAATCGAGGACAGATATATGGAAATGCTCCAGATAGAGGAGGCGAGAGAACTAAGACTCAAAAGAAAGGAAGAAAGTCTCCAAGAAATATCCAACTCAATTAGGAAATGCAACATAAGGATTATAGGTATTCCAGAGGGAAAAGAGAAGGAGAATGGAGCAGAAAGCTTGTTGAAAGAAATAATAGCAAAGAACTTCCCAAACCTGGTGAAGGAGATGGAAACCCATGTGGAAAATGATACCAGATCTTCTAAATATGTCAATGTAAAAAGACCTACTGCAAGGTGTATAGTAGTCAAACTGGCAAAAGTGAATGACAAAGAAAAACTACTAAGGGCAGCAAAGCAGAAGAAAATAACCTACAAAGGAATGCCTATCAGGCTTTCAGCAGATTTCTCTGCAGAAATCTTACAAGCTAGGAGAGACTGGAATGACATATTCAAATCTTTGAAGGACAAAAACTTTCAGCCAAGAATATTCTATCCAGCAGAAATATCCTTCAGATATGATGAAGAAATAAAAACTTTCCCAGATAAACAAAAGCTAAGGTAGTTCATAGGCATAAGACCCCCACACACAAACACAAGAAATCCTCAAGAAGGCCCTCATATCTGAAAAAAAAAGGGGAGAAAGGAGTTATAAAGCAGAGAGTAAGGAGATAAATACGTAGATAAGATCAGAAAATTGTAGCTATACATAAGAACAGGTTAGCAAATACTCAAGTATAACATTAAAGATAAAGGGAAGGAAAACACCAAAAACAAAGATAATCTTGTCATTTTAACCATAAATTCACAACACAAGATGGAATAATATGTGACAAAAACAACATAGGAGAGGAAGAGGAGAGAGACTGAATTGGTTTAATCTAAGGAAATAGGAGGCCATCAGAAAATGGACTATCTTACCTACGAGATTTTGCATACAAACCCCATGGTATCCACTAAACAAAAAAGCAGAATGGAGACACAAATAATATATAAGGAGAAAGCAAAGAAACCCAATATAAAAAACCACATAATTCAATTGGTAGACTGAAACATGTGGGATGAGAAACAAAGGAAATACAGGAGAGCTGGCAAACAGGTGATAAAATGGCAGCATTAAGCCCTCATATATCAATAATCACCCTAAATGTAAATGGATTGAATTCTCCAATAAAAAGACACAGAGTGGTGAGATGGATTAAAGAAGAAGACCCAACAATATGCTGCCTCCTGGAAACACATCTCAGCTCCAATGACAAACACAGGCTCAGAGTGAAGGGATGGAAGATAATACTCCAACCTATTGGCAAACAAAACAAAGCAGATGTCACAATACTTATATCAGACAAAGTAGACTTCAAGATAAGACAGGTAAAGAGAGACAAAGAGGGGCAATATATAATGATCAAAGGGACATCCCACCAAAAAGCCATAGCACTTATAAATACCTATGCACCGAACACAAGAGCACCAAAGTTCATAAAGATACTATTAACTAACCTAAAAGGAGATATTAATAACAACAAAATAATAGTAGGGGATCTCAACACCCCACTCACATCAATGGATAGATCATCCAGAAAGAAAATCTACAAGGAAACAGTGGAGCTAAATGAAAAGCTAGACCAGTTGGACCTACTAGACATGTATAGAACACTGCATCCAAAACCAGCAGAATACACATTCTTCTCAAGTGATCATGAAACATTCTCAAGGATAGACCATATGTTGGGAAACAAGGCAAGCCTCAATAAATTTAAGAAGATTGAAATAATAACAAGCATCTTTTCCAATCACAATACTATGAAGCTAGAAATTAATTACAATAAAAAAGCTGAGAAAGGGACAAAGATGTGGAGACTAAACAACATACTATTGAACAACCAAAGGATCATTGAAGAAATTAAAGGAGAAATCAAAAAATATCTGGAGACTAATGAAAATGAAAACATACCATACCAAGTCATATGGGATGCAGCAAAGTGGTCCTAAGAGGGAAATTCATCATGATACAGGCTCACCTTAAGAAAGAAGAAAACTCCCAAATAAGCAATCTCAAACTATACCTAAATGAATTAGAAAAAGAAGAACAAACAAGGCCTAAAATCAACAAAGGAGAGAAATAATAAAAATCAGAGCAGAAATAAATGCAATTGAAAGGAAAAAAAAAGGCAGTAGAAAAGATCAATGAAACAAGGAGCTGGTTCTTTGAGAAGGTAAACAAAATTGACAACCCCCTAGCCAGACTTATAAAGAAAAAAAGAGAGAAAGCTCAGATAAATAAAATTAGAAATGAAATAAGAGAAATAACAATGGATACCCCAGAAATACAAAGGATTATAAGAGAATACTACAAAAAGCTATACGCCAACAAAAAGGACAATCTAGAAGAAATGGTAAATTCTTAGACTCTTACAAGCTCCTAAAGCTGAATCAAGAAGAAATAGATAACTACAATGAGATGTCACCTTACACTAGTCAGAATGGCTATAACTACCAAGAAAAACACAACAAATGTTGGAGAGGATGTGGAGAAAAGGGAACGCTCACACGCTGCTGGTGGGAATGCAAACTGGTGCAGCCACTATGGAAGACAATGTGGAGATTCCTCAAAAAACCAAAAATAGATATACCATAAGACCCACCTATCCCACTACTGGGTATCTACCCAAACAACTTGAAATCCAAAGTAACATATGCACCCCTATGTTCATTGCAGCACTATTCACAATAGCCAAGACATGGAAGCAACCCAAGTACCTATTGACCGATGATTGGATAAAGAAGATGTGGTATATATATATACAATGGAATACTACTCAGCCAGTAAAAAAGACAAAATCATCCCATTTGCAACAACATGGATGGACCTGGAGGGTATTATGCTAAGCAAAATAAACCAGACTGAGAAAGACAAACACCAGATGATTTCACTCATATGGGGAATATAAACAAGTACATGGACAAAGAAAACAGTTCAGTGGTTACCAGGAGAAGGGGGGTGGGGGGCACAGGGTGCGAAGGTGAGCACTTATATGGTGACAAACAAGTAAAAATGTACAACTGAAATTTCACATTCATGTAAACTATTATGAACTCAATTAAGAAAAAAACTTTGAGGAATTTCCCAAAGATCTGGAAGCAGCAGCATCCTTAACCTGTATTCATTTCTTGAATGTGTGTTATAGACATTCTGTCGTAGCTGTAGTGAAAAGTTTGGATTCTCAAATGAAAATGTTACCAAACCACAAGTCCGAGGCTGGGCTAAGAGAAAACAGTTTTTATAGTATGTGAATGCTGTCTGTATCAAGTACAGTGTTTTAAAGAAGTTCTCTGAAAATGTTCCCAGAGACCTAGAAGCAAGAGTCTCTCTACCCTGTGTTCATACTTTCAATGTATGTATAGAAAGTCTGTCCTAGTTGTAGCAAAAAGTTTGGAATCTCAAAGGAAAATGTTATCCAATGGCGAGTTATACTCTAGGCAAATAGAAAGTGTTTTTATAGAATGTCAGCGAGAAGTTGTCTCTATGCCATAAAGAGCAATGCTTGAAAAATGGTCTTTAAAGAGTTCTGAAAGAGCTAGAAGAGCATTATGTCCCACTGTTGGGTCAAGGAATGGATATAGGAGATATTCTGTACTGGCTGAAGTCAAATGTTTGCTGTTGTTTTTAGGAAAATAGTATGCTGGAAGGTGATGTGCTCAATTCTTTGGATTAAAGGATCCCATTTCTTTAGCTAGCCTTTATCTACACAAAACAAGACAGACAAATCTGTGCACCTTAATATAATAGACAGCCACTGAGAGATGTTACTACATCCTGGCACCTTAATATATTGGCAGTAACTGAGAGATATTACCATGTCCTAGACAAAAGAAGGTCCTGTGTACACCACCAACAATTTCTGTGGAACCTAGGACTAGAGATAAGAATTGAACCAGCAAACCCAAAAGAATGTGGATTGATTTCAAACGAACGGAAAACTGCAACTGCTACCAACAGTTCTCAGCATGGAATCTGGGGGCTGATTCCAAAACAGAATCTGGGGATGGAATTAAGTGCTGGGGTTTTCCATTAAAAAAAAATCAGCAATAATACATCCTGGGAATTATGGTCTGAAAGGAAGACCCTGTAAATGAAAGCCAATTAGATTGGAAGCTTGAATGCAAAGAGAGGGTGGAGCTCAAACCAAGAGGAACTTACCAACAGCTCCTGGAAACAATAAGAAAGGCTGTGAACTTGATGTTGGCCCTGCTATCAGTTCCCCTACATTAAACCGAGCACATGTGCAGTTAAAACCAAAGCACTCTTTCCCTGCTCACTCCCTGGCTCCCTGGCTCCAGAATCCACTATCCGCCATGGACACGAGCAGCCATGTCACCCACCTGGATTCCTGATCATCTCTCCTCCTCCCTGCAAACAGCATCCCAAGGCTGACCGCAGGCAGGTGGGAAAGCTCCAACCAGCAAGGCCACTGACTCCCCCGCCTCTCTACAAGCAGCCACACTCCTCACAAACCTTTAAAACCCCTGGCCTCCCATCTTTCAGGGAGATGAGATGAAACAAGGCACATTTGAGGGTTCACTCTTGTGTCCTTGCTGATGTCACCCAAAATAAAAACCCTTTCCTTGCCATAAGCTTGGTGTTCCAGTTTTTCTTTGGCCCCTCTTGTGTGGTAGGTAGGGAAACCATGTTTGTAGGTACTAACAAACTCAAAAGGGTTTAAAAGTACCATGACTGTGTTTCTTGTTGTCCCCAAATGTCATTGGAAGTTCACTTCAGATCCCACCACTGCCATCAATCTGTTAAAAAACAAAATTCAACTGAGTAAATTTTAAGATCTAATTGGTGAATTGGGCAGCCACTCATAGGGCAGCAGAGAGACACTGCAAGGGGTTACACAACATGGAAGGCTTTTACTGTAAGGAGGTCGGGACAAGGAAGCCATCAACAAGGAAAAAATGAAAGTTCATTGGAGGAGTAAAAATTTAGGTGGCATTGGCTACTCATTGGCTGAGCTGTGATGTTGGTTTGACCTTGGCTGAGCTGGGCTTATTCCTGGGCAAACAGGAAATCTCCCTTCCTCCACCTGAAGCAGTAAACTGGTTGCACTTCCTGTTTTGAGTGCAGGGAACATCTCTTGCTGTTGAGGGCTATAACTGACACTGTAATTAACTAACGCTATAATTGACCACCTTCCTGTTTGGGCTAATTGATGACCAGTGGTAGGGTATGAAAGCACCTTCCACAGGATGTTGAATCTTGTCAAATGCTTTCTCTACATCAATTGAGATGATCATGTGATTTTTATTCTTCATTTTGTTAATGTGGTGAATCAACATTGATTGATTTGCAGATGTTGAACCATCCCTGCATCCCTGGAATAGATGCCACTTGATTGTGGTGTGTGATCTTTTTAACATATTTTTGTATTCGATCTGCTAATATTTTGTTGAGGATTTTTGCATCTATGTTCATCAGTGATATTACCCTTTAACTTTCCTTTTTTGTGTTGTCCTTTCCCAGTTTTGGTATCAGGGTAATTTTAGCCTCATAAAATGAGTTAGGAAGCATCCCATCCTCTTCAATGTTTTGGAAGAGTTTGAAAAGGATAGGTATTAAAGCTTCTTTGAATCTTTGGTAGAATCCACCAGGGACGCCATCTGGTCTTCAAATATTGTTTGGGGGGAGGTTTTTTTATTACTTTTACAATCTCTTTGCTTGTGATTGCTCTACTCAAATTTTCTATTTCTTCTTGATTCAGTTTTGAAAGGTTGCATGATTCTAAGAATTTATTAATTTCTTCTAGGTTATCCAATTTGTTGGTGCATAGCTTTTCATATTATTCCTTTATAATCCTTTGTATTTCTGTGTTGTTCATGGTAATTTCTTCTCTTTCATTTCTGATTTTATTTATTTGAGTCTTCTCTCCTTCTTTCTTAGTGAGTGTGGCTAAGGGCTTATCAATTTTCTTTACCATTTCAAAGAACCACCTCTTAGTTTCATTGATCCTTTCTACTGTTTTTTTAGTCTCTATTTCATTTATTTCTTCTCTGATTTTTATTATTTTCTTCCTTCTACTGACTTTGGGCTTTGTTTGTTCTTCTTTTTCTAGTTCTTTTAGTTATAGTGTTAGATTGTTTACTTGAGATTTTGCTTACTTCTTGAGGTAGGATTGCATCGCTATAAACTTGCCTCTTAGTACCACTTTTGTTGCATCCAGTAAGTTTTGGTATGTGGTATTTTCATTTTCATTTCTCTCTAGGTATTTTTTTAATTCTCCTTTGATTTCTTCATTGACGCAATCATTGTTTAGTAGCATGTTGCTTAGTCTCCACATATTTGTGACTTTTCCAGCTTCCTTCTTGCAGTTGATTTCCAGTTTCACACCATTGTGGTCAGAAAAGATGCTTTATATGATTTCAATCTTCTTAAATTTATTGAGGCTTGCTTTGTTTCCCAACATATGGTCTATCTTTTTTTTCTTTTCTTAAAGCTGTTTTTTTTTTCTATTGGCACCTGGGCTAACAAGTGTTGCCAATCTTTTTTTTTTCTGCTCTATCTCCCCAACAGCCCCCCCCCCATACACAGTTGTATATCTTAGTTGCAGGCCCTTCTAGTTGTGGGATGTGGGACACCACCTCAATGTGGCCTGATGAGCAGTGCCATGTCCGCGCCCAGGATCCGAACCCTGGGCCGCCACAGCAGAATGCGCAAACTTAACCACTCAGCCATGGAGCCAGCCCCTGGTATATCTTTGAGAATGTTCCATGTGCACTTGAGAAGAATGTGTATTCTGCTGTTTTTGGATGGAATGCTCTCTATATATCTATTAAGTCCAGCTAGCCTAGTGTTGCATTTAAGGCCTTTGTTTTCTTGTTGACTTCCTTTATGGATGATCTATCCATTGATGTAAGTGGGATATTAAAGTCCCCTACTTATATAGTGTTGCTGTCAATTTCTCTCTTTAGGTCTGTTAAGAGTTGCTTTATATACTTTGGTGCTCCTGTGTTAGGTGCTTCTTGGTGGAAGTGTTATATTAATAAGTGTTTTGTCTTCTTGGTGGAATGTCCCTCTTATTATATAATGCTCCTCTTTGTCTCTTGCTCTTTTCTGTCTTGAAGTCTGTTTTGTCTGATATAAGTATGGCTACACCCACTTTCTTTTGGTTGCCATTTGCTTGGAGTATCATTTTCCATCCCTTCACTCCAAGCCTCTGTATTTAGAACTGAGATGTGTTTCCTGGAGGCAGCATAGTGTTGGGTCTTATTTTTTAATCCCTTCAGATACTCTGTATCTTTTGATTGATGAATTCAATTCATTTACATTTGGAGTGATTATTGACATATGAGGGCTTAATACTGCCATTTTATCTTTTGTTTTCTGATTGTTCTATATTTCCATTGTTTCTTTTTCCATGCCTGCCATTTTGGTTTGGTGGTTTTCTATGATGTTTTTCTCAGTATTCTCTTTATGATTTGTGACTCTGCTCTGAATTTTTGTATTGTGGTTACCATGAGGTTTGTATAAAAGATCTCATAGGGGCCAGCCCCATGGCCGAGTGGTTAAGTTTGCGTGCTCTGCTGCAGTGGTCCAGGGTTCGGATCCTGGGCACAGACATGGCACCACTCATCAGGCCACGTTGAGGCAGTGTCCCATATGCCACAACTAGAAGGACCTGCAACTAAGATATACAACTATGTACCAGGGGGGATTTGGGGAGATAAAGCAGGAAAAAAAAAAGATCTCATAGATTAAACAGTTCTTCTTCCGATAGCCTCTTATCTCCATTAGCCTATGAAGGTTCTGTCTTTTTCCTCTTCCCATGCTATGTTTTTGTTGTCATTATTATTCTTTTTTGCATTGTAGTTTGTGACCAAATTGAAGTGTTCATAGTTATTTGATGGTTTCTTTACTTTATCCTTTATGTTACAATCGTTTACTAACCTATTCTGATATAGAGTTGCAATTTTCTCATTCTGTCAATTTACCACCTTGCTCAAAGCCTTGTAAACCTTTGCCTTTTTGTTTCAGGTAGGAGGGCTGCATTTTGCATTTCTTGTAAGGCAGGTCTAGTGGCAATGAACTCCCTCAGCTTTTGTTTGTTGGGAAAAGCTTTTACTTCTCCTTCATATCTAAAGGATAATCTTGCTGGATAGAATATTCCTAGCTGATAGTTTTTGTCTTTCAGTGTTTTCATTATGTCATTCCACTCTTCCCTAGTTTGTAGGGTTTCTGCTGAAAAATCCATTGAAAGCCACATGATGGCTATTTTTATGCCTTCCTTTTCCTAGTCATTGCTTTTTTGCCTTAAATTCTACTTTCTCTGGGTTTTTTAATATTTTCGTTTACTTTACATATGTGCCTATCCCCTTATTTTATAACCATTTTGCATTAAGCATGTCTTATAAAAACATTCACCTTTACTATGATTATTAGTATGATTGAACTACTGTAATCTTTTCTATTTTATGTATTTTTTGTCCCTCCTCATCATTGTCTTGTGTTTTTGCTACATTTTTCCTTGCTCTTTCTCCCTCTAGTTATTTGGAAATTTTCCTTTCAACTTTTATTCCACTATTGGATGGATATTCTTATTTTTAAAATCTCTTAAATTTATTAAAATCAATAAAACCATAGCTATTGGCATCCCCTGTGCTACATGAAAAATTTAACTTGGCTACTTTCCAGTTTTTGTCAAAGTAATTGTGATACAAATACCCGAGTTCATAATTATGAAATCTTTATCATATATAATTGTAAGGATTATTTTTATCTCTTTTCTCTTGATCAAAATTATTTAGTTTGTGTAGTTTTATTTAATTCTATACATTTAATTGTTCTTTGCCTTTTATTTTACACTTTACATTTTGAGTTCTTCATTTTGATTTATTTCTCAGTTAGCAGGAATATTTCCTAAAGTAACATTTTTTCAAAAAAGTTTTATGGACGAGCCCTCCCACACCCCAATGGAGCCCACTAACATCCTATACCACTTACCAATTTATTGTCTTTCAGCTCCAAATCCACCCTTCATAGATACCTGGAACATCTCTCCCTTGCCGGCTGGCACATGTTAAACTTTGTCAGTAGAACACACTGGAAGGACAAGAGGAAAAGAAATGCTCTTCCTGGTTCCATTGTGCCTTTCTTTCTAGCTCCCAAGACTCTGAACTCCAGTGGAGCTCACTTCTAGCATGTTTCAGCAGCACTCCTGCTGGCATCTTCATGGCTAGTTCTGTGGGTGTCCCACTTGGTTTCCTGAGTTCAGCTGCATGGGTAGATTCCTGATGAAAAGCAGGGGTGACTCAGCAGGCTTCCTGAAAATGCCAGCATGTAGCATTCTCCAAGGGCAGCTTCCCAATGAGTTTTGCAGAGCCCTATTGGCTTCACCATGAGTTGAGCAGCATCCTCCAAAAGCAACTTCCTGGGGAATTTTGTAGGCACACAACAGGAGGCTTGAGGCTGGCAGCCCCAGCCAGCAGTTCACTGCCCACCAGCCTTGGCTCTCCGACTGTGGACCAGTTCTGTCCAGAGACAGTCCAGAGAACTTCTCTGCCATCTGGTGGGCTGCAATCACACCTTCCCCTACAAGGTCTGAAGCCCAGCCTTGTGGTGGTCCCCTCCCCTTCCAAGTGTGTTCTTTCTTTGTGTACTCTCCATCAGCCATAAGAGATTCTTTAACATTATTTTTTGTTCCCATTGTGTAGTCAATTCCCTGAAAATAGTTAATAATTCTTATATCAAACCTTCCCTGTTCAAATTGCTGTGTGATTTCTCTCTCCTATATCAGAGGCAAGAGAAAACTGTGGAGCATTTTTTTCCTTCTCTACTCAGAATGGAAAGAACCAATGGAATCTTACTACTATTAACATCTCTGAATATTGCACTCATTTCTGGAATCTGCACAGAGCAGGAGTCCTGCAGAATTATGGCTTACTGGAAAGGTGCTAGGTAGGGCAGGGCAGTCAAACCAGTTGTAGAAAGTGCTGTCAGTATTCCATAAAAACCACATCACTCCTGACTTCCACCCCTGTGTTAGTCAGTCCATTGTTCTTCTAAGACCCCTTGGCTGGAGTCATACTCCTGTTTCCCTCTCTGGTGTCCCTCAGGCCCTCCTTTAGCCACCCTCACTGTCATTGCTATGCCCAGGCCCTGAACACCTAGCCTAGGGTAGTGGCTTCCCCTGGGAATGCTATTTCCCTTACTCCATAGGTTCCTTAGAACCAAGCTCACCTCCCTAGAAGCTTCACCCCCAGCTTGACTCAATATCTCCCATCTCCTATGATCTGTACAGATCTTAAAGCACTTTCCTAAGCCAGCTCTGCCATGCCTGGGCTGCCTTGATGAAACTTGGTTCAGATTAGCAGAGGAAAAGTACTTATTTTTACAGAAATGGTAGCCTCTGTTTGTAAATGTGTATGACTAATTTTTTTTATCAGCCACTCAAGGACCCTCAATTACTGCCCAAAGCAGAGAGAACCATTTATAGCCAAGAAAAGTCAGCTGCAACTCTCTGCTCATCCCATTCCCTCAGCAGGTAAAAATCAATTCACTGACCAACCCACCAGATTTCCACCTCTTACTATCACACTGAGAGTTTTCTGATGCTCACATCTCCTAGATAATGACAATCTCTAACATTTATTGAACACTTGCTATATACCAGGCATGGGACTAATTTTCTATGTTATATCATTTTATCCTCACAGCAACTTTATGAGGTAGGTACTTGGGCCAGGTTCCCTAAAAGCAGATTTCTGCACATGTGATCTATTGACGGAGAACCCTCAGGAGAAAAGAAAGAAAGCAAGACAGGGTAGGGAAGGAGCTAAGCAAACCTGTGGTCTTAGCTGTGGCCTAGCATTGGCCTGATCCCACAGGAAGCTTTGGGACATGGATTGCACCAGAGTTAATCCTATCTTGAGGTAAGGGGGGCTGGCCTTTCCTGCCCTGTGTCAGGTAATCATTGGCTGCAGGCTCCCAAACAAGGCAGCTTCCATTCAGCTGAGGGAATTCTCTGCTGAGGAAATAACTGTGAACTGTTAGCTCTAGTCCTTGCACAACTGAGGGGTGAGTGCACCAGCCTGGGAAAAGGGATATGGTTGGGCACAAAATGTCATTAACAGTATTTTTATTTCTACTATACAAACAGAATCATAATCTTTCACATTTGTAAATATTCTACAGATTTTGGAGTGTTTTCATATTCAGTACCTCATTCGATGTTGCAATAAGCTTGGCAGGTGGGGATTATAATCCCACTATATGAACCAGGAGAGTGACAGGGTAGAAGACTTCCTCAAGATCACCCAGCCCACTAATATGCCTTTTCTGTTGGTAAATAGCATCTTCCCAGAAACATAGCAGCTGTTGCAAGTCCTAGTTCAGACTCTCCTCAGTGACGTGCGGGTTCTGACAGTAGGATCTTACAATCCTTTTAACTCAAACTAAGCCCTACACAGCCCTGAAGCTGGCAACCACCCCTTCCGATATTAAGTAAGAGAAAATATACCTCCTTACTGGCAGGGGCCCATGCTTTGCCTACCTGACACTTTGCTGTGCTCGCAAAGCTCTTGCAAAATTCCTTCATGGAAAGAGGCTGCTCCTGGGGCACAGCTCATCTTTTTCAGCAGTTCTCCTTAGCAAAGTTTCCTGAGAGGTGTACCAGCAGACTAGAGTCTGTCAGAGGAGACTGGGGTCCCAGGGCTACCTGAGTGCAGCCTGCACCTGCCAGAAAGGGTGGCTGCATGGCAAGTCCCATGGCAGAAGGTTGGAGTTTCCCGGATCTTAGGGGAGGTATCATCCTCACCACCCTCTCAGGGTCCTGGGCTTCGGCTCCCAAGGTGCCTCTGGATCTATCAAATTCCCCTGAGCCATCCTTGGAATGAATGAGTATAACGAATTGCCTTAGACAAGCTCCCCCTCCTGCAATTCCCACCCCATCCTAGTTCCAAGTAATGCTTCACACCTAAGAGCTGATGGAGGTACAGCAGGAGTACATATAGGGTCCCCAGAAACATCACACGGTGGTGGGAAAGTGTGAGTTTAGGATCTCACTGACTCAGGTTCGAATCCCCCACTCCCTGCCTCCCTCCTGACTAGATATCTCAGGATGAGGTACAAATGAGGGTAACAGAAAACCCACAACAACAGTGGTTTTAACAAGGCAGAGGTTTGTTTTCTTCTCACATAAAAACCCAGAGGTAGGAGTCGGAGTCCAGTCTCCTTTCAGATCACTGTTCCGCTGTTCCTACGGGGTGGCCCTCATCCTCATGGTTCGAGGTGGCCTTGGCCTAGCAAACAGCAATATGGAGGGAAGAACAAAAAAGAAGGAGCATAGAGCACAAAGACAAGCTATAACTTAAGGAAGCTTCTTAGAAACTGCCACGTCACAGTCCACTTACTTCTCATCAGCCAGAACTCAGTCACATGGCCACACGTAACCACACGGGAGATTGGGAAGTGTAGTCTTCATTCTACGTAGCCATGTTTTGCAGCTAAAATGTCTCTATGATCAAGTAGTAGGAGTTATTGGGGAACCACCAACAGCATCTAGACAGTAAGTATGTGGTCTTGGGAGTCTCTTGGCCTCTCCAGGCATGCAGATAATGCTATCTAGCACATGTAAATTGTTGTATTAACTGCAACCTCAAATGCAAATCATCTAGCCCAGAGCCTGGAACATACTATGCACAGCCTCCATTTTTCCTCCTCCCTGTCTCCAGTGTTCTAGAATGTGCGGTGGTAGCTCTCATCCTCTCAAATTTGGCCAGAGCTCCTGCAGCCAGTGTCAGAGTACCGTCCCCAGCCAAACTCTCAGAATCAGCCTGAAACTTGTCAAGCCTTCTGAGCCAGACCTCGAAGTTCTAGAGTAAGCCATGGTGACTTATCTTATCTTCATGCCTACCACACTGGAATCTGTAAAAAGACTCTTCCTGCCTACCTCTCTGATACTGCTAGTAATTTTGTAAGAGAGAACCTATGCCCCAGGCCCTGGCTGGAGCCCCAGACCTGATTCTTGTCCTTGGGCTGCTGGCTAAAGCCCAGGAGAACCAGGACTTATTCAGACAAAGATCTCAGATGTGCAAAAGCCTGTGGACAAGCTGAGCCAACTCCACTGCAGAAGGCTCGCTGTGCACCAGGCAGGAACCAGCTCCTCACACACCTTGGTTTCAGATTCAAAAGGCTCCCAAAGGCAGAGAAAGTGACCCTTAACCAGAACCCCTGCCCCCTAAGTTTAGAATGTAACCCAAAGCAAGTGACCACAAGTAAAACATTTCTTTCAGCCTTCTCTTTCTTCTTTGAAATTCAAAGTTTACATTTTTCTAGTTTCCTTCAAAACACATCTCCCTAAATTTTTCTAGTAAAATTAACACTCCAGCAAGATATACCACATTATCCTTTAGCTTCACTTGTCCTCGGCCCAGTGTTCATACCCCTTGAAGTCACTGCATTATCCCCTTTCATTCCTGCCTAACCCTAGACTACACTATTATCCTGATTGAAAGATTTGGAAACTGAGTTTCAGAGAGGTTATGCAGATTGCCCAAGGTAACACAGAGAGTAACTGGTTGAATTAGGATTCAGATTCCAGTTCATCTGGCTTCAAATCCTTATCCTGTAATCATCATTTTACAGTAAGTAGGGATTACCCATCACCTGCTGATGAAACCTGTTGCTAAGGGATCTTGGCCACACAGGGGAATTGGCAAGGAGGGGGCACCATAAAGGAAGACCTCTCCTAGGTGATAAGACCAAGTTCTGGGGACTGAGTGCCATTAATTCCAGTAGTCACCACCAAATCAATGCAGCAAGATGCCTAGAGGCTGGAGAGGGCTATGACTAATAGCACAGGACCATCTTGGGACTTACCTTCTCATATTGCCCCGATCTCAAGGGCAGAGAACCAGGACCAGAGAGGAGGGGGAGAGGGCCCTGACTCCTGGCCAACAACTCCGAAAAGAAAAAGCTCCTTTGTGAGCTGCAGTGAGTTATTAGGATTCATTTCAGCCCGAAGTCCAGAGGTTTCCAGGAGAACTGAGCCCAAGGTAGCCAGGGCACAAGAAAAGCAGAACACAGTGTGTCAATCTAGGTGTTCTCTGGAAGAGGGAAAGAGCCTCTACTAGAGGCACAGGCAAGTGCCCCTTCTAATCCCAGAGACGCTGAGTGTGCAGGAAGGGTGATCTAGGAGACTCCTGATAAGGAAGCAATAACCTTGGTCTGGGCACTCGCTCCTTGCCAGAGACGCTAGCTAGGCCTCAGCTTCAGGCATCCCCCAGCCTTCACCTTGAGGCCACTTACCCTCCATCTGTGAATTCAGTTCTTGTAGCAGGGAGGCGACTTCTTTGTAGTCTCATCTGACTCGTCTCTCCCATGAGCGGGAGCTCCCCAATGGGAGGGCCATTGCACACCCCTTTTCCTGGACCTCCGTTGCTACACCAGAACCTCTACCCACTAGGACTTACTCCACAGGGGCGGGCACTCGCCTTGCCCCACTGCATCTCTCTGACTGCCTATCTGTTGAGCATCAGCAATTCCTTTACTTCCCACGCTCACCAGGTGGGCCTAGAACATAGAAATGGCTCCTTGTTCTCCTCCACAGGAGATCTCCGTGTCACACAGCCACTAGAGGGTTGTTCACACCACAGGGTCTGAGGGGCTGGTGTTAGACAGGTCACGTGTGGCCCAATGGTGTCAGCAGTCCAGCATTAGGCACTGTCTGGCCAGGGAGAACAGTGTAAGGAGGAGGCTTTGGCCAATGGTGATGAGAAGACACAGCAACGTCTCCCTGTGGTGGCCCAGGTGGTCCTAGTGACAGTAAGTGGCACGTCTGCCTCCTCATTGGTTCTGCATGAAGGAGGCCAATTCCGACGCTGCACCAACTTGCTGAGTAACTGTTAGTGCCTATAAGCGTAGGTTCTTTACCTGCTGCACAAGAGGGGCCACATGAAAACTGGAATGCTGGGCTGATAGCAAGGAGGGCTTTTATTTCAAGTGACATCAGCCGGGAGACGAGAGTGAGCCCTCAAATTCATCTCGTTTCATCTCATCTCCCTGAAAGATGGGAGGCCAGGAGTTTTAAAGGTTTGTGAGGAATGTGGCTTCTTGTAGCAGGTGGAGGGAGTCAGTGGCTTTGTTGGTCAGAGCTTTCCCACCAGCCTGCATTTGGCCTTGGGACACTGATTGCAGGGAGGAGGATGATAAGGGAATTTGTGGTGGGTGACCTTGGCTGTTTGTCTCCATGGCGGATAGTGGATTCTGGAGCCAGGGAGCCAGGGAGTGAGCAGGGAAAGAGTGCTTTGGTTTTAATTACATATGTGCTGGGTTTAATGTAGGGGAACTGACATCATGGCCAGCATCATTATCCTGGGAGAGTCATTTACTCTCTCAGGGCCTCATCTTTCCTTCCACACTAAAGGGAGGTGAATCCTGCCTTTGGGAGAATGAGCAGAAGTAAATGACCCTGGTTCCCTGGGAGAAAAGGAGAGAGAGGGGAACACCGTTCTTATTCGTCTCTGTGTCCCCATCAGATCCAGTACCTGGAGGTGTTTTCTCAGTGTCTGTGCCATCATCCAACTTGGGATGAGTGCCCAGGCTCACCAGCAGGGGGAGCCAGGTCTCCCTTTTGGTCCTTGAGCTGCCCCAGCTGGGAGCCGGGCTGGCAAGTGGGAAAGGCCTGTCTCAAAAGATGTTGCTCCAGGCAAGGTGTGTCTTGCAGCCCAGAAAAGTCACCCAGTTCCCAGAGGTCTGAAATAGCTGACTGTGTTTATTTAAAGCCTGTCACCATTTTTCACCATCTGACTTTCCCTGAGTGTGTGTGTGGATGGAAATAGATGAATACAAAGGAGTATATGACTGTCTAAATGCAGGGAACACCTGTTTGTGCCTATGGCCTTTGTCCCGGGCAGTGGGAGGGCATCTCTGTCAGCCCATATCCTGGGCTCCAGGGAGAGGCCAGGCAAGACATTTCCTATGCTGGGGGAGGGTGGTGCTGGTGCTGCAGAGGGTCCAGAACCAGTTGCCTCGGTAGTCAGCCCAGAAAAGAGTCATCTATAGGTCTTGCACTGGAGAGGACCCATTCAAGTGGCCCAGAGAGAGCCCCTGGAGGCAGCCCTGGAGGGGTCTCCTGCAGCAACCCCACTCCCACACCCATGCTCCTGCTTTCCAGGTCAGTTGGGCCCAGGAGAGAGGAAGTCTCACTTGCTTCTCTGGCCAGAGGAAAGGGGCTACGGGGTTGCAGAACAGACTTTAGGTTTTTGGACAAGCAGGCAAGGCAAAACAAAATAAAACACAAAGCTCAGTGGGATCATCACCTTACCCAGAGGCAAGGAAGTACACAAGACAAATCAGCCGGCCTGGGCTCTGCCACCCGCTGAGAACAGGAATGGACCCTGCCTGGGCCGGCCATCTGAGGAGGGCAGAGGGGTACGCTCTGCCCCAGAGCTCCTGGCCTAAGAGGGAGATGCTTAGTCCATGGCTCTTCTTGCTTCCTGACTGCCCAGAGTCCCCTGCTTTTAAACATTTACTGAAGAGCCACCTCATGACCATCCTTCCCAAGTTGGGGGTGCAGACAAGGAGTTTACCAAGCAGGATGGGTGCTGGACAATCACCACAGGTGACAAGCCCTGAAAAAGCCTCCTGACTGGGGCAGATGCCAGGGATGGCCAGCGACAGGGGCCTGTCTCCCAGAGCCGGAAGGAAGTGATGCTCACACTGAGCCTTGAGGAAACAGAGACATTGTCTAGGCAGATGGCAGGAGCAAGGCCCCTCTGCAAATCCTGCCTGAGGGAATCAGGGCCAGTGGGCCTGGTAGGCTCACACAGTGGTGGTGATAACTCTGGGCAGACCATAAAGCACTTTAGTTTACTATTTCACATACCTTTATTCTGTGAGGTAGAGCAGAAAATAAAGCTCAGAGAAATTAAGTTACTTACCCCAGAATACACAGCAAGGATCTCTGATTCCACATCCCAAGTCTTAACTGGTTCTTTAGGTAGCCTCTGCCCCTACCACCACCCCAACTCCCTGAGGCAGAACCTTGGTGAAAACAACAGGGCCTGTCTTAATTTGACACGTCTAGAATTTTTTTTTTTTTTTTCAGGTCACCAGAGTTGGTTAACACCTGGAGGCCTGGCTCACACCAACCAAAAACACAGAAGGCAGACGGGCAAAGAGAATGCCCACATGTTTGTTTACAGGGAATGTGAGCCTGTCATTAAGGCTGGTGGTGGGAATCTTCTGGAGCCACCCATTCCCTCCTGGTGATGCCCACAAAGACAGACCCAAGTGAAGGGAGCTCCCCCATCTTGAAGGACTTCTCAGTGTGTCAGGCTGGGCGAGAGAGATGCGTGACATGCTGGGAAGCATCAGGAAATGGGGGCTCTGGAGTTGGCCTGGGTTGGAATTTTAGCTCTAGTTTCTGACAGTGTGTCCCTGGCACGCTACTCAAGCCTCAGCTTCTTCATTTGCTAGATAGAGATAATCATAAAATAACCCAGAATTGCTGGGAGAAGCAAAAGAAATGATGCATATACAACAATGCAAAATGAACAGTAACTGTTGCTATTTAGAGTGGCTGGGTGACTTCCCTGTTCCTACAGAAGGTATATTTACAAGAGTTGCCCTCTAGAAGCAAATTTTCCTTGCCCCGGTCAGTGCTGGATCCATTCAAAAATTCTTGCTCTCCTTCTGAGCCCTTCTCTTAGGTAACGTCTCTCCAGACAGTTGGGTGCCTGAATAATTCACTGGGCTACAACTTTATTTGGTGACGTTCTTCTCCTGAGGATGCTCACAACTCAATTTGATGGAGGCATTCTCTATTCTTCAAGGAGATTTGAAGATGTTGTACCTCACTTCCCTCCATTATGTACCCTCCCTTAAGGAATTGATATCCAAGAATGAGGGTTCCAAGTCTGGAGCCTGAATGACAACCTGGCCCCGCCTTTACTACTGTGAGTGAACTTAGGCATGTGACTAACCCTCATGGGACCCCAGTTTCCTCATCTGTCAGTTGGGGCACACCCATTCATAGAGTTGTTGGGAGGATTAGACTTGAAATGTGTAAGGTGTCTAACACCTTGCCCAGAACGTAGAGGACTCAACAAATGGAACTGTCTTGTTATCATGATAATCATGCAGATTTTATAGGCTTCAAGTTGAGAGATCTTGTGCATGTAACTGGTATAAGCAGGTGTACTGATGACAAGACCTCATAAATGGACCGCTGTTGGAGCCCACAGGCAGCAAAGACCAACTTCACAAACTGGGTGAAGAGGGGGCTTCCTACAAGCATTTGAACCAGATCTGCTGATATCCCTCCCCTCCTGTGCCCTCCCTTGGATCAGTATCCAAGATCCTGCTGGCCCTCCTTTCCAAGTGTCCACTCCAAGCAGAGTGTGGGAGCTGGGGAAAGGGGAGAGGAGGAGCACGCCCTGCAGTGTGATCTGCTCTCTGACACCCCGCAGTGTATTTCTGGCTTGGAGACCTGAGGGCCCCAAGAAGTCTGGAGATTTGGGAGTGAGTGGGTTAAGAAGAAACTGTGGGTATCTTGGTTGGGCAGAGGGACTGAGGCCTTTCTGAAGGGCCTTTCTTCTCCCCAGTGGCCCCTCTCAGCCTCTACCCTCACCCTACACTCTCTTGTACACAAACCCCTGAGGAAGACAAGCAGTCCCAAAACAGGTCTTCTTGGGGACACCTAATTCAGGCACACACCCCAAGAAAGCATAATCAAGACTGCTCACCATCCTGCTGCAGTTTGGAGCCTGCTTGGGGTGATGGAAGCAGGCACCAGCCTAGAGTAGATGGAACAATGATAGCTCCTTGCGCTTGTGTTGCACACAACAGCTTACGAAGTGCTGTCAGAGCTGTCGTCACCTTAATCCCTGCTCACAGCAGTCCTGAGGGGTATGCAGAGAGGAGCAGGTGTTTGGGGATTTTTTGTTTGTTTTTTGCATTTCAGAAACCTTTTAATAGTCCCTAAACTGCAAGAGTCATAAGGGGCTTTTTGAAAAGTACTAATTGTATAATGACATATCTTCAGCACTTAATTAAAATTCTACCAAATTCTAGATTGGATTCAGCCATCTCAATCCCCTAACGCAGTGAGTTTTATTGCCTTCTTTGTTTTCACAAGTGTAGTGCTCTGGCTTGGGGGAAAGGCAGTCGATACTGTGGTATAGACCCTGCACTTGAACATTTGGGTAACATAAAGATTTGTCCTACACCAACCTCAACATGGAGAAAACTATCTTTCAACCCAAAGTTAATGCAAATGAAGGAATTGGAATTTAAGCTTAAGAGTCAAAGTGAATGATCCAGTTCAGATATTGAAGTCTTGCACCCCTGAGTGAAAGCTTTCCCCTACACTGCAGCAGCCTGGCATCGATGCTGACAATGCAGAGAGACAGCAAAGAAATGTGGCTAAAGGCACAGGATCCAGAGCCAAGCTATCTGCCTGGGGCCAGATCCTGGCTAGGACAGTGCCTTAGGTCTCAGCTTCATCATTTGTAAAATGAGAAAGCAGATTTTTTAATTCTAATTTTTATTTCTTTTATTGAGGTATAATTGACAAATAACATTAGTTTCAGGTGTACAACACATTGATTTGATATTCGTAAATATTGCAAAATGATCACCACAATAAATCTAGTTAACACCCATCACCATACATAGTTAAAACAAATTTTTTCTTGTGATAAAGACTTTTAAGATCTGCTCTCTGAGCAGCTTTCAAATATGCAATACGGTGCTATCAACTATAGTCGCCACGCTGTACGTTACATCCCCAGGACTTACTGATTTTGTAACTGGAAGTTTGTACCTTTTGACCCCCTTCACCCATTTGGCCTCTCCACCCCCTGCCTCTGGCAACTACCTGTCTGTTCTCTATATCTCTGAGCTTGGTGTTTTTTATTTGTTTGTTTGTTTTTTAAGTCAACACATAAGTGAGATCATACAGTAGCAGATGTTTTTATTCTCATTTTACAGAGGAGACTGGGGCCGACCAGGGAAGGAACCGCATCCCTCACTCTAAAGTAAGGTAGAGGACAGGACTCAGCTGTCTCCCAAGCAGGATGAGGTCCCTGCAGCCCCAGAGAAGCTGGGTGGTAGGGAGGCAGCCTGACTGACACGCAGCCCGGATTAGCTGCCCAATGAGACATGCCAAGTCCTAGCGTTCCAGAGGGCAGGCTGGTGCCCAGTGCCCTGCCCCGCCAAGCCCTGACCACTGGGATGGGTCTTGTAGGGGAGGAAGACATTGCCTCTACCCACTCTGGGTTCTTCTGGCCAGAGAACGAATTAAATTCACATGAGACAGAATAACAGGAGAAAATTAAACTAAGCTTTATAACAGGTATACATGGGAGAGGCTCAGGCAAGCTGAGCAACTCGCCAAAATGGCTAAAGCCACCACCTCAAATATCCTCCTCAGCTAAAGACAAAGGGGGATGTTGGGTCTGGGGGGAGTCAGTTACAGGAGGTTACCAGACAAGTACAGTAAACAGGAGTAAGATTATTATGCAGATTTAAGTCCTTGCCTTCTGCATTGATTAAGAGTTTCTAGAGATAAGGTCATCCCCCTTCTTCCTGGTACAGAGAGGGAGACACCTTTACAGACAGAGATTTCCTTTACAATGTAAATGTCTCTTAACAAAGGGTAAGTAAATTCTACTTTTCAGAGTTGCTTTCCTGTCTGCAGTTTTCAAAAGTAACCAGCCCCAAATAATCCTCATGCCAAAGAGACGTATCTTGGGGTGGCCAATACCAGTCCCCCACAGGCTCAACCTCAGGAAGAGCTGCCATAACCTGGGATCCCCCTCGGCCTGGAATAGAAGAGGTTAAGTCCTCAGGGAGGGACCTTCCTCTGTATGAATCCCTATGAGTTTGTTTTCTGTCTGTTTCACTGTCCCTCTAGTTTTTAGCTTTTCTTCAGGGCTGACGAGAAGGAGGCGAGGCTGACACAGATTTCTGAGCTGGGGATGAGGAAGCGGAACTGGGCTGGACTCTGTTGCGCATCAACATTAACTCTATCTGCCGATGCTAGCAGGTCTGCTCTAACTGGGGCCTTGAAAATGGACAATGAAGATCATCAACCCACATTTGGTTGCCTCCTTGCTCTGTCTCTGTCCCTGTGTCCTCTGTCTTTGCTGCTCTCTCTACACATGTAATGTATATAATTATATGCATATATATATATATGTGTGTGTGTATATATATATATATATATTCTATCTTTCTCTGTCTCTGTCTCTCTACACTAATTTGACTTGAAAGATCACAGAGCTGGATGGGACAAGGGTCATCTCATCCACTCACTACCTCTGACCAGGATGGTTCTTGAACCATTGAACGTGCATCAGGTTTCCAAACAAACTCTCCCTTCTCATCCCACTGGGGAGTCAGTTCATGCTCACATTAGATGTAACAGTCTCCGTACTTCCTCCTTTGGCCAAGCCCACATCCTTTGTGCTGCAGTTTACACACTCACTTTGCTGTCCTAGGGGAATAATAATGAGACAGAGGTCAGATCCTAGCCTTGCCTGCTGACTGGTGAAATTTGGTGCTTTATGGGGCTGAACCTTGCCAGGGGGCAGAGAGGAAGCAGCAGAGGCAGCTCAGGGAGTGTGGCAAGATGCTGTCATGTCCCTCTGTGAGACTTTAGCCACGTGCCATGTAGGAGGATATTTATAGACACACACACAGACATGCACCCTCAGAAAAGTGCTATTTGTTTCCTGGAAACACGTGCCCATTCTCATGGTCTTACAAGATTCCCTGGGTAGTGTCATCCTGAAACAGGAAAAACTGCATTTTCTCCCTGGCATCCACCCACCACAGAAAGAGAGATCTTTGGAAAACAGATCTGATTGCTTCTCTTCCCCAGGAAACCTGCAGTGATCTCCCCTTGCCCTGAGGGCAAGCTCTTCCCCAGGCCTGCCTCATGGCCCTGCTAACTGCTCCAGCTCGTCTCTTGCCTCCAAAGCCTTCCCACACTCTTCCCAAACCGAAGTAGTGTGCGTGCAATCCTCTGTGTGCATGAGACACCCTCAACCCGGCTTGCCTTGGCAAACTCAGTCCTTTGGCCAGGAATGCTTTTCCATTCCTTATTCTTCTGGTACAGCCCTGCTCAGCCTCCAGATCCAGCCCATACATCACCTCCTCTGAAGTGTCTTTTCTCACCGCTCCCAAGGGGACACAGTTACCCATTCCCCTAAGGGTTTAGGACTCCAACCACTCATCTTGCTGTTATTATTTCTATTCATATCTGTCTCCTCCTCCAAACCACATGTGCTCCAAGGTCAAGAACTGGCTCTCACTCATCTTTGCACCCCTAACATCTAGTCCAGCATCTGATGTGCCATGGAGAGTCATTGAAAGAACGGATGAGATGTTTAAAGTGTAGCTGCTAAGAGCCCAGGGTCTGCCTTTGGTGGAAGACTAGGTTTAAACGCCAGCTCCACGACGAACCAGTCATGGGATTTTTCCAGTTACCTAGCCCCCTCAGTGTCAGTGTTATACTCTGTGAAGCGGCCTATGACAGTAGAGCCTCACTTATTATTGTGAAATTTTAATGATAATATCATATAAAGGATTTCATATATTACCTGGCATATGCACATATAATTTTTTTCTCACAATCTACATATCAGAAAGTCCTGTAGGGTCTTCCTTTAAAATATCAAAGCAGAGGCCGGCCTGTGGCCAAGTGTTAAGTTTGCACACTCCACTTCGGGGACTCAGGGTTTCGCTGGTTCGGATCCTGGGCGCAGACACAGCACCACTCATCAGGCCACGCTGAGGCACTGTCCCACATGCCACAACTAGAAGGACCCACAACTAAAATACACAACTATGTACCAGGAGGATTTGGGGGAAAAAAACAGGAAAAAAAAAAAGAAGATTGGCAACAGTTGTTAGCTCAGGTGCCAATCTTAAAAAATAAATAAATAAAAACTTTTAAAAAATTGAAGCACTTCTTCCCTTCTGACTGCTAACAGCTCACTCCAAACCACCATCATTTCCCCTGGACATAGCTCAATGGCTTCCTACCTGGCCTCCCTCTGCCCTTGTCCCACTTCATCTATTTTCAACACAATGCCAGAGGCGATCCTTTAAACATATAAATCAAATCAGTTGACTGTCTGCCAATATTCTCCTTTGGCTTCCCTGCCTCACTGAGGGTAGAACCCCAGGATCTCATGACAGCTGACAAGGCCCCTTTAGGATTGGTTGTTGCTACCTGATTCCATCTCCTTCTTCCACCTTCCTCTCCTAGCTCTAGCCACACAGGCCAAGGCTGTAACTCAATCCTGCCGCACACCACCCTGCTCAGTGCCTTTGCACTTGCCATTTCCTGGGCCTGGAATTTGATTTTCCCAGATGTCCTCACACCTCCCGGCTTACTTAAAGTCTTCACTCAAAAGTTACCTTCTCCTTAAAGCCCTCACTGGCCATTACATTTAAACTTTCAATAATGTGCTAGCTGCTCATACTCTCTATCCTCCTCCCCCTTTATTAGCCTTTATCAGCCTTTATCATTAATAGAAATATATATATTTTATTATCCTGCTCGCCGTCTCCCCAGTAGAATGCAAGCTCTAAGAGAGCAGAGATTTTCCTGTTTTGCTCACTGCTGCATCCTCAGCGTCTAGAACAGTGTCTGGCACAAAGTAAGTACCATGTGGAATAAACACATCATTCCAGAGGGTTTCACTGGAGTCCATCTCTCTTCTGTTACAAATGCTTGGTGCCCTGAGACTGCGAAGATGAGAGTTTCGATGGCTGTAGAGTCCTGGGAGAGTACCCTCTGCGCTGGATGTGGGCCATGCCTCACCGCCCCTGAGCAGTCAGAACTGACTCAGGAGGCAGAAGCCCAAACCGTGCTTGTGTCCTCAGAAGCACTGGATTTTCCCTTTCTTCCAGCTCACCTCAGCTGTGTCAGGTAGAAGGGGCTGGGAACTCCAAGCTCATCCTTTTCTCTGGAGAGGCTGGGCACTGGGCCTAGGCACTAGGAAGAGGGAGTGGCATGTGAAGATGGCTGCAGCTAGAAAGCTGGGTGACACCTGTAGCTACTCTTTGCCCAGTTTTCTTGAGGTTCCCACAGGGCCTTCCTAGGGGAAAAATCAGTGCCATCCTTCTTGGACTTGGTTTCCCAGGAAAGCAATGTTCCCCAGAGGAAGTCTATGGCGTCACATTTCTGGGCCTGACCTCAGGTCTGCTAAATCAGACCCTCTGAGGTGGGGCCTGGGCATCTGCATGCTACAGGTCCACCAGGAGATTCCTCATTATACTCAAATGAGAGCCACCTATCAGAAAGTGACCTCCTTGAGGCAAGGATTGTGACCTTCTCACATTCCAGCCACCCTGCCACAAATCTCACCCTCTCCCCTGCTTCATGTTCCTCCTTAGCAATTATCACAATGCAGTCTAACATAGTGTGTACCTATTCCACTTACTTATCCTGTTTACTATCTGACCTTCCCCCACCCTCTCCCACACACTAGGAATAGATGTTTTGTCTATTTTGTTCACTGTTGTATCTCCAGTGCCTAGAACAATGCCTGACACATAGTGACTCATGAATAGTTGTTGGAGTAGATCCTTATCCCAAGCTCACTAGGGAGGGAGGCAGAGTGAAAGGAGGAGATAATAATCCTCTCTCAGTGAGATTGTCCCTGTCCTCAGGGACTCCCAGAGGCCCCAGGAAGAGCAAGACCCAAAAATTCCACCTGAACTGATGTTGGGTCACCTATGCATCTTCCGCCCGCTGACCCGAATGTTGGACCACTTTGCACAGAGCAGGAGGAACATATTGTGATGGGGCCTAAACAAGCTGAACTCCCCTTCCAAGACTCTCCTTTGCTGTTGCAACGCCCACCTCTCCTGCAGACCCCCTTCCACCCAGCAGGCCTGCTTGGGCTGCCCTAGGCCCCCTTCTCCTCCTTCTCTGGGCTCAAGGAACACCAGGGGCCAGTCCTGTCACCTGAGCACTCGGTGGCCAGGAGGGCAGCTGCATTGTCAGTGGACCCTCCACAGACATCTTTCTTTCCTCCCCAAATAGACTGTGAGTTTGCTGACAGTATAGACCTTGCTTATAAACCTTCATCTGCCACTACCTAGAGCATGGCAGGTGCTCAATGAGTCATGAATCTGTGGCTTTATGAAGGAGAATTACATGGAACCTGGCTGTGTTCAGGGCTTGGTGTATGCTAGGGCTAAACAGAGGGATTTTCTTTAATGGGAAGCTCTATTATACAGGGATTATCTGTAGACCGAGGGGATACACAGCAACATGCCTTGATGTTGGAGCTTAGTTGCCCACCTATAACCTCATGGTACTCTCACAGATACTAGTAGCTAACATTTATTGAGTGTTTACTGTGTGCTAAGCACTGTTCTAAGCATTCCACAAGGATTACCTCATTCAATTCTCATAATTTTTTGAGACAGGAACTATTGTTACACATATCACATGCATATCAGAGCCTATGCTATTTTGGGGGTAAAGGCTATGAAGTAGTTGGTGGGGGGCCAAGCATGTATGCTAAGGGATAAATGAGGGGATCAGGAAGAAGGGCTTCACCAGTATGAAAACCCCAGGTACGCATGAGGTCACATGAGTTCTTCAGAGTGAGGCACTCAATTCCATCTCTATCATGCCTTCAATCCTAACACCACAGGTCTCAGGACTGTCCTTTAGGATTCCCTAGTCTCTAGAAGTTCAACCTTCAAAAACCCAACCTAGAGGTGAAGGGTCTGGGCTTTGGGAACATTTGCCTAATGCCCTGGCCATTTTTGATCCATTCAACCAGCTTTCTTCCTGTCTGAATTAGTTAAGAAATAATTATGAAATCTCTCTTCCCTGTCCCTGCTCCCCACTCCCTCCCACGGAAGACTTCCTAGGACAGGACGTTGCCCTCTCTCACTCTGACTCCCACCAGATAGGGAGTCCCTCGAGGGAAAGGCCACGTCGATCCAATTCAAGGGGACCTCTCGGCCCCTCCCAGCCGCTCCAATCCCACGGCTAGGAACCTTCCTGGTTCTCAGTCACTGGTGGGAGGCCCTCTGCCCTGCTCCCAAGCCCCTCCCTCTGTCCTAAGAACACTCTATCCAGGTCCCAGCTGTGAGTGACACATCAGATACAGGGGCACTGGGTGCTCCTGGGTAGAAAGAAGGTGGGAGGGCAAGGAATTGTGACAGGGTATGAGAAAGTCAAAGAGCAGGAGAAACTGGAGAAGACAGCACGTCCATCCCCCTCCCTCCCAGCTTGGAGGCTGATCATTAGACAAGGTCTGTAAATAGCATCTGAGTGGCCTCTAAAGCTGTGCCTGAACCATGACATTCGATCCCCCAAATAGATCTTGACTGTCTGTCCCAGGCATTCCATGGGCACTGGGGAAGGGTGAACACCTGCCCCTCCCCCTCTGGGTACTCTAGAGCCAGGACCCAGGTCATGGGGACCCCCAGCTCACAGGCCTATTGCAGGGTTCTGCTGAAGGTATGGTGAGCATGACATTTGCAATATGCCTAGGTCTGTGGAGCACTCAAGTTCCCTGTTTTCAGTAGTTCAAAAGAATGACAAACACTGCTCTGCTTTCTCCCTAAAGATAAGCAGAAATTCAGATGCTCAGGGGGCACCAGGGTAGGCTCAAAAGAAATCTGTGTTTAAGCCCTACAGCACTTCATCCACTCAACCCACTGTGTTTTGGGCTCTCCCAGGAAGGCTCTGGGAGCGTGCATTGGGTGGCCTCAGTGCTCACTGCTGGAGAGCGCTGAGAAGAGGCAGATGGGGAAAATGTGGCCAGAGCCATACAAACACACAGTTGAGTGTTCTGTCCCAGTCATAGTGTGTCTCCCCCATGTGTCCTGCCCTCTAGCCCTTTTTGCTCCAATAATCTCTTCTCCCTCTGCAGAGCAGAGGGGTGACTGACAAATCTGCCATCTGCCACCTCCTCTGATGCCCAAGTCCTTGCACCAAAGTAATCTAAATGACTCAGGTAACAGAGATAAGATTCCTGCTGCCGTTAAATATTGACAGGCTGGCTCAGAGCACGGTGCTCAGTCACACACAGACTTCCCGGAGAGTCCGCAGGGAGGTGGGGAGATGACAGCAGCTGGGCCATTAAAAATGGACGGAAACCAATCCCTCTAAGAAGGGGCTGCAGGGCCCAGCCCGGTGGTGCAGTGGTTAAGACTGTGTGTTCCGCTTTGGCGGCCCAGGGTTCACAGGTTCAGATCCCTGGTGTGGACCTAGCACTGCTCACCAAGCCACGCTGTGGTGACGTCCCAGATACAGCAGACAAAGACTGGCACAGATGTTAGCTCAGCAACAATCTTCCTCACACACACAGAAAGCAGCTGTATCTCTTAATGTGGCTGTTCTTCTGTTGTCCAGAGGGAGGAACCAGGAGCACTCAGACGAGGCCTACAGGGCTCAGACCCTGAGCAGTTTCCAAAGTGGCAGCTATGGGTGCCTTTCACCTTCTGTTGGTTGGTTGGAAAGAGCACAGCTCTGGAGTCATTCAGACTTGAGTTTGAGTCTCAGCTCAATCCCACAGTATGGCTTCAGTCACCCTGGATCTTAGTTTGTTCATCTCTAAAATAGGCTTAATACTTATCTAAAGGTTGTTATAAGCATAAAATGAAATAGTGCAGCGTTTGGCCAATGAGAGGTGATTACTTAAGATTAGTCCCCCATCTCTTTCTTCCTGGAAGGGGCTGAGTTTCTTCCCAGACTTCAGTCTCCTCAGGGAGACCATCTCTGGTCTTGGTGGGATCTCCTACCTGCCCCATGGGGTTTCCAGAGACCCTGGTCTTATTTTTATTTTGTTTGTCTGTCTTCCCCCTACTAGTCTGGAAGCACCCTGAAACAGCCCTCTCAGGCACCACTGACTCTCTAGTCCCCAGATCAATGTCTGGGATATACTAGTTACTTAGAGAACGCCTAATTGAACTAAATTGAAAAAAAACTTTAAAGGGATGTAAATGAGACCAATAAACTGAAGGTAAATAACAAAAGATGAAAGGAATTGAGGTCATTTTGCACAGAGAAGGTCATCACAGGCTGTCCAAGCTCACAGGGAACTTAGACACCATTGGTCCACCCTCTCACTCCGTAGTGGAGGAGACTGAGACCCAGTAAGGTGGTGGCAGAGCTGGCAGGTCACCAGGCTCTATGCCGGAGAGCTGGGGCTGGGACCGAGAGGCTGTGCCCTCCCCACCCTCCCACAAGCAGGGCAGGACTGCGCTCCCTGCCCGGGTGCCTGGAGAGGTTACAGGACTAACCCGCAGCCACAGAGTCCACTCAGGGCAAACCTGGACCCAGGCAGCTCTCCCAACATCCAGATCAGCACTGTCCTACCCCCGACCCCCATGAGGACCTGGAATTTCTTGTGTGCAGGCTGGGAGGGCACTCAGTCCTTCAGTCTTGGTTCTAGCGATAGTGTCATATACTTCCTGGCCTCTGGGAGTCCGGGGTTAAGTGGGAGTGTTGGAAGAGCAGGGAATGAGCCCTTTCCCTGCACAGTACCTGCCCCCGTAGCAGCTGAATAGACCTGCTATCAAATCACGTCACTGTGGGACCCTGCATTCTGCCCCCATGGAGCCACCTCGGCGCTTCCTCAGTGGAGGCCAAGCTGGAAAGGACCCTTCTCACCCCTGAGTGGCCTGCTGGAGCAGAGGGTCAGAAGACGGGAGATCCAGGCCCAGCCAGCCTCTCTGATAACATTTTTACAGTTTATTCTGTAATATCATTGTAAAATGAAATAATACAATAAATGTGAAAGTTCTGGGAGATAAACATTACCATTATAAAAAAATATTTGGCAGGTAGGGGTTGAATGAATCAAATGACAAGAGATTTTCACATATTGAGGTACGTAGGGTAACTATTCAAGTTCAAAACTGATTCAGCTTGAACTAGAAAGCCTGATTTATGGCCCATCAAACATGCATTGTTCATCTGCTTATCCATTAAGTAAGGAATCTCTCTTGAGATAAAGAATGCAGACTTCCCCTCCGATGCCCTATTGGTAACAACACCCTATTGGTAACAACACCCTATTGGTAATAAAACCCTATTGGTAATAAAACCCTATTGGTAATGCCTGGATTAGTCCCTTTCTGGGCATCACGGTCATGTTGACCTGCTAATTTGCAACTGAATACCTCTTTGAAAATGTATCCTGGGTGTGTTTAATGTATCTTCTTTGTTCTAAAAGACAGAAGACTGTACTGAAACCTATGCTTCTCTGGAACACCTTCTAAGGCCCTCCCGGGTTATAATCCTCACTGTGGCTCATAATAAACTCACCCCAGTTTTAATTTGTAGGTTGGTTATGGATTATTTGCGTCAACATTTCTTGGCATAGTGGCAGCAGGATTTCAGAGAAACCCACCAGAGACCGCCTAGGCTCTACACTGAACCAGCATTCGGTACCAACAGGGGCCCATTGAGCCCCCCCGGATCATTGCATTCTTCAGGTGACTCTGGTGAGTTCTTCTGAAACCCAGACCTTCTTATTTTAAGTTGACAGGACAGAGTTTATATGAGCTGTTTCAAACCTTAAGACTAGGTGTCTTAGGGAGTACCGGTACTACTCTAGGTAAGAGGAACCTAGGGGGACTTCCCAGGACTGAGGAACGTAGGGGGAATTCCTAGGCCCAGGGAGCCTAGAGGGAACTTTGGGGTGAATGGGGAGGGCTGACCTTTTTAATTTGGCTTTCAATTGTAAAGAATTGCATTTCCATAAAGTCTAAACAAACTGCCTGATAGAGAAATGAGAGACTGATGTGTTCAGTTCTAAAGAAAAGAGACATTGCTCCTCCTGGCTGAAAGGTGTTCTCAGGGGACTGAGGACCTCAGCAGGAGTGTTGGAGGGTCAAATCCTCACGACGTGCAGCGGTCCCATAGGGAACTCCACTCATTCACGGTAATTAATTACAGGCTCATCTGCGGACTCACACATAAGGGCTGGTCACCTGGTGCTCGGAGCCCCCACGGCGGTTTTAGACTGCCATAGGGAGAAACTGAGGCACGTAAGAGAGTGTTTATGACCTTTCTATAGGGAGTAACACTCACAAGCAGCACACTTCTGACCCACTACCCTGTCCCTAGGAATTGTTCAGACTTTACAGCAAAGGAAAACTAAAAGAAAAGCAGGAAATTAAGCTTCTAAAAGCCAACCAGTTCCCGAATGGGCAGCCTCATCTCTCACCTTCAGCTGGCTTCATGCTGTGACTTGCAAGTGCTTAACGAAATAATGATAGCTGTTAATGGCTGGTAAGATACCCCGGGATAATTTGAAATTACAGTGGCCACTGTGGGACTCCTTTTTAAGAGCCAGGTAACAAAGAAATTTTTTTTTAAACAGTCAAGCTCACCAACTTCCAGCACAATTGCTCAAAAACTAAAGGTTCTGGGAGCTGTAAATATTTACAAAGAATGGCAAAAAAAATATTTTACCAAGCTTGTCTCATGTCCTGAGGGCTTGGCTTAATAATCGTCAGGTTAGAAGTCCTGAAATATGGTCAGACAAAATGTGCTGTATGCCATTTTGCAGTCAGAGATAGTCAGGGAGAAATGTGGGTTGCACTCCATTCGTGGCTAAGGGTCCTACCAAGCTGCTGCCAGCCTCAGGGGAATCACATTGGCCATTGGAAGGAACCTTCCGATTAGATAAGATCATTTAAAAAGTGCTCTTAAAAAGCAAAAACTTCAATATTCCAAAATAATCTCATGGAAAGTTTTGTTGCAAACAGCTAGTAGAAAATAAAGTTATAAATAGTAATTAAAGGACTATATTAGGCCATGACTGTACAGACACCCCCATAATCTACAAGTTAATGAGACATTGAGAGATTTTCTGGGAAACTGCTATGCTAAAGATTCCTGGAACTGTTCAATACTGCCAGGTAGTTACTGTTTGTCCTGGCTCAAACTGACAAGGTATTCAAAAGGATTTAAGCAACTTAGCATCAGAAATGTGGCCAGACTGGAAGCTGATATTCAGAGTCTGACAGGAATTTTCTTTCCAAGCCTTCTTCCCTAAATTAAATTAAAACTAAGCACCCAGAGAGGGGAAAAAAAGCAAATTAGGGTGATGGGGTTGGACAGGAGTCCTCAATTTACAAATCCCTTTATGACTGGAAAAGCAGTTCTAAAGGCAGTTCAGATTCCACCTGGTTCCTTTATCTTAACAAAGATTATGACCTCACCTCTCTGGGAACTGTTACCTAGTTTATGACTAATTCCTAAGACTGAAGAAAAAAAATAGAAAAGACCAAAGAAAACATGTGCCATAAGTATGTCCTTGCCAAAAAATCTAGCATCCTGAGTGTCTTCTCCACAAATATTGGTAAACAGGCTCAAAACAAAATTTGGATTCATAACTGGTGAGCTTTGTATTACTGTACCTGATTCACGGCAGTAATTTTAAAACAATAGCTGTGGAGACTCTGTGCATGTGTGTCTATATGCATGTTATATGTGTGATATTTTACCTCTGGAGGTACGGCCAAAACTAAGAGCTCTGTTTAACTGGCTTAAAGTAAGCACATAAATTCTAAATGTAATAGAAATTAACCCAATGTCTTTTAAGTTAAAGTGATATAATGAAAGTTTATGTTTGGTTAATGAAAGTTTAAGTCTGTTGGTTTGATTGAAAAGGCACGTCCTCAGAGTTGTCAGTATTTGAGTATGGTGCAGACATGCAGGCTGGGTTTACTAGTCAAATAAGCTCACGTTGTCTGTTAGAAATTCGTCAGCAAAACAAGAGCTTTAAATGATAGCTAATTTTGTTTAATGTCTCAAGTTTTTTGTGGGTAATCTAAACATCGTCATTGGAAACAAATGATTTAGATATAAATGAAATAAGAGTTTATAGATAAACTTTTAGCAATAATTATAGTTTATGGCATGTGTATTTAAAATAACTTCCAAAATCTTTTTGGTAACTTGAGACTTTGAAGTTTTGGTAGGTTAATTTAAATGATGAAATTCATTGAGTATCTAGATCATTTCCAAATAAGATAAGATATTAGACATTAATTACTAAATGCAAGTTTATCTACTTTTGGGTTCTTATTGCAGAGAGGCTAAAAGCGTTTGGGTCTATTTCTGTGAAGTAGCATGTTTCTAGAAACTATAAAAAGTATTTATAAATTTGCCAAGCCACAGTATGCTAATGTAAAAGACAATCCATAATTGCTTAGCTTTCAGTTTTTACTAGGGTCTGTAAGGGTTAAAAATTCTAATTAGGGGTCAGCCCGGTGGCACAGTGGTTAAGTTCGCACATTCTGCTTCTTGGCAGCCCGGGGTTCACCGGTTCAGATCCTGGGTGCAGACATGGCATGCACTGCTTGGCACGCCATGCTGTGGCAGGCATCCCACATATGAAGTAGAGGAAGATGGGCATGGATGTTAGCTCAGGGCCAGGCTTCCTCAGCGAAAAGAGGAGGACTGGCAGTAGTTAGCTCAGGGCTAATCTGCCTCCAAAAAAAATTCTAATTAATATATGTAATTAGAGCTAGTAAAAATTAATAAGGAAAACAGCTCTGTCTACAAGGAAATTAAAATTTACATTTTCAGTAAAGAATGGAAGTATTTTTGTTTGTTGGGTTAAGAAAGATAAATTTGTCCTAAAGTACTAGAAGGGAAGAAAGCAAGCACAGGACAAATTCTGAATGTAAAAAAGTTGGTGAAGGTTGTGAAGGAAAAATCCTGAAGGGAGTTTTATGCCTGGTCAACTTGGCTAAGATTAACATAAATCCCATTAAGTAAATGAGTTTTAATTTTTTAAAAAAATGAGCTGATGCAAAAAAAAAAATTTGGTTTTCTCTCTCAAAAGGATAATTTTCTTGAACTTTTGGTCTGCTCTTGATAAAGAGGTTCTAAAAGATCGTCCTTTAAGTCTACCTAAAAGACAGAAAATCTGTTTTGTCAAAATAATTTCTTATGTTTACAAAGACTGAGGTCTCTCTATTAAGATTTTTTTACTGTTTTAACTCTTTGCCCTTGACTGTTTTGTTGTCACTTTGAATAGAGTGAGCATTGTTTTCTATTTGACCAAGTGTTTGAAAAACCTTTTGATATTTTTGACAAGCTCCCCCCTCACCCTACCAAAATACTCAAATCCTGAATAAAGACTTTCTTTTGACCTGGAAGAAGGAAGAGAATTTCTCTGAGGATTTTCAGACGGCCCCTGAGACTTCTCAGAGAAATGTGTTCTCTCTTCCTATAAAGGGGGGGATACTAATTAGGCTTGTTTGGGATGCTAAACTGCATGGGAAGCATTGTCAAGCAAATGATGATAAACCTTCTTAGGTTATATAATGTAGGTAAAGATTATTCACTATTTTAACCTTGCTACCTTGCTTCCAACATCACAAGGGGAGAACACCATGACTGCATTCTATTATGTAATTGGTTTACAATTGGGTCTTACTTAAACTATAAGCAAGGATGTTATCAAGTTGGATATGCTATCCAGCCCCAAGAATGCCTGCTACTTTCTATTAACTCTGCCAACCCACTAAAAGATTTCCTTCTATGGGCTCAAGAAATCAGCATGGAAGAGAAAAAATAAAGGTGGCAACAAAAGGGGGAAAACAATACTTTTGGAAACTTTCTCCCACAGTGGCTCATAAAGCCCATACTCATTGTGCTATATGCCCAAATACAATCTAGGGAAAGTATTTCATGAGTCACAAGGCCACTTTCCCCCTCCTAAGGGACCCTTTGAGGTATGACAATTGAACTTTGTCCAAATGCCACCATCTCAAGGATAAATATCTTGTAATGATCTGTGTGTTCTCATGTTGGGTTGAGGCCTTTCCTTCAGAAGAGCAATGGCTTTAGGTAAATTATTATTGAAAATGATCATTCTTGTTTGATGAATTCCTACTGAGTTATACGGTGACGGGGGAACTCATTTCACCATATAATTAAATCTATTTGTAACATTTGGGCAATCATGCAGCATTTCCACTGCAGTTACTATCCCTGGTCCTCAGGATTGGTGGAAAGAACTAACAGCATAATCAAAACTTAGTTGGCAAAGGTTTCAGAAGCATTTAATCTCTCATGGCCAAAAGCTCTTCAATCTTAGATCTACATCCTTTGGTAATCATTGACTCTCTCCTTTCGAGATAATAACTGGATGGCCTATGCAATTAGACGAGGAAATATATGAACCAACTTTGCTTAAGGGAGACAGGACATTGTTATCAGGGTCCTATTGACATGTTTAAATGAAAGGTTGGTAGCTGATTCTTTTCACAGAGCTCCCAGACCTTAAGGATCATGGACTATGACCTGGAGAATTTATCAAAAGAGGCATCAAATAAAAGACTCTTTGCAGCCTGTTGAAGAAGACCGTACCAAGATGAGAAGAAGACGGCATCTGTTGTAGGCAGCTGTCCCAAGACTCTGGACCAGGCCTGTGTTCCCAACCTTGTGTCTCCACATTTTTTGTGTGCTTAAACTGTATACCTATTTTATAATTGTTCCAGTTAAGGTTTCAAAACACTATCATACTTAAAGAAAGTGACTAATTTGGAACAGACTGGTCTTGAAGGCTGAGCATTTATCAGGTGGCTCCTAATGGAACTCAATGGTTATGTGGAACAAATCTCTGGCCTTGGCTACTGCCTGGATGGCTAAAACACTGCACCCTGAGTTCCCCTTGGAAGCATGGAAGGATTCAGACTAAGCTAGCATCTGTTGCCAATCTCCCTCTCTTTAAGCCCAGATGAGCTCATTCAGTGTTCCACTGGTATGACCACCAAGAAGCTAGCTTTAGCTGTTCCTCCTTTGGGGCTAGAGGATGTCACAGCACACAGAGAAGCCCTTAACAGTAGTCAAGCAGGAATAGCCTTGTTGGATACTGAAATGTCTTTAATGAGAAAGGCCGTCCTTCAAAATAGAAAGGCCTTAGATATTCTTACAGCATCCCAAGGTGGTACATGTAAGTCATTCAAACTGAATGCTGTGTTTTTATACCTGAGGAATCTTCCAATGTGTCATTTCTGCTAAAGCACAAAAAGAAAAGCAGGTGAATGCCTTAAGCAATCTTATATCTGCTCTTGATTTGTTTAGTTGGCTCCCTTCCAGTATTGGCTTGTAGATTGCAATTCCTATTTCTATTACTCCTTGGAATTCTTGTATTGATCATAATATTCAAACTAATTACTGCGTTCTCAGCATTGTATGATTGGCATGCAAGCTAGAGTAATGATTGCTGAGCCAACTTGAGACAGCTGATGGATCCTACAGCCCTGAATGAATCCCCTCTTATTAAGGCTACGCCTAAGAATTCATTTTTAAGCCAATCATTTCAAGTATTGGATTACCTATTCTATGATCATTATAAACAACGTAACTATAAGAAGTCATGTAAAAGCACATATGCAATGTTTGTGTGATAATCTAAAAATAATTGACAAGTTACATAGCCTAAGAAACACTTCCCCTGTTAATATATATCTCTATGCTTGTCCACTATATCTGACTATTTCCCCCCAACATGGATACTGGGCAAATCAATGAAATAAAAGCCTAGCACCAAGGGACATGATGGACCCAGGGCAGGCAGCAATCACTCTGGCACCAAGGGATGATATTTTGATCAGCAATGCTTTCTACTGAAAGATTATTGATCAAAAGGGGAAAATGACAAGAGATTTTCACATATTGAGGTATATGGGGTAACTATTCAAGTTTAAAACTCATTCAGCTTGAACTAGAAAGCCTGACTTACGGCCCATCAAACATATATTGTTCATCTGCTTATCCATTAAGTAAGGAATCTCTCTTGAGATAAAGAATGCAGACTTCCCCTCCGATGCCCTATTGGTAACAACACCCTATTGGTAACAACATCCTATTGGTAATGCCCGGATTAGTCCCTTTCCTGGCATCATGGTCATGTTGACCTGCTAATTTGCAACTGAATACCTCTTTGAAATGTATCCAGGGTGTGTTTAATGTATCTTCTTTGATCTAAAAAGATAGAAGGCTGAACTGAAACTCATGCTTCTCCAGAATGCCTTCTAAGGCCTTCCTGGGTTATAATTCTCACTTTGGCTCATAATAAACTCACCCCAATTTTGATTTATAGGTTGGTTATGGATTATTTGCATCAACACAAGTCAGAGACACTTGGCCAGGCAGGTTTCTTCCACTGAGAAGAGTCTCAGACCTTCTACCTCCCAGTCCCCTGGAGTGGCTGCTACCACTCCACTGGCAGTGTTGAACAGCTCCTGGGATCTTCATTGTCCATAAGAAGGAAACGAGCATTCTCTTCTTGCTGAACCTGGAGTTCAGAGACCAGAAGAAATACATACGTACATACTGGCCTGATACAAAGATGTCAGAATCAGGGAAAGATGGTGGCAGAGAAATAGACTAGAAGGCCTCTTAAGTAAGGTCTTTTCTTATAATAACAGTATTTATTGAGCCCGAAGTGTTATGCACATATTACCACATTAGTCACAATCTTATGTGATAGACACTTGTAATTCCACTTTACAGATGAGGAAACTGAGGCACAGAGAATATTAGCTAACTTGCTCATGCTAAGATTTGAACCCAAGCAGGCTGACACAGCAGCCCGAACCCCTGCCCCTCATCTCGCAGGTGCGACTATAGTAGAGAAACCACTCTGGGGAGCTTTTGGGGTGAGGAGGAACTCCTGTTACAATGATCAACCCCAAGATTTCTCTAGACCATGGGAGGTAGATTCAAAACCCCTCTCCAGGGGCCGGTCTGGTGGCGCAGCAGTTAAATGCGCATGTTCTGCTTTGGTGGCCTGGGGTTTGTCTGTTCGGATCCCGGGTGTGGACATGGCACCACTTGGCAAGCCATGCTGTGGTAGGCGTCCCACATAGAAAGTAGAGGAAGATGGGCACAGATGTTCACTCAGGGCCAATCTTCCTCAGCAAAAAGAGGAAGATTGGCAGCAAATGTTACTTCAGGGCTAATCTTCCTCAAAATAAGAAAACAAAACAAAACCAAAAAAACCTCTCTCTATCCCGGTCCTACGTCTACTTGATAAGCCAGGAATAAAGCTATCCTGTGTCTTCCAGAGCCTTCTGTTCCCTGGGGCAGCAGGGCATTTATTTGGCTAGGGCTTCACACCTCAGAGGCTCATCTGCCCCAGCAATGCGGGGCAGCTCATTGACATGAGCAGTGCCAGTTGGCTTCAGACAGGGAGCAGCTGAGTGTAGCAACAGGAGGAAGCTCAGTGACGTGAGCAGTGCCAGTCAGCTTCAGACAGGGAGTAGCTGGGTGTCCTCGCCGTCTCTGGGAGGCAAGAGAGGCTGGGAGGGACAGCCTCCTGAGAGCTGAAAACGTGAGACCTTTATCCTTCTCTAAAAGGAGGGATTTCCCCAGCCCCTCTCCTCAGGGCTTGGCTCTGCCTTCTCTGGGCTCCTCGTGCAGGCAGCTGCCTTTTGGAATGCCCAATGAATCCCAAATTAGCTTGATTCATAAGAGGAAAATACAGAAAACCCCTTCACATCCAGAGAGTGATTTGTCTACAAGGTCCATGTGGTAGAAACAGTTTTGCCCAAGAAGCCGTCTGGCTGTGTGCCCTCTCCCAAGTACACATTTGGATTCAGCACACTTATGTTACCCCATGCCGTGGGGGAACAAAGAGCTACCAGCCGTGGATCACCAAGGAACAAGCTTATACTCCCAGGATGCTAGGAATGGGGTAGGAGCACAGAACACAAGCACACAAGCTACAGACAATACTTGAGGGTATTCCCCACACCCCCAAGGAACAGGTGCGCCTCTCCACAGAGCACTTCGAGGAGGCCCTGAGGAGATGGAGGGGTGCACTCAGCTGCCCTTTACTTGGATTTGAGGAAGGCAGGGCTCCTTGTGGAAAGGGCTGGGCTCTGGGGGGCTGCCGGCAGAAATAACAACGCTCATCACAACACACCTCCACAGCCACATCTCATTTGATCCTGATGGCCAATCTGCAAGCAGGCTTCACCACTCTCATTCTCAGATGAGGAAACTGAGGCTCAGAGAGGTTTCTGAGTACACACAGGATTTCTTTCCCTTCCCCTGCAGTTCGCCTGGGAAGTCAAGCAAAATCTCTCCCTGGAGGGTCAGCCCCCAAGGCAAGACAAACCTTGACTTCTGCAGAGGCAGCTTCCTCCCAGCCTTGTGCAAAGCCCACTGCAGATGCAAAGTCACAGTAGTAAAAAGTGAGTGTGCAGGAGGCCACACTGCCTGCCGTAGGGCAGCGGGGAGCAGCCAAAGGCACTCAGAGGCTGAATTAGGAGCAGGTCACCCACTGAGGATGAGTGTGGCTCCGTGGCAGGCAAAGAGCTCCAGGGGAAAGAGGGGACCTGCCGAGAGCTCAGGAGTGGGGTCTGGCCTAAGGGAAGGCTGACTGTGCCAAGGCCTTTGAGATAAAGCCGATCTCTTATTTTTAAACCAATCAAGGCGAGGACAGCTGTTCTTAGTTTCCAGGCAGAAGAGGAAATGAGCTGCCTGTGCTAGGGGCAGGTGGGAGGAGGAGGGGTGGGGCTTGGGTTGGTGCTCTGGCTGTGAGGAAGTGGAACTTGTTACAAGGACTTCCCTTTCAGCAGGAACGTATGCTTTCCTCCCAGGAAGAGTGGAGCGCAGGGCCAGAGGCTCTCAGGGCTTCTCCCAGCCCTGTCAGCATGGTGTCGCCACCCTGCAGAGATGGGAGTGATGGTGTGACAGGAGCAGCAGGAGTCCTTGAATCTGCCTAGTGCCAGGATGGCTCCCCTGCTCCCCTCCTTCTGTCCTCCTCTGATTCCGAACCCCTCCCTCCCAGAAGACGGAAGCCCCCTTCCCCAAATTCTGTTGAGGCTGCCTTGTCTGGCCTCCATCACTAGGAATTGCTGATAGACAAAAGGGAACTAGGTTTCACTGAGCCCTACTGTGCGCCCTGCCCTGGACTTGGCACCATGGTCATGAAATGAAATGAATAAGGCATACTTCCTGGGGCCAGCCCCGGGGCCTGGTGGTTAAGTTTGGCGTGCTCCACTGCAGCAGCCAGTGTCCAGTTCCCAGGCGTGGACCTACACCACTCCTCCACAGCCATGCTGTGGCGGCATCCCACATACAAAAAAACAGAGGAAGACTGACATGGACGTTAGCTAGGGCCAATCTTCCTCAGCAAATAAATAAACACATAAATAAAAAGACATATTTCCTGCACTGGGGAGTTGTCCATCAGGGGAATCAGAATTAAATCACTAAGAGAAGTATGAGGTAAAGGAAAAGCCATCAACAGAGCTGTGAGCACCCACAGGGAGGAGACCTCGGTGGACGAACAGAGATAGAAGCTGAGGCTGGGAAGGGAGGATCCACCAAGCGTAGCACTGGTAGGTGGGGGCAGTTTTCAAAGTATTTTCACAAACTTTTATTCCCTTGACTTTCACACACAGGGAAGCCAGGCAGAAAGTGTTTTCTCCACGCCAATGATAAGGAAACCGAGGCACAAGTAAGGGCACGGCCAGAGGCAGACACCTGTCTTGTGCTTCCACACTCACTGCCCTTTCTTCAAGGCCACACTGGGATCAGGATCGGGGGGGAGGTGGCGGAGGTGATGAGGTATCAGAAAGAGAGGAAAGCTGAGGACCAGGGGACCCCCAAAGGCCAACATGGAATACCTGATGATGCTGGCCAACTTTCCCTGTGCTGCTCTGGAAAGGACTTCTACCAGTGCAGTCACTACTACAAATAGCAACAAGTTACTTTTATTAAGTGTTTACTATGTGCCAGACACCTAAATATGGTGGAAGGGATTAGCATGTGCAAAATGCTTCACAAACATGCTCTTTTAATCCTCAAAAAACCCAATAAGATAAATACTTTTATTTCTGTTTTTCAGACAAGGAGATTGGGGTTCAGAAAGGTCAGGAACTTGCTCAAGACCTCGCGGTGAGTAGCAGAGCTAAGACCCCAAAGCCCACCCACATAGCCACTGTGTAGGACTGTTCAGGCAGGGACGCAGATACTGCCCCCATTGCTTTATTGATTTCTTTATGATGATATTTTATGATGTCAACACCTGTGGCATCATCCAGCTCCAGGATACTGGCACTCAGTGAAGGAAGGCCTCTGTTATGCAACCCCTTAAACTCCCAGGCTTAAAACCATTTTCACCCAGTGCCCTGAGCCTAGGCCTTGAGAACAGTATCCATAACCAAGGCAAACTGGCCACATCCTGGGCAGATGCCCTGCCAAGGAGGGCCACCATTTCTTCTGTACCCCTGAGACCCTACTCTCCCAGCGTGCCTAGAGCTAGTGGGGGTGAGGTTTTCACCCAGACAATTCTCTACCAAGGGAAGTAGAGAGAGGAAGTGGGTCTTAGACAGGCGAGGGAGACTGGGTGGGTGAACACTGGTGTGAAGGGACAGTTTGAGAGGCCCTGGGGACTTTCCCCTCTGTCTGAGCTCCTCCCCCAGATGGGGGGCAGCTGAGCTCCCACACACAGCCGTGAGCCTCTGGCGGGATGTCTGACTTCCCCTCTGCGTCCTACTGATCTGGCACCCTGTGTAATGCACCCTCTCCCTGCATCTTGGACTCTTACTTCCCACTGCTTCCCTAGGCGCCCGGCCTCACAAATGCAGGTGAGAGAAGGCAGGCCTGCGAGGGCCCCACTCCAACAGGCGTCACCAGAACACAGCAGGACTCACAGAGGAGGCCCCCCGCCCTGAAGACTCCATGAAGAAGCCTGCTTGAAACGTGAGCCCTGAGCTGCTCTCCTTGTGGTTTCTCCTTCTTTTGTTAGTGGTACTAGCCTTCTGAAACCCTCCTTGTTTAGGCTTCTCCTCCATCAGCCCCTGGCCAGACCTCTTCTTATTTGACCTGGCCTGGGTAGGAGTCAACTTGATAAAAGGACAGCCAGTCCTTTAGGGCCAAGCCTTTAGTGAGACTTTTTTTTTTTTGAGGAAGATTAGTCCTGAGCTAACTACTGCCAATCCTCCTCTTTTTGCTGAGGAAGACTGGCCCTAAGCTAACATCCGTGCCCATCTTCCTCTACTTTATAAGTGGGATGCCTACCACAGCATGGCTCTTGCCAAGCCATGCCATGTCCACACCCGGGATCCAAACCAGTGAACCCCGGGCCACCAAGAAGCAGAACGTGTGAACTTAACCACTGTGCCACCGGGCTGGCCCCTAGTGAGAGTTTTTCAGGGATCTCTGGAAGCACAAGGGCCCTGGGAGTCTTTTTGTTTAAGGAGTAAAAAGATGGAGAGATGGGATTGTCTTCGAACATCTCACAGCAAACTTCCTCCTCTGTCTCCAGAGTATAAATACACACCATGGCCGTAAGACAACATACGCCTTCTTGGCACTTTGAGACACAGCAGACTGTAAACACACTTGGACATCCCAAGACAAGACTGTCCACAACATAAATGCTTGCGCCCACAGCGGGGACAAACAGTCCTCACACACATGACCCCCTTGTTACACCCACATTTATACAGGGAGCGAAAAGAGAAGCACAGGGGCTGGCCCCACCACAGGAGGTAGCCTGAGGTGCCTGCCTTCCCCCACCCTCTCCCTCCCCCTCCTTCTCCCCCTCCCCCCTCTCCCTCTCCCTCCCCCTCCCTCTCCCCTTCTTCCCCTCCCCCCTCTCCCTCTCCCCTTCTTCCCCTCCCCCCTCTCCCTCTCCCCTTCTTCCCCTCCCCCCTCTCCCTCTCCCCTTCTTCCCCTCCCCCTCCCTCTCCCCTTCTTCCCCTCCCCCCTTCCCCCTCTCCCCTTCTTCCCCTCCCCCTCTCCCCTTCTCTCTTTCTCCCCTTCCCCTCTCTCCCTCCCCTCCCTTTTCTCCCTCCCCCCCCCCCACGCAGCTCTGTGTCACTTGTTTTTCGTGCCGGCACACCAGCTCCTCCCCGCCGGCTGTCCGTGACGTGGCCCTGAGCGTCACTGCCTGGCAGACAGGAAGCGCTGCCCTTATATGGGTCGAGACTCCGGAGAGGCTGCGGGGCGGGGGCGGGGGCGGGGACAGGAAAACAGCTGCCTGCTGTCCCCTAGCCAGCTTCTCATCTTCTGTACAGTTCCCCGGCAGGGGCAAAGATGAGCCCATTTGGAGAGAGGATGAAGCTTTCCCACCTCCTCCAGAGCTGGAGAGCCCAGGTGGGCATCCTCCCTCTTTGGGTTTCTCATAAAATGTTCCAAGCTAGACTGAGACGCAGACTGAAGAATCACACTTTGATAGTTGCACTCAGATAATCCCTTAATCCCCTGGGTCGGTAAATCCAAGGCGGGAAGGCTGTGATTTGGAGGCCAGTGTGATTTGGAGGGTAGTGGAAAGGAGAGCCTTGCCTCCACTGGGTGACCTTAAACAAGCCTCATGATCGCTTCCAGCCTCAGTTTCCTTACCCATAAAGTATAAAGGATGCTTGCCTTCTGGGTGGTTACTTCCACTTGCAGATCTAAACAGCTGTGTAAACTGTGAAGCGCTGTCCAAATGATATGGGTGGTCCCTTTGTACCCTGGAGGAAGTGGTTCAGGCACCCATCTGAGGATGGGGCAGCAGAGGCCTGCCTCTCCGCGGCCTCACCTCGCTGCTCTGCGAACGCCCTTGCCCTGTTGCAAAGCCTAACCTCTGGATACAGTCACCTGGGATCTGCCTCCTGTGCTCCCATGGCTGTGAACAGCTACTTGTTTGGGGCTCTGTTAGTAAGAAAGTGGCGAACATGCTTGAGATTACCCTTCTCATTAAATCAGAGAGGGAAACCAGAATTGCTAAAACGCAGCAGGTGAGCAGCTGTGTAGAAGCCTTGTACAGCACTAGACACAGGATGGGACCTGCCTTTCTTCTGCCCCTGCTGGGAAAACCTCTCTCCTTCCAAATCCAGCTGGGCTCAGAGCTCCCAGCCCCACCAAGCTATTTCCTGCTGGATACTAGCTGGCTGCCAGCGCCTCCATTCCAGCCACCGTCGTTCATTTTCAATTTCGGACTGCATTTGCACAATGCTCACCTGCACACATTTCTCTGTGTGCTCGCTGCTTTGCATGTGCGTCCTCCGTGTGCACGCTTCCTCCTCAGGAACTTGGAGTTTCCTGAGGGCAGGAACCATTTTCCCCCAAACAAGACTGAAGAGCCCCATCCTCCACCCCTGACAGTGGGCACATTTGATGGCTCTAAGACAAGGTGGACAAAAGGTGTTCAGATCCTGGGGTCAAGTGATTGATTTATTACCCATAGATAAAGGGCAGTGAGTCACGGGGCAAGTCAGACAAGGGGAATCTCTGCAGTTCTCACTCTCCACTTTTCCTCCCCACCCCCTGGCTCCAGTGATCCCACAGGGCCCCTCCCCGAGGGAGGCCCACACTGGGCTGTTGAGGGGGGGATGGTACAGTGGGCAGGAAGGTGCCCTCCCTTGGAGCTGGTTGTTCTCACTGAAAGTAAGGCACTTGAGAGTGACACCTAAGGCCATGGTCCCACTGGGTAAACTGTGTGTCAGCAGAGGTCAGCTGCTCCTTAGGTGCTGGCTAAGATTGGTCCAAAAACTTATTCTAAGATGTATGGGAGATCCAAGGCTCTTCCTCAAAATATCCCAGATCCCTCTGGGAGTGGGGATGGAGAGTGGGGAGGACTCTCCTTCTGGTCATTGCCTCTGGCTTTGAGCTCCTATTTTCTCAGGTGTGATCAGTTTATGACTTGTCTTGCTGATTGTGAACTGTGCATTTCAGCCCTTTTCCTTGCAGATTCCCCCTGTTTCTTTTTGTAGAGTAATTCAGCTCTTTCTACTGCCTACCCACACTTCTAAGCCTCTCTATGAATTCAGTGAGGAGGGTCCAAAGCTTCTGGGTGTTTCGGTCCTTAGGCAGCCGCACCAGACTGGGGGTGGGAGCGGTCTTCCTGGGCTTACACAACATCTCTTACATAAGGACACTTACTTACAACAAATTCCTCTTTGAATTCAGAAGCTGGGGGGCAGGGAGTTATCTTTGTAGGAGCAGACCCAGTCCCACTAAGAGTATCATTTTGCCCAAATTTGGGGGCTCAATCTTCTCAAAGCCCTCTTAGATATATCTCATAACATTCCTCTCTGCACTGACCTCTGGAGCGTTTGCTGTGGGACCCACCTTGCTTCCACACAACTCTGATGCTGGAGGGAGGCAGCCAGAAACACCTGGAGCCCCCCTCACTATTTGTCTGACTCGGCAGGACTCAACCCCTGACCTCAAGGGAGCTTCCTGAGCCCGGAGGCAGGGAAGGAAGCCCTGAGCAGAGCATGGAGAGAAACATGGAGAAGACCCTGATTGTTATTTTCCCAGCCCTTAGCCCAACCCTGATTACTGGGCTCTCATTAAAGCCCGATTGAGGATGATGCCAAATGCCGACAGAATAACTTCAGATGCCTTGGCTCCAATGTTTCGACATAGGGATACACATCATAAATTCCTCCTTGAGTTTAGTATGTGTGGATGTGTGTGTGTGTTGGGGGGGGTGCTATTTTAATAGGCTAACTTGAATGCCTTCTTATATTTTATGAGGAAAACTATACAATGCATATATTCCTTTTTTGCCTTGGCTTCCTGGAAGCTCAGGGGTAAATTTAGGGGTCAATAAAGTAACGAATTCAAACACATTAGCAAATACCTACCTTTATCTCTGTCTCTCATACTACTAATTGATTTCTGATTGCTAATATAATGTAAATACCCACTTATAATTTCCTTTTTTACATGTCTTTTAATATTTTAAACCATTGCAAATTCTTGGAAGGAAGCAAATTATAAATTATAAGTCATAGTAGTTAATATATACTATTATAATACACCACTATTGTGTGCTAGGCACTAACCTAAGTACTGTAAACTTGTTCAATCCTCCTAACAGCTCTATGAAGTAAGTAGTACTATTAGCATCATATTATAGATAAAGAAACTAAGCACAGAGAGGTTTAATAACTTGCTTAAGATAGCACAGCTAGGATTTGAACCTGGGCAGTATAGCTCCAAGGCATGTGCTCTAACCACCACACTAGAATAAATAAATCATAAGCTAGTTCAAAAGTTTAATTAAGACCCAATCAGGTCAATCATCAGAGCATGGCTGATACAATAAGCAGCTCAGATCACCCATTCTTAGTCCACAGAGAGACCGCTCCTCACCAGCCTATTAGTGAGGGGATGGAGGTGACAGGATTTAGAATCCTTTTCGCCCCTTCTTCAATCCCCTCCCCACTCCACCACCCAACCCCTTTTAGTGTCTTTTCTGACGTGTCCGTTATCCTATCTGTGCTTACTTTTGCCTTCAGTAGTCTGGGAAAAATAATGTTTTCTCTCTTTCTGTATCACTTGCATGGAGATAATTCAACTAAATTTAATAAAGTTTTGCTGATTACCTACTATATGCTTATTGCCAAGATGTGGGCTAGGCACAGAAGTACAAGTGTGAACCTGGCCTCTGCCTTCAAGGGATCTCAACCCCACAGGTCTACACAGCAAACTGTAAAACCAGGATATGAGCTTACAGACTTATAAGCAAAGGAGAAAGTGATTAATTGCAATAGGGAGTTGGAGGTGGTGGTGAATCTGAGAAGCCTTCACACAGGAGGTGACATAGAAGCCAGGTATGGAAGGATGAGTAGGCTTTTTGACGTGCAAAAAAGCATACTAAGAGAACGTGAGGCAGAGCAAATACTATGAGCAAAGGCACATGGTATCAAAATGCAAAGTGTGTGTTTGAGAAATTCTGAGGAGTGGTTAACTGAGTTGAGAGGTTGGATATAAAGGCCTTGAAAGCCCAACTACGAATGTGAACTTCCTCCTGTAGGGAGCCTCCAAAGGTTTTTAAGCAGGAGAGAGACAAGAGAAATCTATAGTTGGAAGGAGCTCTGCCAGCAGAGTGTGGACTGAGGGAAGGGCATGAAGGGGAGAACTCCAGGCAGAAAGACCATTTAGGAAGATGTAGTCACTTGAGAGAAGTCTGATGGCAGGCAGCTCTAGTGGTGCTGAGTAGAAGACATCTCACAAGGATAATTGACAGGGCTGGGCCTCTAACTGCACGTGAGTCATCAGCTCAGGAGGTAGGCCTGCTGGATGTCTGTCACCAAATCAGGAGATCCGTACGGTGGCCATTGATCACGTGTTCTGCTGGGGCCCAGAAGTCATCAGCATGGACCGCAGATCGCAGATGAAGGAAGAGACAGGGTGGACCTCCTGGCCCACTCTCTTGTTACAGATAAGCAAACTGAGGCTCAGGGAGGTCACTCGCAGTCTGACCGCCAGGCTCTTTCCTCTGAACTATATGGATCAAATGCTTGGCCTCCCCTGACTCTGAGCCACAGAGCAGCCGGGAAACACTTTGGGCCCAGAGTCTGAAGGCCAGAGGTGGGAAGCTGGAGCACTTCTTCAGAGTCTTCCTTGTGTCCCACTTTCTTGCATCTGTCTTTCTCCACACTGCAGCCTCCACCCCAGGGGGTCTCTGGCTGTCCCAGCTGTGATGCCAGTTTCCTGCCTGCCCCAGACACTCAGCCCCAGGAGCCCAGCCCCATTATGGCTCTGCCAAAACAATATCTGGAGACGCTCCACCAGTCTCAGGGCCTCTTTTCTTGTTTTCTGTCTGGAGATGAAGGAGCTTTATCCCGGGCCCCCAGGAGTGAGGGTGAGGAGAGTTTACAATGTGTCTGTCCTCTAAGTTTGGGAAAGAGGCAATATATTTAGCTTCAGATCTGCAGGGGTCCATGTGGTCCCCTGTTGAGTTTCTGGCACTTTCAGTCACACCTTCTAGTACTATTGGAGAAAGACAGGATGGTGAAAGTGTGGGAGGTCACATTCTCGGGGGACCTCCAAGATAACAGACTTTTAACAGACAGTTTCCATCCTTTTGCTTCTGTGATACACCTAGGGAGTCACAGACGCAAAAACACATCCCTGGGGACCTTTCCAGCTAAATACAGGTCTGGCCGTCTCTCCACATCTCTCTCCTCCCCCAGCTCCTACTGCACCTCTTACGTACTCTCTCTCTCAGACACCCTGAACCACTCCACCTTCCTTTGCCCTTCCCCGACATAGGGCCAGACTGGCAAAGGAGGGGAAAGAAAGCAGAGCATTCCTCTGCCTGTGGGCCCTAGTGGGTCAGTGGGGCCCAGCAGCTGAGAAGAAACCCTCAGGGGAATATGTGTCTTTGAGGGAGCAGATTCCCTCCCTAGCTGGGGCCTAGAACACCGTCAGCCTCAGTTACGAGTTTGACGGATTAATAACACTTTCCAGCTCTCCCTCTAAGTAGAGTGAGAGCGAGTCTGTGTGAGCCAATGTGACGCAGGATGATGTGGGGTGATGAAGACATGAGTCTGAGGAGCACAAAGCAGCCCCTCTAGAGCCCAAGTCCAGGAACCTGGAGGCCTTGACTCTCCAAGCCACAGAGGTCACCCTGCAGTCTCTTTGCTGGCCCTTGAGAGCAAAAGTGGCAGCGCTCTGCCTCGCCCAACACTCTGGGTGTCATACCTCCATGGCTGAGCCTCTCCCTCCTAGGGCCCTGGGTCCTGTGGTCTCCCAAGGACTAGTCAGGACTAAATCTTCACTGCTCTTTACACTGGCCACTGTCCAAAAGGCAAATGCCCTCATCCCCACACCACTCTATACACGCTGTCTGATAATGACTCCCACCACCTCCCTCCCACTGGGCCCTCTCTGGGTCCAGCAACCTCTCCAAGCATTTTCTTTACCTCCTGACCTTAAATGAAAGCAGCTGTTCCCTGAGGGTCCTCTCAAGGGGAGCTGTTTCTCTGTCACACTCCACACCCCTCAGGCTCCCGTGGTGGGGCAGAGTCTTCCTGGTTCTGCGTTCCCTCTCCCTGACCGTCACTCCCATTGCCTTCTCTGAAGTTCATTTTATCTTGCTGGACCATCATCTTTGGCCCTCCAGGTCACTCCTTCTCACTGACCCGAGATCTTGCCCCCCTCCCCACCTCAAACCCCTGCCATCACCTGAGGAAACATTAACATGTGTGTGAGCAGCTGAAGTCATTGTGCCCCCTGGCTCTCAGCCTCCTGACTACACGTTGCCAAGTGACCACGGCCTGCCCTCAGCCTCTAACATCTGCCTCTCCAAAACCCACCACCGTATCTCCAGAGCCTGGCACCCAGGGGTTCTTGATAAATATTTCCTGAGTAAGTGAATAAATGAATGAGTGAACGAATGAAGCCAGTGTCAGAAGAATGGAGTCTGACACAATGGAAAGAGCACTAGACTGGGTGGGAGATTGAGGTGCTGGTCCCAGCCCTGCCACCAAGCAGCTGTGTGACTTGGGGCATCTTTTTACATCTCATGGCTTCCTTTTCTTGACCTGAAAAATTAAAAGTTTTATGTAGATGATTTCTGAAAACTCTGCTTCTGACAGTCAACATAATAAGAGCTGTGGTTTATTAAGCGTCTATGATATTCAGGCATTGTGCTAATAGGCGTATTTCTACAGGTGCTTTCTATGACCTCTCATGTACCCAATAACTGTGAAGGACTTACTGTTCCCATTTTTTTAAAAAGATTTTATTTTTCCTTTTTCTCCCCAAAGCCCCCCGGTACATAGTTGTGTATTTTTAGTTGTGGATCCTAGTTGTCGCTTGTGGGATGCTGCCTCAGCATGGCTTGACAAGCGGTGCCATGTCCGCGCCCAGGATTTGAACCAGCGACACCCTGGGCTGCAGAAGCAGAGCGCACGAACTTAATCACTCGGCCATGGGGCTGCCCCGCCCATTTTAAAAATGAGAAAACTGAGGTCAAGAGAGATTAAAGATTTGCCTTGTCATAAGATAGCAGGTGGCACATTCCTGCTTAGCATCCAGATTGGTCAAGAAAGCAAGTCTGTGTAAATGAGATCCAAGAAGCCTCATGTCTAGAGAGACTACTATCTGCTCTTCAAAACTAGGCCTCCGATAATTGAAGGTCTCTCTGGGGTGGCAGAGGCCTGCCTTCAGAAAGCTGGCTGGAGGCAAAGGCCTCCCTTGTCACACCCTTTACCTGGCCTGCTGCCCACCATTCAGTTCAGCTGACAGTTCTGAGTGAGGTGCCACAGCAGGGAGGCTGGGTGTGATCATCACAGGAGACCCAAGAGGGTGCAGCAGCTTGTGGGCAGACACGTCAGGTAACTGTGAGCTTGGTGCTCTAAGAGTGCCTCTAAGATAGCATGTGCTTAGTGGGGTGCGTGGGCCACTGCCTCAGAATGGCCTGGGTTCTTATTACAAATACAGATGCCTGGACCCCACCTCATACTACGGAATCAGAATCTCGGGGAGAGGCTGATTAATCTGAATTTTTACCAAACTCCCCAGGTGATCTGAATTACTCACCTAAGAAGTCCCATGGTATAGGGACTCGAATGCCAGATGAGAGATTTTTAATGGATGCTGTAGGCAATGGGAAGCCATTGAAGGTTTTTAAAGCAAAAAAGTGACATGATTAGAATATTATTCAAGGAAAATTACTGTAGCAAGGAGTCTTCATCATGGAATGAAGGGAGGAGAGACTAGAGGGCAGAATACCAACCAGTAGGCTGTAGTCTAGAGGGGACAGACGGACTGGGGCAGGGAGGGCAATGCCATGGCAAGAGGTGAAAACAGGAAAGACATTGCAAATGTTGACTGTCCAGGCCTTAGTGACTGATTATTAGAGGCAGGGGTAAAGATGTCTGCCGGATTGTGAGCCTGATGGCTAGAAAAAGAATAATGATGCTGTTGAGAGAGGAAAATCAGAAGTGAAGAAGAAGGGAGAAAAGTATTTTGATTTGTTACATGTTGAGATTAAAATGCCAGAAAAATGTTTCAAGGATGTCCAGTACAGCAGTAAAGTGAGGGTTAGACATGATGGTTGGAGATTTATTCTCTATCAGGAGACACAAATTCAGATACCTTCAGGGTCAAGGCAGGTGATGCAAATGAGGACTGAGGGTCAAGGATGCAAAAAACCCAGCATACATCCATGATAACTGGATAACCACCACTTGATCTCAGCAGGAATGCCATAGAAAGAGGTGGGGACTGTGGCAAACTGGAGGACACACTCCCTGTCTTAGGCATCAGTCATTGCTAAGCAGGAATGTGGGACCAGTGTTAACAGATATTCTGGTTTTTTGAAGAGAAATCATAATTCTAGGGTTTTTTTAATATGACACTTACTAATAGTTAACTGTTGACAACTACTTTTTAAAATGCTTAAACACTATGCAAACTAAACAATATATATCTGTGATTGAGTCACCTCTGCTCATAGCCTTCCAATTTCTGATGTCTGAGCCACACAGATGGAATTCAGGAGAGAAAGTTGAGCAAATTAAGAAGAAACCCAGGGACGGTCTGTGGAGGACCATGGCCATCTGGTGGGCTCCCAGGTTGGTGGTGGGAAATGGAGGCTGACTGGCCATGGCTATTTCTGGTCACTACATGGAAGTCATGCGAACAGCCACTGAGCTGTGGACACTTCCCAGCTTAGGTGCTGCCTTGGGGAGGAGCCTGCGGCCTTCACCCTACCACCAACCTCTGTGGCCGTTTTCATCCTCCACGGTAAAGATGCCCTATACCTTGGAGTGTCTGGGTCCTGGCTGGAAGTGGCATCTTGCTTAGTACATCCTAGATGCTCACATTCCTATCAGAAGTTTTTCTGTTGCCTAATTTAAGTACTTTTTGTACTTGAGTCTTCTTTTTGCTTCTGTCTTCAGAGCAACTGGAGGAATGGGTTACTTTTTTTTTCTGTACTTGACTTTTTTTTACTTTTTATTGAGATTATGATAGTTTACAACCTTGTGAAATTTCAGTTGTACATTATTATTTGTCAGTCATATTGTAGGTGCCCCACTGCACCCTTTGTGCCCACCCCCCCCACCCCACCCCCCCCCCCCCCCCCCCCCCCCCCCCCCCCGGTAACCACTAATCTGTTCTCTTTGTCCACGTGTTTAACTTCCACATGTGAGTGGAGTCATACAGAGATTGTCCTTCTCTATCTGGCTTATTTCACTTAACATAATACCCTCGAGGTCCACCCATGTTGTTGTGAATGAGACGATTGTATCCTTTTTATGGCTGAGTAGTACTCCATTATACATATACCACATCTTCTTTATCCAATCATCTGTTGATGGGCACTTAGGTTGCTTCCACGTCTTGGCTGTTGTAAATAATGCTGTGATGAACATAGAGGTGCATGGGTCTTTTTGAATTGCTGATTTCAAGTTCTTTGGATAGATACCCAGTAGTGGGATGGCTGGGTAATATGGTATTTCTATTTTTAATTTTTTGAGAAATCTCCATACTGTTTTCCATAGTGGCTGCACCAGTTTGCATTCCCACCAGCAGTGTATGAGGGTTCCTTTTTCTCCACACCCTCTCCAATATTTGTTAATTTTTGTTTTGGTTACTTTTGCCATTCTAGTGGGAGTAAGGTGATATCGTAGTGTAGTTTTGATTTGCATTTCCCTGATGATCAGTGATGATGAGCATTTTTTCATGTGCCTATTGGCCATTCGTATATCTTTGGAGAAATGTCTGTTCATGTCCTCTGCCCAGTTTTTGATCAGGTTGTCTGATTCTTTGTTGTTGAGTTGTGAGAGTTCTTTATCTATTATGGAGATTAACCCTTTGGGGAATGGGTTACTTTTTAGCTTTGAGACTCGTCTCCAGTCCTCAACATGTTCTCGGAAATGATCCTTATAGACTTGAAAATTATTGTGACCTAGAGATTAGAAAGTCCTTTGCATATTTATATTTTACCAAGCCTGCCTTTAGTCCAGATGGGTAGTTTTCCACTTACCCTCAACACTAATCACCTTTGCATTATCTATTTCTGTTCCTGTTCTCAGTTCACTTTGGGGTGGGGGAAGGGGTTTAAAGACAGAAATTTTTAGAAGAGCTAAAATCCTCACTTTCCTACAGTCTTCATTAACAGGTTTTAGGGACAATGTTATTTTCTTCTGTCTTTGATTTCCATTCCTGATTCTAAAGAATAACTCCCAGGTGGCTGGCCTAGAGCTGATTTTGAAAGGTACAACTTTGTGAGATGATAGAGAATCCTAAAAGATGTTCTGAGGCTGGCCCTATGGCCTAGTGGTTTGGCGTGCTCCTCCTTGGCAGCCCGGGTTCAGTTCCTGGGCGCCAACCTATACCACTTGTCAGCTCCCATGCTGTGGCAGCAAACCACATACAAAATAGGGGAAGATCTTAGCTTAGGGCGAATCTTCCTCAGAGAAAAAAAAAAAAGATGTTCTGGACATTCCCCAATGATGCTTACAAAGCCTTATGAATCTATTTAGCAGTATTTCCAGCCTGATTAGGAAGTGAGGAAGAGGCATTTGGTCCTCCCTGGATGATGGTTCTTATCAGCTCTGGGCAGCAGAGGAAGGTTGCCAACTATGAGGTCTGAAAAGAGGAAAGATCAAATTAGCATCTATACCAGCCACACTCAGACATACCCTGCCAAAACGTACTCTCCCCACCAAAATACACACTCCACTAAAACATCCACACTTCACAAAATGATGTCCTTCCATATGTACTAAGTGCACATTAACATCTGCAAACACACATCCATATTCCCTCCCATACACAGACATCAGAACTCACATACACACTTAAGTAGGCATACTCACTCAAATAGACTGCCCTCCCTGCCCACCCTGATACACACACACGCAAAGACCTACAAACACCACATGTTGTACAGCGCAGGCGTGAGCTGACGTCATCCTCCTAGAATAGCTCAGCTCAGCCTCAGCCTGCACATTGGCTTTACTCAACCGCAGGTTTCTAGAGAAGTCAGGAAACTGGGAGGTAACTTGGCAAACAAGCCAACGGCCCGCGGGCCCAACAGGACACTGGGAAAGACAAGAGTCACATAAAACAATCTCGTTGCTCCTGACCGTGGAGTGGAGAACAGGCGTGTGTGATGACCCCGCAGGCCAGAGCTGAGGCCTGAGGAGAGGGACCCAGATCTGGGCGGGGATTTGGTCTCAGGAGGGCAGTTTGGGATTTGAAATCTGAATTGTCCTGGAAATTTGGGACATATAAGCATAATAATTTGTTTTTAAGCAGCCTGCAAACTGTTGTTGAGACAAGATGTCAATCTCCAAAGAGATCATTAACAATGCCAAATAACAGATTATAAATGCCAAATAAATGGTATGGATAACATTAATTCTGTAGTGGGAAAATAGCACAGGTTTTCCAGGTGGAAGCCCAAGCCAAAACTGGGCCTCTAGGGCTCTGGGGACAAGGAGTGACGGGAAGGAGGCAGTGGGGCAGCCAGGAGAGAGTGGCACAGCCCAGGTGGAGCAGGCCGGGCATGCTCAGACAGGCATGAAGTGCGGCCATGTGACAGGGCAGGCATGGGGACCAGGGGCAGCATGTTGAAGGCTCTGGGCGGCAGAGCTGCTCTGATGATTACAGAATAGTGAGGAGAGTGACCCTGGAGCACACAGTGGCAGAAACTTAAAAAGGTAGATGGGACCAAATTATGAAAAATCTTAACTATTAGGCGAAAGAGTCCAGACTTAATGCAGTAGAAAAATGGGAGAGGGTGGTGTCTCATAATGATCTGAGCAAAAGAAGAGCAAGTGAAAGCAGACCTTCAGGAAGAGCGCTCTACCAACATTGGGAAGGGTGACTAGGGGATGGGATTTGACGGGGTCCACTGCAATCATCTAAAGGTGAAGAAGCAACGGGTCTTGGGACTGGAGCTGAGGAGCGCAGCGCAAGGAGAAGCCAAAAGTGAGTCTGAGTTTTCTGGGTGGCGTGACTGGGGAAATAAGAGTATCTCTGCAGAAATGGAGATCAGGCAGGAAGCTGGCTTTGGAGAAGACAGTGGGCTTAGACTGAGCTGGACATCCAAGGAGACGGACAGAGCAGATGGTAGGAGGAGCAGGATGAGAGGGCAGGAGGACAGACTACGTAGATGCAAAAGCCAGTTGTAAAAAAGTAAACACCAATGTAAACACCATGAATAGGATCTCTCTGAGGAAGGAAGGAGGACAGCAAAGGGAGTAAGTAGACACAGTGATGGACCAGGGGCAGGAAGGGGTCCAGGGCAGACCCAGCAGGGAAGGAGGCAGAGAAGCCTGGGGTTCCTACCTGTCAAGGAAGAAGGGGAGACTGCCTCAAGAAGGTGGTCAGCAGGGCCCTGAGTTCAAGGAAAATAAGAATTTACAGAGGCTACTGGGTTTGACTCATTTTACAAATACGTATGGGGCACCCCTGCATGGATGGCGGTTAGAAATTGCCCCAGTTCAGCAGACATCTATGAGCACCTGTGATGGTGCCAGGCCCCGAGCACGGTCCTGCATGCCGAAGAGGGAGACTGAGGCTGGATTCTTTCCCCTGAGGAGCCCGTGTTCACAAAAGCTCCACTCCACAACAAGGAAGGATGAGGGCTGGGGGGAAACGGGAGGAGGAAGAGGGAGTGGATGGAAAAGCGAGTACAATCGAGAGCAGACCACTTACTCAAAAATTTGGGCATTTAAAGGAAAGCAAGAACTAGAAAAATAACCTGAAGGCACAGAAAGTCTTGCAGCGCTCTCCCTGTCCCGAGCCCCGCCATAGGTGAGACCGGATGTTTCTCGGCAAGAGAAAAGGCATAGAAGAAGAGCAGAACCTGGGGGAGGTGGGATTATTGTGGAATAAATCCGAGACTTAGTCTCCTTTTCCCAAGAGTCAGGAAGAATCCATTTCTGCCTAGTTAAGAAACACAGCAAAGCGGTAAAATGCGGACAAAGCGTCCGGGTGAGCGGCTCTGTCAGTGAGTGGTTGGAAAATGTGGGAGTCAAAAAAGGGGAGCGCTTGGGAGAGGTGGTATCAGCAAAGTCTTCTTGGAGGAGGTGGCATTTAACTTAAGACTTGAAGGATGGGCGGAGAGGAGAGGCCTGGGCATTCCCAGCCTGGAGCTAACCAGGCGTGGCTCTCGTCCGCCGGCCCTCTCGAGCTCCCCGCTCCGCTCCCCTCCCGCCCCACTCCGCTCGCCCGCGCCCCACTTCCCGGCACTGACGTCAGCGGGCGCTGACCGCAGCGCGGAGGCGGTGGCGGGGGCCGGGCCGTGGGGCGCGGGAGGCGGGAGGTGCTGCTCCTGCCCGCCCCCGCCGCGGCGATGGCCAATGGGCGGCGCGGCCACCTCCCCGGCTCCGCGGGCTGCCCGGCCTGCCCCCGCCGCGGCGATGGCCAATGGGCGGCGCTGCCACACACACCCCCCCCGCCCCCCCGCCCCCCGCCCCGGCTCCGGGAACGGTATGAAAGGCATCGCCCGGCGAAGCCAGCTCAGTGTGAGCTGCCGAGCCGCCGACGTTGCGGAGTGGAGAGTCGCGCCGAGACTTCCCGTCGCTCCCAGAGCTGCCACCGCTCCCCACAGCCGCGCACTACAGGAGCCAGGCCCGCTGGACCGGGAAGAGAACGGACATGCTCCCGGAGATCGCTGCCGCCGTGGGCTTCCTCTCCAGCCTCCTGAGGAGCCGGGGCTGCGTGAGCGAGCAGCGGCTTCAGGTTTTCGGCAGGGCTCTCCAGGAGGCACTCACAGGTGAGCACGCGCGGAGGGTCCTGGCGCGCGTCGAACCCGGCCGCGGGGCTCGGCCCCCTCCCTGCCTGGGCGCGCTTCCTCTCCGCTTCGGGGAGGGGTCCGCAACTCCGGGACTCGGTTTCCCTCCAGTTCCCCCATTCCCTGGGCCACGTCTCCGCTCCTCGGCCCTGCGCTCGGCTCTCCTTGGCAGTTTGGATTGGGCGCGCCCCTCCTCATTGTCGCGGGCGCAGCCTGTTGTCCTAGAGCGCGATCCCCAGTCCCCAGCTTATGCCCCAGAGGAGGGGGTACCTGCGTGTCTGAGTGCGGCCTCATCTTCCTCACTGGACCCTGAGACCCGCGAGGGACGCTGCGGGAGACAAAGCCCGGCCGGCCCAGGGGTCTTTATGGGAGAAGGCGGCACAGTTGAGCCCTCTCAACAACTGGAAGCCGCCGCGGGGCTTTTTCCAGCCTTGCGGGACTGCGCTGTGTCTGGACTGCTCGTGGAGTCGCTCGAAGTTGGGATCCGGGCTCACTTAGTGTTCTCTGGTCCCTCTTAGCCATCTACTACATATTATGGTCCACAGGAGTCCTTGTAGGTAGTAACTGCGCCCTACAGGCATGTGTGTGGAGGGGTCGGGGTGCGGCGGAAGACAGCAGGGTTGACAGCCCTGGGTTGACAAGAGATAAGCAGCCTCGCTGGGGAGAACCCTATCTCCCAGCTGTTTCAAGCCAGTTGGCTGGAGGTCTTGAGGAGCCATAGCCATCTCTGAACGTGCCGGCACGTATCTTGCGCACATGTGAGGAACAACATATGTTTCAAGACAACACCACATTTGGACTCTAATAGCCACTGCTAAGATCTCTGAATTTTGAGAGAGGAAGTGGGAGCCACTGGGCGGAGGGTTGAGGAGTAGTAGCTTACTGTAGATCCAACAGTGACAGCAGCCTTCCTGGCCTTGCAACTGCAGCTCGTAGGTCTCCAGAGGCCCTGCCTGGACACGCTGGCCGCGGTCACATCCCTCCTCCTTAAACTGGGGATGTGCCAAAAACAATACACTGGTTACTGAGGATTGCCCCAGAACTCTGGGACCCCATCCCAATATACTCACACACCCCTGTCCTGGAAGGGGGGCTTCCTTCCAGATCCAATAACATTTTCTCTGCTACAGTGGCAGGAGTCCTGGAACTCTGGAAACCACCTTGCTTACTTGCTCACAGGGTCCGTCCTTCTCCTCCTGTTCTTTCATTCCCATCCTCTGTTCTCATAGCATCCCTGGCCCAACCACTCTAACCAGGGCCTCTCCCCATTGTCCTGTCTCCATAGAGCACTATGAACACCATTGGTTTCCTGAGAAGCCATCCAAGGGCTCTGGCTACCGCTGCATCCGCATCAACCACAAGATGGACCCTATCATCAGCAAGGTGGCCAGCCAGATCGGACTCAGCCAGCCCCAGTTGCACCAGCTGCTGCCCAGTGAGCTGACCCTGTGGGTGGACCCCTACGAGGTGTCCTATCGCATCGGGGAGAATGGCTCCATCTGCATCCTGTATGAGAAGGCCCCAGTGGCCGCCTCCTATGGGCTTCTCACCTGCAAGAACCAAATGATGCTGGGCAGGAGCAGCCCCTCAAAGAACTACATCATGGCAGTCTCCAGTTAGACCCCCTGCCATCCCTCTCCGGCATTCTACTGTACTCATTCTGCTGTGACAACAGGACACTGCATACCTCAACCTGGTGAACAGTATTTTAAGTGAAAAGCTATTTATATATATATATATACATATATATATATATATATATATATATATACACACACACATATATATTTTTTTTTTTTTAAGAAAATGGGAGGAAAAAACCAAAAGATTTTTTTAAGAAAATCCTTAAGGGGAGCTGCTTGAAAGCGGCCTCCCCAGGTGCCTTTTTGGAGAGAACTGTTGTGCACTTGAGTCTGGGAACCAGTGTCTGCCTATGGGAGGGGGTCGTGGCGGGGGGTGTGCCTGGCCAAGGTGAGGTGGGAGGAGCTTGGCTAGCACCCTAGGAGGCTGTGAGAAGGAGCAAGCAAGTTTAGCAACTGTGAATGAGAGGTTAGGATCTGCCCTGGTCGGGGAGAAAGGCTGAGTTCACAGCTCTCACTCTCCCCACTGGGACACCTGCATCCCTGGCTTGTCTTACTCAGGGCGTTCAAGCCTGGACTTAACTCTTACTGTGCTGCCTAATCTTCTCTCTTATTTTTCTGATGAGATCCTGGGCAGAGTGAAAAGGTCTCTCCTGGTTCCTCCTGTCCTAAGCAGCTTTTCTTGAAATCATGATTTGTTTCTACTTCTATCCTCAGGGGCCTGTAGACGTCACTTCCCAGCTGGGACTCTCAAGCTTTTTGTTTTGTGGGGTCTGGAGGGAGCGGGGTGGAGGTGGTTGGGGTTGGGACAGTGGGCACTCCACACAAAACCTTTGCTTCGTTATTTGCTGCTCTGTGAGTAAGTGTGGCGAACAACTTGAGAATGATTTGCAATGGAATTTTAGGACCCAAAGAATATCCCCTGGGGATGTTTTTTTGGCCAAAACCCTTCTTTTTGGAACCATATGAAAGTCCTGATGTTGCTGTCATTATCTCTTTGCGAGGCAGCTCAAAAGCTGCAGGGCACTCAGGTCTTTTATTACTGGCTTCTTTTTAAAAGCACAACACTCCTCTCTAACTCTCCCTGCTCCGCTCCTCTTCTGGCTAGGTCAGGGAGCTACCCTGTTTTCTAGGACAAGAGTTCTCAGTCACTGTGCAATATGACCTCCTGGGTCTCAGGCGGGTCGAAAGAAAACTGGCTCTAGGAGCCTCCTGTGCCCTGGTGGTCTTGGGGAACGAACTCTCCCTCTGTCCTTGGGACTCTGGCTGGCTGAGCAGCCTTGCGGGTGTTCCTTGGCCGAAGGGGAAAATGCCCTAAGTTCTCCAGGACTGCTTGGTGTTCTTGTAGGGCTGACACTAAAAGCCAAACCTTGGGCATTGCTTTTTCTCCCTGGTGCTCAGAGCCCTGTGGGAGAGGTTGTCGTCTCTCTCGGTACAATCCAAGTTTGTCTCGAGTTGTGCAATATTTCCTGGAGAAAAATGGGAAACTACACTGGAAACAAATCCCCTTTCTTAGGTTTCTCAGTGACATTAGTGAGGGGTCCTCAGAAGGCTGCCAGTTTCCCAAATCCAAATCACCTTGAGAAGGATGCAGCTAGAGCACAGTCAGCCTGGCTGCCCTTCTACTGTTGCGCTGAGTGAGGAACCTTCCTCCAGCACCACCCCACCCCCTCCCGACCACTTCCTCGATTTCTGAACTGCTCAATTCTGACTACAGGTGCTATTTACCAAACACTCTACTCATTCCTGCCAGTTCTGCCTCCTTTTCCATTCTCCAGATTCCCAGCTGCCTTCCCAGACCCTGCTTCCAGTCTTTATTACTTTCAAGTTAACTTCGGGCCCACAGACCCGAGCTCGGTTTCTGGCCTGTGAGTTGAAACAAAGCTGTGAATCGCTGCGGAGCATCCTGTTGCATCTTGTCTGCAAACAGATCCCTGCCTTTTTAGAAATGACCTCATGGTCTCATGCCTAATATTTTCTCTCTTGTCTTCTTTTTAATGTTCACTTTAAACATAAAACACCCAGAACTGGACTGTTGAGCAGGACTGTCTCTCCTATTAAGTAAAAATAAATAATAGTAGTACGTTTGTAAGCTATTAAAAGACAAAGGTTACTAATTGTGTAATAGTGTATTTATGTAGAAGAATGTACAGCTTTATGGACAAATGTATACTTTTTTGTTTCTTTAATAAAAATGTAGTGGATGAAGTCTTATGTAGAGAAGTTTCCCACATTCTAATTTGCATGTCTCTCAGATCCGAATCCTTTCTTTGTTTCTTACAGCATTTCTCTTCAGTTGCACTCAGAAGATCCATAGCATGGGGCTGGTATAAAAGAAAAATCTAGTTGTGTAGTGGGGCCGTTTCCAACCTTCCCTCTTCCCTGGGAAGTTGCTGTCCTCCCTTTAATGTGTATGCTAATGTTTCCCTGTGAAAATGCTGGGCGGGGCAGGGTTCTTCCAGACTGAACTTTCCTTAGTCCAGCCAGGTTGCACTTTACACATCTTACCCCTGCTAGGCCTCAGTTGCACTCACTCATCCATTCATTCAGCAAGCACGCGTTGTCAGGAAGTGCTAGGCACTTGAAAATGCTTATAACGATTAAGACACACAGCCTGCCTCTCACAAACTAGGGTTGTCAGCAGAGGGCACTGAACCCCTTCCCAAGTCGGGGCAGGATTGTTTGAAATTCCTGGTACAGGCTCTCTTGTCTTATTAGACGAGCAGTTGGGCCCCAGGATCTACACACTTCAGCCCAACAGTGAAGGGCAAGGACAGTCAGCTAAGAGCAGCTACTTCTGACAGCAAACACTGTGAGCCAAAGATTTGTTACCAATTTATAACTCCCTTTGGCTATGTTAATAGGATCTATGTAAGGAAATGAGAACAGTCTTTATTATCCCTGACTCCTGGGTTCTTTCCATGAGGTTTTGACAGATTTCCCAACCACCACCCCACTTGATGGCTCGGCAGTTCCCACTGAGGTCACAGGTACAGTTTTGACCTGGGCTAGTTTTTTTTTCTTGTCCCTAGTGAGCTGTATTTAAACCAAATTTTAAACAAATTGACTCATGAACAGTGGCACTGTCCTCCCACTTCATTTCATTTTTCCATGACCCTCATCAACAAACATGCAGTTTGACCCAGGTGTACTAGGTGGGAGGTGGGCCAGGGAAGCTGTGTGTGGTACACTGGGAGGAGAAGGGAGCTGGGAGATAGGGATGCTGGAAGCTAGCTCATCTGCATCGTAAATAGAATTGGTTATGGGGACCCACTTGGTGTCAAAGGAACGATCCCATTTTCACTTGTAGCTTCTAACACAAGTGTCCTTTGTTAAGAACCCACTTTTTTGACTGTTAGGGTTGAATTTTTGCCCATTCTGGCATGCTCTTCTCTTCTTCTGTACAAAGTCAGCATCTATCTTGTTTCCCAATAGGCCCCAAACATGAATGGTATTTCATTGTTTAGTAGAAAACCTAAAATTCAGGGAAGGTCATTTGAAAGCTGGGGAAACCACAGAAAGGCAGATTTAGCTTGGTGCTGCTCTCAGCTCCCAGTGGACTAATTGTCCCTCAATTTGCATGAGAGGGTTCTGTGATCAAATAGTGTGTTATTTATTTTAGATCTGAGCAATTTCAGTTGGGGTAGAGAGTGCCCCTTCTACAGCTGGGGGACAAGGGCTGTGGACAGGAACTGCTTAAGGAGTTGCAGTTGGTGGCCTTCATGTGTCCAGAGACTGGGCATTGATTGGTCTGTTCTGCTTCCAGCTTCCCCACTTGGTAAACAGTGCCAGCCTGGGAGAGCTGTGGTCCGTCAGCTGTTTCTGGATGATAACGCACCTCCCCTGAGAGTGTAGACAAGGCCTTGTGAGCTGCAGATTAAGAGCCCGTCCTGGCTCCTGATAAGGCGTTTTGGGTGGGGGAGTCCTTGGTGCTGCAACAAACAAGCCCCAGAAAGAGGAATCCCACTCCTGTGAGTCTGACATCTGCTCCTATGGCAGCCTGTGTTAAGGAAAGATGGTGCGAACTCCTGGCTTCCAGGCTGGTAGCAGCACCCCTAGCCCAGCAAAGCATGGTGCAGTAGAAAGAGTTCTGGGCTGGGAGGGAGAATATATGGGGTGTGGTCAAAATTTCTCTTCCTAACTAGCTGTGTGAGTTTGGACAAGCCCTTCAATTTTCCTGTCTCAGAAATTAGGCGTTAGATTAAATGACCTGTTCCTTTTTTCGGCTTTTGATTCTAAATCATCTCCATTATCCTGGCAATCACTGGAGGGCAAATTAGCACAATTATGATCATTATTCTCAATTAGTTGAACTGAAAGGTCACTTGGGGTGGGAGTGGGGTAAGTAATAATCTGCTCTTACTTGGATCGGACTCCTGCCTGATGAAGTTTTAGTTCCAAGCGTTCCGAGGCAGTGCTGCAAAGAGGCTGGCAGCTCAGGCTCCTCAAAGCCTGACCTCAGCTCCGCCGCCTCCATCCTGGCTGGGCAACGGGGGGCGAGTCGCTTCACCAGCCAGGCCACTACTTCCCCATTTGTAAAATGGTATTAAGAATAGAACCCATCTCCATGTGTCATTATGAGGATTAAACAAAATCCATAAACTACTTAGAATAGTGCTTTGCACATTTAAATACTCAATAAATGAGAATTGTGGTTTTCACTTGAAGTTAACCTCATGTCTTCAAGGGCTCTGAACGATCCTGAGATAAATAAAGACACTCTGACATTCTGAAAACTGAAATCATTGTTAGAGTAATAGTTCCTCGTGTGTCCAAGAGCGGCTGCAGTTAACAGCATCCAAGCAGCCTGTGGCCTCTCCCGTAGAAGGATGATTTCAGTTCTTTGTTTAAAGATTCTCACAGTCCAAAAGCTCCTCCTAGTGCCATATGTAGCCCATAGTAGGCACTGTAAGTATCTGCTGAATGAATGAACAAACTCATGTCTGAGCTCTCATTCTTGGTGAGTGTACAGTATCTTTGCCAGATCAGATCTCGTTGGACACGGGGCAGCTTTGACCTTTGGACTCCATGGTCTGCTTGTGGATTAGTACCAAAATGGGTTACGTTCTCATTCACACATAAAGTGGTCTGGGAAAGGGATTTTCCAATAATAATTTTACCTCCATTCTGCCCACCTGTGGAATCACGCTCACGTACTCTCCCTTCCCAGAAGAGAGAGCAATGGGGAGCTGACAAGGGCAAGCCTGATGAGTTCTGGCTTTCTCTATGCACCAATTCTTTGCAGAACTGGCAAGAAAAACATTTGAGCTCAGCCTAAGAGGACCCCCTGGATAACAACATAACACAGTCGAGTATATATGTCCCAGGGGTGCAGCCATCCTCTCCCCTTCTTTGAGAGGAACATGGCTCTCTGGGCCCCCACCAGCTCCAAGTCACTTTATTCCCAGCTGAAGCCCGGCTCTATCACTCTCCACCCTGACTCCTATGAACAAGGCTGGGCCTCAATTCAACCCTTGTTCCATAAACCTGACAGGCTGCCCAGAGCACATCAGATAAGAGGAAGTTATAGCTGGGCAGGTTGGCAAGGACTAACTTTATTTACCAGCACCAGCAAGGAGAGGCCATTTAAAGGTTTTTGGGCACCAGAGGAGCAAGGATGGGGCGAGTCAGTCAATGAATGAGGATAGCTGGACAGAGGCTGTGGTGAACTTGGAAGGCAAGCTCAAGCCTTGTCTCAAAAGGGCTCCCTCCTTACCTCAAGTCGATTGTCATCCGAGGAGACCAGAGATATCTGATATTGTGATTTTTCAAGTAACCTAAAATATAGACTTTTATTTGACATCTCGCTAAATTCTAATGACCGCAACTCATTTTTAAAAAGTGTTAAACATAAGTACGTATCTGCATAGGCCCCCAGTTTGTGACCTATGATGCACCTGGGGCCACCTGGCAGTGGGAGTGTAGGGTTTTCTGCCTCCCATACTAGGAGTAAAGCTCTGCACTGAGGACATCCAAGGCAACCAACCTCATGGTGGCGTGATCTCCAGGAAGGGGCAGCTCAGCATGTTTCTGATAGAATCGTAGGCACACAGGGGGCCCCTGCTTCCCTTCCAGGGGTTCGTCTAGAGGCAGGTCTCCCCACCTTCCGCTGGGATCCATTCACCTGTGCCTGGGACTGCGGCCTCGGGCCTGTGCCCAAGGGATGCCCTGCCTCCCTCCTGCCCACCCACTTTTATTTGGTTAACTCTTGTCTCTCAAGATTCGGACAATCTCTTTAAGGCAAGTTTTCAGTGACATCTTCCCTTCGCAGTCTGGGCTATGTGTTCCCATGATACTCAGTTCTTTCCTCTGCCCTAGTCCTTACAACTCCAAATTTACAGCTAGTCTGTAGGCCGGGGACCTTGCCTGAGCAGTATTTGGTGCTTAGTAGGTGTTAGTGAATATTGGGTGAATGGATGAATGTCAAGGTTGCCAAGAATAGAGGCCAACAGATGAAAGGTAAGTAGATCAGGTGGAAGAAAAACATCAAGTCTATTCAGGGTTTGCCAGCCAGGGGTCCCAGCTCAAAGCAGCCAACTTGAGATTGCACTTTCTTAGGAAAACAATCCTTTGAATCTTGCAGCCTCTTAGGTCTTTAAACACCTGCCATTGAAATGTAAATATAACTTAAAGGGGAGTGGACACACTTTAAATTATAATATGGGAGAACCTTAGTTATCAATTAACTCCCTAAGTGGGTTTACCTGGAGAAAAGGCTGGGCCGCTGTCACGAAGGAACTGATGGAGGCGGCAGGAGAGAGAGGATAGACTGCAGCTACTGCACACCGATCCTGCCCTCAGGAGTCCTCCTTCCCAATGTCTTTGTTGGAGGCCAGCTTCAGGGAGGGGGAAGTAGCTCTGGGCTTAGGAGTTGGGAAATACGGGCCCTAGCTTCAGGTCTGACAAAACTAGTGATAGATGTCTTTGCCTGGTCCCTTCCTCCTTCCCAGCCTCAGTTTTCTCATCTCTCGCCATTCCATTTGCACTTCCAGATGGAAAAGGAAAATCTCTGATTCTCAAGTTCACGGATGAGGACAATGAAGCCCAGGCAGAACCAGGGGGAGGTGGTGGGAACAGGCTTCAACCTTGGGTGTGTCTCTCTCCAGCCCCCTGCAGCCTCTTCAGGACGCCTCCCCTCGACAATTCCACTGTCCTCTTGAAAACCTTCCTACCTCATGGCTTTTCAACATTTATACACATGGTTTAAAACTGCTCACAGTTTTACCACATATTTCTTACTCCAGAGCCTCTTAATGATATATACACATAGTTTATTGCTGTTCACACTTTTATAACAAATACAGTCAGCACATTTTCACGTATCACTTTTGGTTGATGTCTGGTGGCTTTGCAAGCTCAAGTCCCCTCTCCATGTGTTACCACATGCACCCCCCCATAGGAGGAACCATTGTCTTCTGTTTCTTTTTATTCTCCCATGTGCTGTCAACACAACTTGGCACAGGCAGTCTGGGTATACTGCCTGAGTGCACTGGCTGCTGAATGAAAAGATATGGGTTGAGTAAACCGTGATATGCTCACAAGTGGCTGTGGGACAAGTGCCCTCTCCTCTCTGCCCCGCTCCAACCCTCTCACTCCAGACATAAGAAGGAAAGTGCCTTATTTGGGAGTTTCCTAAGAAGGGGTTGAGGGAGCCCTGTGAGCTGAACCCCGCTGCATACACACATAGTTCCCAGCACACGGTCTACACGCTAGCAGACATGCTCTTGGGTGGATGCTGATGGTAGGGCTTCATTTGATCATCCTGGTGAAGTCTGTTCCATCCTGAACCACAGCTACTTGGAATCATAAACAGTCAGTGGGCGGATATGGATGAAGATCTAGATAAATAAGTTTGGAAATAAAGGAGACGCATCTTTGGAATACGCTTTCACATAACACAGGCTGAGACATTGGTTAAGGATTCTGTCTTCACGCCTGGACCACGGGTTTAAATTTACATGGTCCAAAGACGATCAGATTCTCTGGCTGGGGGTGAGGAGGCCGTGGAAGGAAGGAGAGGAGCAGAGGCAAAGCCCTCTGCGGAGTCTCCTTTAGGAGTGTTCTTGATTTGGCTCTAGGAAGCTGGTGCTAGAGGGGGCTGATTCCTTTACAGTGGGGGTGGGAGTGTGGGCACATTTGAACAACTCAGCTGTCAGTTCTCAGCAGCTGCTGGGAGCCAAGAGAAGGGCAATTAAGTGTCAGAGCCCCTCCCCCAGTTCTTCACGGCTAACTCCTGTCGGGAACTCTTTCTTCTCTTGGGCAGAGCGTCCCCTTGCCAGCTGCCTGCTCCTCCAGGTGTTTCCTGTGCTCTCTTTGTTCTCCGGCTAGGTGGCTGAGGGTGGCGAGCATGACTCTGTTTTGGCTTCCTGTTAGCCAATGGCCACCAGTGTGGAGGAGGCCAGGCGCTCTGGTATCTGGGGAGAACAGACCACAACCAGCAGCTGCCTCCTGACACCTGCTTTTCTGAGAGCAGGTAAACAGTCACAGGCCCAAGGAGGAAGAAGGCTTCTTTGGCAGAGCAGGGGCTTCTGTTAGGTCAGACCAGAGGGAATCATTTCATGAGTGAAATGTCCAGAAGCTCCCCACTCCAATTCCCCTTTCCCCAAGGAAGAGGGCAAAGGCCCAATTGCCCCAGACTCTAATCCCTACATGACAAGTGGAGGTGTGCTGGGTCACCCTCCACTGTAACCCCTGCCATGCAGTGGATGGCACTGCTTCTCAAGACAAAGGCCAAGAGTGCACAGGGGCCGTCTTGGCAAAGCCTCCCTTTCCTTACCTCACACCTGAAACAGCTGCACAGCCATGTTCACCAAGCCCCCCAACCCTAGCCAATTGGTGCAAGGACAAAGGCTGTCTTGGGCTTCTCCCTGGCCACTCTTCCCAGGAAGGCAGGGCAGTGTTTGTGGTTCAAGTTTCTCCTTTTCAGTTGAAGCGACCCGCCCACCTGGGAGATGATCTTATTTATGTCTCCTGTAGGCCACTGGCTCCAGAGCCAAGCTGGCCCTTTCATCAAAAGGGCATGGTATCTCCAGGGCTTGCTTAGAGCTTGCACATGGTAGGTCCTCAGCAATGTTGTAAATGATAAATGAGAATGTTCCCTCTTTTTTTTTTTAATCTTTTTTTGTGAGGAAGATTGGCCCTGAGCTAACATCTCTTGCCAATCTTCTTCTTTTTGCTTGAGGAAGATTGTCCCTGAGCTAATATCTGTGCCAATCATCCTCTATTTTATGTGGGATGCTGCCACGGCATGGCTTGATGAGTGGTACTAGGTCCATACCCAGGATCCAAACCTGTGAGTCCCGAGCCACTCAAGCAGAGCACGTGAACTTAACTACTATGCCATGGGGCCAGCCCCAGGAATGTTCCCTCTTTAACCCTTGTCTGCCTTTATGTTTGTGATGGACCAACAGAACAACACAGTAACAAATAGCACTAGTGACCACTCACCATGTACATGATCTCATTAAATTCCCAGAATAACTCAAGGGGCTGATATTATTACCCTTAGACTACAGAGGAGGAAATGAAGGCTCAGGGAATGTGAAACAATTACCTATGGGCACACTGCGAGTAAGTGGCAGAGTCAGGCTCAAATCCAGGAATGGCTGAACAAACAAAGGGGGAAGAAAAGAAAAATTAAGGCAAAACTGGACTTAGGGTTTCTTCTATTCTCCCTGTCACCCTCAGCCCTCTGGTTTTCTGGATTCCAATAACTTTTACACCAAGCCACATTTCACAGTGCAGACTGTTAAAAAAGGGAAGAAGTCTGGAATCTCAATCTTACATATTTTCCTGTGGAACACCCTTGCCATTTATCCTGGCCTTAAGTAATTTTATGAACCCTTCCGAACTATACAGGGAGTCACTGCCCTTCCCTGGTTCATGTACATGGAGTTCTGTGTGTGCATCTCTTCCTTGGATTTCTTTTTTATTTATACGTCATATTTCAACTTGAAGGTGAGGTTCTAGAGATCACCTCTGATCCTGCTCTGTCCACCACAGCATCTGGGTCTCACCCAGTACCTGGGGTAAGTTTGATAACAAGAAGGACTGGAGAATCACAGAGTCTAGTCTACACACTTCAGGGCGCCCCCCTCTCTCTTTCTCTTTTTCTCTCTCTCCTTTGCACTTTGCCTCCTTCTGGGTGGAGAAATCTCAAGCCAGTGGAGACACACCAGCCAGATGGATTGCTTCACCCTCAGCAGCTGATTCCCCAGCCCTGGTGCAAAACACAGAAGCTCCTTGTGTTCACTGTGACCCAATGCCTTTCTGACTTGGGCCTGCTAAGGGTGAAGCCTTAGGTCTCAGCAGCTTCTCTTGTTTTCACAAAAGGAGAATAATCTCCCTGTCACAGTCACTGCTTGACCAATAGGCTTTTCCCATGGATCCTCCCAGGTGGAAAAAAAATGGAACACTAATTGTGTCCTGGGATGAGATTCAAAGATACCTAGAAAGGTGGAAAAGGATGTAAAAGCACTTGTTAAGATGTTATTTGAATGTGAGGGACTGAAGTGGATCAGTGCTGGCCTTGGAGTCCAGGGTCTATATCTGGGGTCCAGCACATGGCCAGCTGTTCATGGCAGCTTGAAGGACATTTTTATGGTTTTGAGCTTTTAGCCTTCTGTCTGGCAGGCAGGCAGTGGGTATCCTGGAGTAAGGGCCCCCTTGCGTCCAGAGACGGGTCCTTGTGAGAAGCACAGAGTGAGGGAGGGCAGAGAAGAGAGTTTTTGTCCTCAGCGTGCTGCCAGTCCAAAGGAGGTGGTGGGAGGATTATGTGCTAGAGTTCATAAAATACTGATGACGCAGGATTAAATGCAAACCAATGGAATTACACAGAACAATATGTTATACATAAGTAAGTGCTCAGATTGTTGCCAAATGGAAATGATCAGAGGTGGGTGACGTTAACTTAAGGAAGGATTGGGAAAGAGAGGTGTTTTGAGAAATGCCTTTATTATCTTATGCCAGAGAGAAGGAACCCAAACCAGCTCTGGGCACAGGCACTTTGGCAGACACAAACAACAAACAGGAGGTCAGGTGGGTGGGTGGAAGCACAGGGCATGAAGCCAGGTAGGAGGAGAGCTGTGAGCTGTGTTTCCTGGGCAGCCACTCTGCTCCCCCTGCCCCTGGCCCTTCACCCCTGCACCACCAGCTCAGCCCTTCTGCATGAAGAGCAATGGGGAGTTCAGCCCAGAAGAACGCCTGCCTGTGGCCTCAGAATCCTAACTCTGCATGTGCTACACGTTTTACTGTCTTAGGACAGAGGGAATGGCTCCCTTTTATTCTGAATTTATTGAGATCCCTTAGCACCTTAGAGTTCCCATTAATCCTCCCCATTCAGACTGGGCTGATGTTGGAAGGCAGAAGGAAAAGGGAGACAAAAATCAGAGATTCAGGAGACTAGTGGGGCAGGGGGAATCTCTAGCCCTGCTCTCTAAAAAGAGATCTTTGCATTGCCCTAGACCTTTCTGGTCTCAGTCGCCTCACAAAATAATACATATGAAGTATTTTGGAAAGGTTTAAAGTGCCATGCCCACCACCCCCTGGGAAGTACTGGTGTGGGGAAAGTGAGAGTCCTGCCTTACATTGCACAGCCTCTCCTGTTCACAGGGCACTGGATCGATCGCACACCAGCTTACTCTCTGCCATGCTGGCAGGCAGAGGTGGTGGGTGATTATACCTCCAATTTACAGAGGAAACTGGTGCTCAGAGAGAATAGATGGCTTGCCGAGAATTACATGACAAGCAGATGGCAAGCTGAGAGTGGAAGCCCGATCTTCTGATTCCTGGTCCGTTCCTTTCCACCTAGCTTCTTAATGTTTGAGGGCACACGGGTTATTTTGGTGAAGTCTCATTCCAGAACGACTCAAACTTTATTATGTAATGTCAGAACACCCAGATTCCTCTATTCTCTACCTGTTTCCAAGGCCTTGGATTTTTTTCATTTAACCCTGTTTCTGAAGAGATGGAAAAACACCCAGCCGAGGGATTTTTGCCTAACGAAAGCCTCAAGGCACAAAGCCCCACACTACTGCAGGGCAGCACAGCTGCCCAGAGCAAGGCCTCCCTTCCCGGGGCCCTGGCCCTGCACAGAGCTGGCCAGAAGCCCAGGGGGAGCGTGGGGCAGAGCTCTTCAAAGGAGGACAGATGGACAGGCTGGCCCCGGTGCCAGCACTTTGAACCTTTCTGATTTCCAGCCAAATTTCCAGCCAAATGTCCAGCATAAGTTCCCCTCTGGGCTCCTCCTCCCTGGCAGCCTCCCCCCATTCTGTCTTTGGGCTGGCTCTGAGGAGCCTATGAGCTCTGGAGGGATGAGGGCTGTTCTCCTTTATGACTAGGAGATGGATGAAAGGAGGCTGGCAACTGGTGTGGGGCAACTATTGCCATCTGTCTGGTGGGACATCACCAGGGAGGGTCTCGCCCACTCACTCCTTCACCAGCTGCTGGGCTGGAAAGGGAGTGCTGCTGTGGGGCAGCGGATGAAAGAAGCAGCAGCTTCTTTGTGTCTGGACCAAACTTTCAGTGAGTCGCTAAGATAATACACAGGAGGAAGCCGCCCATGCCCCAAACCACTCAAATGATGGACAACCTCCAGCCCTCCCCTCATTTCACACCTCTCCTCCTCCGCCTTCAGCCAGACAGCTTCCCAGGGTCAGAGGGAGCGTCCCCAGCTCCTTGCAGGGATGAGGAGCAGGAAAAGCCGGCCTGGTCCTCTGTCCCCATCCCTTTCCCAGCTTGAGGTAGCTCTGGTATCTTCCTCCCTCCCCACCCCTCCCCACCCCCATTGGTCCCTTACAGCTCTTCTTTTTGTTTGGTTTCTGCAGACTAGGTCTGGAGGGCCGGGAGGCCAAAGCAGAACAGGCCCAGCAGCACAGCTGAGCAGGAGAAGAGAGGAGCTGAATAGAGGCTCCTTAGAATTCCCCCAGCCTGGTGGGGCTGGCAGCCCTCCAGCCCCTGGTCTTTGAATAACACTCTGGGCCAGGGGCTGGGATCAGTGTGGGGGAAGCTTTGGAGCATTTAACTATTTAAAGGTCTCAATAAAAGGAGCTAAGTCCCTGGGAAAGGGGGAGATTAGGCAGATGGCGTGCCCAGGAGCCGGGAAAGGGGTGCAGAGTAGGCAAGGATGGGGTGGAGGAGGGAGGAAGGGCCGAGTAAGAGAATGGGGGATGGGAAGGGAAACAGAGCTTGCCCTCCACACCCAAGCATGCCCTGTGTAGCCTTTCCCTACACCAGCTGGGGGCAGGGGCTCAGCCTCCGCGTCCTGTAATCCTGCCCACCACCTCCAACTCAAAAATACATGTCTGCCCTAAGCGAGATCCATTTTGGAAACACAATGAAGCTGTGAAGTGTGAGGCATCACCCCTTCACCTCTCTTCTGGCACCTGGTGACCAGGACTAGGCAGATGAGTGAGATTTTCTCCGGTTTCTTTTCTTTCATTCATTCATTCATTCATTGAGGAAGATTAGCCCTGAGCAAACTGCTGCCAAGCCTCCTCTTTTTGCTGAGGAAGCCTGGCCCTGAGCTCACATCTGTGCCCATCTTCTTCTACTTTATATGTGGGATGCCTACCACAGCATGGCTTGCCAAGCAGCACGTATGTCTGTGCCCGGATCCGAACCGGCGAACCCCGGGCCACAGAAGCAGAACACGAGAACTTAACGGCTGTGCCACCAGGCTGGCCCCTTGTTTGTTGTTGATGTGGTAAAACTCATATAACATAAAATTTACCATTTTATCTGGTTTCATTTTGCATGGTGAGGCCATATAGTGATTCCGTGTAATGCCTGAGAAGGCAGATAATTGGAGGGCCTGCTCTTGCTTCAAAAGGCAGCCCATTCTAGCCTTTTGTCTCTAAGAATACTGCAGGAAGGGCTACACTTGAAGAGTAAGGTCAGATGGGGTCCCTAGGGAGAAGCATACTACCTACATTCAATTCAGCTCGGCCATTTACTAGCTCTGTGACCACAAGTAAAAGGTTACCTAACTTATCGAGGCCTCAGTCTTCTCATTTTTAAAATGAGGATAAAGGGGCCCACCCAGTGGAGAAGTGGTTAAGTTCACATGCTCTGCTTCGGGCCCGGGGTTCACCCTTTGGATCCCAGGTGCAGACCTACCCACGGCTTGGCAAGCCATGCTGTCGCAGGCAGCCCACAAATAAAATAGAGGACGATGGGCACAGATGTTAGCTCAGGGCCAGTCTTCCTCAAAAATAAGTAAATAAGTAAGATCATTTGCATAAAAATAACTGATTCTGATTTTAAAAAGTTCAGTGAATTAAAAATAAAAGTGGGAAAAACTGAGGGTAAAAAATAATTCCCCCTCAGTATTGTTGAGGGGACTGACTAACATCCGTGATGCGCTTGGAAGAGTTCCCCTCTTGGTAAGCACACAACAAATGTTATTAAATATTATTGTGACCATTACCAGCTCAGGAGGCATTTACACAGGCCACACATGGAAACAGAGAAGCCGGGCACTTCGGAGCTGGGTACGAGGCCACAGGAGAATTCTGCCAGGGGACATTTGCTTCCACCCTTTCTCCCCTTTGTAATGAGCCGTGGTTGGAAATGTGGTCTTCACTGCTCCTAAAGTAACAGTCCTGTGGCGGTCGCCCCCTTTCCCAGCAGGACCCCTCCCCTGCCAGGCTGCCCAGCGCCAGGTCCTCAGGCCAGGCCGCTTCCGACCCCGCCTCGCGGCAGCCTGGGCCCTATCACGAGGCCTACACTGCTGATGGAGTGACCACCTCAAGTATCTTGAGATTTGATTCTTCTGCCGCCTGGGGCTTTTCCTACTCTCTTTAGTCCCTCCCAGGCTGCAAGGTCACCTGGCATGAGGTGGTCACTTGGTCACTCTGGCGCACACACTGCAGGACAGCATCTTTGTTGGCCCGTCCTCATTTCTTGGTCTGGTGGGCCCCGCACGGGTGAGTGGCGTTCGTTTTCCGCACCTTCCAGAGGAGGCACGTCTCCCGTCCTCCACGTGCCTGGGGGACGACGGTCTCACCTTCCGGCAAGGACAGCCGAAGCCTCGCCGCGCTGGCCCAGGAGCCCGGCCGCTGCGGGGCGGGTGGGCGGGCGCGGGCTCCCGGGCTCCGGACACGGGCGGGGGGAGGAGCCCTCGGCCGGCCCCACCCACCCACCGAGCCGGCGGCGCCGCGGCCCGCAGCCCGCCCGGTGAGCCCGGCCCCGCGCAGCCCCGCCCCCGCAGCGCCGCCTTGGCAACAGGCTGGTGATTGGCTGGCGGGGTCTGGAAGGGCCAATCAAAGCCGGCCCTGGCGCTCGCGGTTTGGCTGAGGAGAATGAACCGAGGGGCGGGGGCAGCGGCAGGTCGGTTCCGCTGGCCGACGGGAGGCAAGGGCACCGGGCGCGGCGCCTGGAGTCCCTGCTGCCGGCCGCCTGCTGCCGAGTGCCCCGTGTCCCTAAAGCTTCGGTCACTTCCCCGTTTCTCAGGCCCAGCCTCAGCCGTTCTTAAGCAGTTCTAGAGGTTCTGGGTTTCTGAACCTCGAACACTTCCCAGTCCTCTCTCCAAAGACCCTGTGGCTTTGGGCATTTATTTCCCCAGCTTTGTCACGCAGTGGGGGGAGGGGCCCTCTTCCTCCTCTTCTTGGTTGTGGGTGCTCGCCCTCCTACGGCGCGTTACCTGAGCCTTCCTCTCCGTTAGCCATCATCCATCTTCTAAAAGCAAAGTAACCAGCCACTTCATAACGCTGGACCTCTTGGCTCCAGCCTCCTATCCTCTCACAGAGGATGCATTTCCTGAGGACGTAGGCTGTAAGGTTTGTAAGAGACAGTATCTTGAATAACTTTGTTTCTGCACCCCAACACACACAAACATGCGCACGCATAGAGACTCAAAGGACCTACAATGGTAGCGTCGAGATTAAAATTAGAGCCAGGTGGCCCGGGTTTGACTCTGCTGCTTACTGGCTGCGTAACCTTGAGCAGTTAACCTCTCTGAACTGCAGTTTCTTCTATGAAAAATGCTAATGACACTAGCTCCTACCTCCTAGCATTATTGTGACAAAATGCCTGGCACATAAATGCCTGATAAACGATATTATTTTAGGTATTGATTACGAAGGAATGAGTCTTCCTTTCCCACATTTAATCTTAGCCCTCCATTCCTGGTTTGGCTGGTATGGCTAACGCTAGATTCCAGGGACATTTAAAATTCCTATCAGTCAAGCAGTATAAGACTCAGACTAAAACCGTGTAGTCTTAAAACCCCCAGCCCTAGCATGGGTCCTGCTTTTAGCTCATGGATTTTGCCAAGGGAGAGATCTCTTGGCAAGACAGGAATCCTCTTTTCCTCAAGGACTTTTCTTCAAATTGCTCCTGCTCAAAAGTTGCAGAACAGCAGTATCTGAGGATTTACAATAAATCTCTTTTTTTTCAAAGATTGGCGCCTGAGCTAACAGCTGTTGCCAATCTTCTTTTTTTTTTTTTTTTCTGCTTTTTCTCCCCAAATCCCCCCAGTGCATAGTTGTATATTTTAGTTGTGGGTCCGTCTAGTTGTGGCATGTGGGATGCCGCCTCAGCATGGCCTGACGAGCGGTGCCATGTCCGCGCCCAGGATCCGAACCAGCGAAACCCTGGGTCTCCGAAGCAGAGTGCACGAACCCAACCACTCGGCCACGGGGCTGGCCTCAATCAATCCCACTTTAATAGGATTTAATATTGTCCTTGTTTCGTAAACTCATGGACTGCCCTACCTGATCTCTCCACATACCTGCATTAACACCAAGATGTGATTATAAGTTTTTCCCAAATTCCTCTCCTGAAGTCCTTTCTTGTCACCAGAGACTCATCTCTTCAGCAGTCTTTGCCTCTCCCGCAAACACTACACACTGATGCGTAAGTTTTCTTCAGTGAACACAGGGACTGGCAATGCAGTGCTCACAGACACCTGGTGGCCATTCCAGCTCTAGCACCTGCTGGGTCCTGTTGATGTCAGAAGTTGGCCTTTGTTGATGTTTTGCATTGTTAAGAACAAAAGTAATGATGTGTTGAGGGACACCTCAGTGGTGCCAATGATGGGGACAGGGAAGAGGGCAAGGAGCACACAGCATTGGGGTATGGTTCATGGGGAGCCAGGAGACCTGTTTCAGTGTTGAGTCTATGCCGTTTAGGGCAAGTTGATCCAAAGTGGTAGGTCTCAATTATCCTATCTGTAGAATGGGGTGAATCATACCTGTCTCCTTACTGTATAGATATTTTAGGAAAAGAAATTAAGTCATACGATTGAAAGCACTTTATGTTTTTTGAAAAGAAAAAAAGATGGGTTTGTGCGTGGGAGGGGGTAATGGGCTATTAAATCCATTCATGGCACTATTTTCACTGGGCCCAAAAGAATATGATCCAACAGATGTTATTAAAAACTTATGAACCCAGCTCTGTGCTAACTGTTGTGGGGTATGTGGAGGAGTCATATGACATGATCTCTACCTTTAAAGAATTTACAGTCTAGCCCATTGCTCAGCTGACATGTGAACATTGATGTGTGGCACTGACTGTGGGTTTATAACAATGATCCCCACCCTATCCTATTCTTTTCTACAAGGAAAGGATAATCTGGTGATGTGACAATGGAGCTCAGAGGTGGATGTGCCCTACTCAGACCAGCACCACTGCTGGCCTCTTCCCGCTCCCTTTCTGTCCTTGGCAAGGCATGGGGTCTTACAACCGTCCTCACTGCTGCCTTCACCAGTGCTCGTGAGTCGTGGCCTGAGGCCTTGTGACCTGGCCTTGGGGGGATGCCAGTGCATTCGCTGGGGCCTCCTCTGCTGCTCATCTTTGATACTGCCTTTCTCCTACAGTCATGTAGGTACCTGTTCCTGATGTCTTCTCACCTGCTCCCTGCCCCTGCTGCTGGTTACAAATGCATCACAGCCACTGTAGCTGCAGCAGCTGCTCTGGAATGGGCTCTGGGTGACACTGGGGGCGCTGTCCCCACCTCTCCCGTGCTAGGCAAGAGCGGCCACCTCGCTTCCCCCTTCCACAAGAAGAAGAGTTGTCCTGTCTGCATTTGCCCCCAGGCCAGGTAGCCTAGAAAAGAGGCAAGGTGGGCTTTTCCCACAGCACAGAGGGCTGTGCCCCCTTCAGGAACTCCCCCAGGCTTCTTAGTGGAAGGAGCTGGTCTGGGACGCGGCAGAGGACCGGTACTGTTGCTGCGGGTCAGCAGATCCCAGCTCCAGATTCCCAGTGACAGAGGCAGATGGCGTGCCCAGAAGCCGGGAAAGGGGTGCAGAGTAGGCAAGGATGGGGTGGTTTAGCTCTATTTCTTTTGTGTTTTTTTTTTAAATGTTGGCACCTGAGCTAACTACTGTTGCCAATCTTTTTTTTTTCCTGCTTTTTCTCCCCAAATCCCCCCAAAGTTGCATATTTTAGTTGTGGGTCCTACTAGTTGTGGCACGTGGGACGCCACCTCAGCATGGCTTGATGAGCGGTGCCACGTCCGTGCCCAGGATCTGAACTGGTGAAACCTGGGCCGCCGAAGAAGAGTGCACGAACTTAACCACTCGGCCACAGGGCCAGCCCCCAGCTCTGTTTCTTTTGAGAATTGCCAACAAAAACTGAGCGTAACTTCTGAAAAGGGAAAGGTCAGTGTAATTGCTATCATCTTGAAAATAAAAGATAGGACATGCCAATTAAAATAAAAATCAATAGCGAGTCTCGCCCAGCAGACTGCCAGAATTACTGAAGTCTGGGGATGGGGGATGGGCTCTCATGCACCACGGTGTGAGTGGACGTGTGTGAGTCCCCTTTGGAGAGCAGTGTGACGGCATCTAGTAAAGGTGCACTCTTCACCCTTCCCAGCTCAGCAGTTCTCTCCTAGGCACGGCTAGCAGTGGTTCTTAACCGGGGGTGCTTTTTCCCCCTAGGGAACATTTGGCAACTCTGGAGACATTTTTTCTTTGGACTGGGGAGGGGGCAGTGCTACTGGCATCTAGTGGACAGAGGCCAGGGATGCTGCTAATCATCCTACCACACACACTGGTTCGCTCGGTCCTCCCCGCCGCTGTCCAGCAAAGAGCTACCCCGACCCGAACGCCGAGAGCACAGCGCTGAGAGAGCCTGGTGTGCGCCCGGGCTCAGTGCCGGCCCAAGGCAGGGGAAGGACGCTTTATTTGTTTTCTGCATTATTTGTTTCTATCAGTAAAATACTGAAAATGATCTAAATGTTTCTCAAAAGGAGAACAGAGAAATAATTTCAGGTGTATCATACAGTAGTTAGAGTGAACGACCTGGAACTCCAAGAATCAATACGGGTGAGTCTTGAGCACATAATGTGCAGTGAGAACAGCAGGGCGGTCCAGAAAGCACTGCTGTGCAAAGTTGAAGGACACAAGCAACTGTGCTTCACTTATGGATACGAAAACATGTAATAAAATGATAAAAAGACAAGCTCGGAAGCGAGTTCATCTCTGCATCTATGTCAGGACTGGAGTTTTGTAGCTCCTGCCTTGGAATAGCTCTCCCCTCACCTTCTTGTGCAAACTGCCCTTGTTGGCCCTAGTGTCTGCCTCAGCTCTCCCTCCCGAACTGCCAGCTGAGCCCGGCACTGATGGCGTATATCGGTCATAGTCCCAGCCTATCTCCAGAGCCGTATTTTGGCAAGATCCGCAGCTCTGTAAGCCACCTGTAGAGGAGAGACACGGATTATTGGGGTAGAATGCTGTCTGCTGGTGGGTTTTAGGAGGGATTAAGACTAACCCCACCTGCTTTTCAATGCTTTTGCTTGTGTAGGTAGGTCTTCTTATCTCCTCTTGAGACTCTGACCAATTTCCTGTTATTATTTCTTAAACCAGGTCACGTGTAATTTCGTCTGTTCTCTTCTAAGTGTAGCTGGCAACCCAGACACGTGGGTGAGAGCAGCTCATTTATCTTTAGTGTTTGCAGTTCCTGTTGGAGCCCAGCATAAGTGGGCCGGGCGTGCTTAGTCCTGTGTCCCTTTCAGCCCTTCTGAGCTAGTTTCTCCTCTTCTTCTGCTCCCTGGGCCACGAGGGTCAGCCAAGCACTTGGTTCAGTGTACCGTCCCACGTTGCATGTGGTGTTTTGGTCAGTGACAGACGGCATGGATGACAGAGGTCCCATAAGATTAGTACCATGCAGCCTAGGGGTGTGGTAGGCTGCACCATCCAGGTTTGTGTGAGTGCACTCTATGACGCTCACGTGACGGTGAAATCAGCTAACGCCACATTTCTTAGAAAGCATCCCCATTGTTAAGCAACGCACCTCTGTGTCATGTCAGCCTTCCTCACGTCACACGTGGGCTCTGTCCCCAAGGCACAGCCTAGTTTCCGGGAAGGATTGCTGCTCTGGAAACTCGGGCTGCCATGGGATTGAGCCATGTGTTTGCTCCCTCTGGTCACCCGAGGCTCAGTCAGCAGTGGGAGCCATGTCTGCCAGCTTCCATCTGTCTGTCTGAGGCAGAGGACTTCCTGGGAGAGTCTGAGCAGGTCTACACAGAAGACTGAGTCTCCTGATGGCACACTTCTGCCTGGGCCCTGCGCTGGGGCCCCGTGGGGTGAAGGGCTGAATAAAGGAGTGCTTCCCATTCCCCAGGGAGAGGCTGTGTGCGGCTGCTCCTGCAGCCTTCCACCCCAGCCCTCGTTATTCCTTTCTCTTTAAAAAGAATGAAGAGACATTTTGTCCATGTTGCTCCTTCGGCACTTACATCAAACTGCCTCAGGGGTTCTCAAAGCAACTGAGTGTCTTTTAAAGGGCTGAGGCAAAATACATGTTAGTTGTTATCTCCACCAGACTCCACAGCAAGTTCTTGGAGAGCATCACCTTCATTTGTTGATATCCTAAATGTACCAACTATTGACACATTATCCGGCTCAGGGTTTTGCATACAGTATAAATTTGTTGAATGATTGAGCTGCCCTCACAGAGAGAAGACCGTGATTTGCCTTCCCTCTATGATGCATCTGTCTGTCTGTCTTTTCATGACTTAACTTAGAGGGGGCCCATGAACTTGGATGAGAAAACACTTTCTCTTTTTCAGTTAACTGAAATTTAGCATCCCCTTCAATTATGAAGGTAACAAATCACCGCTGTATGAGCAGTACCTGAGGCTTTGTCACCAACTGAAATCACAGATATTTTTATGTCGCATTACAGTTGTTGAAAATACTTCCAAATGCCATTTATGTTCATCAGGACTTTGAAAGGACTGTAGTTAATTAGACTTGTTGCTAGATCTTGTCGTTTGTTGCATTAATAAACAAACATACATACTACACAAAAATTTATATATTCTATATTTTGATAACTGTATTTCACTGTATTTGGTTTCCTTTGGAATCCTATGTATGTTATTCTATGCCTTTAAAAACATTTTGAGAAGAGGTCTGTAGGCTTCAGCAGACTGCCGCAGGGGTGCACAGCACACGAAGCTCAAGACCCTGCTCCCACTGTGCCTCCTGGTGCCTTGATTTTTGGCAGGTGTCCAGGGGCTGGGGGCCCATGAGAGCAGGTTTGGGAAGGTAGGCTGGACTGAAGCCTTTCAAGGTTTCAAAAGAGTCTCTGATGGTGCGAAGTGAGATGCTGTTTACTAGCGGCTGGAAGACGGAACTGTGAGATTGTGTATAACATGGGCCACTGGTTGGGGAGTTCAGGATATGGTACAGTTTCTTGGTGCTTCTGTCTGAAATAAGAGAATAAAGGCAATAGATGGTTTAACCCCTGCCTACACCTCCAGCCTCTCTGCAAGAGGCCTGTGGTTAAAGTTATATTTCCTTCTTATCTGTGTACACACTTACCTTCCTGCTTCAAAGAATTATAATCAAATTAGTTTACTCTGGCTTGAGATGGTGTTGTAACGTTTGTAACATGCTTGGCACAGAGTATCAGTTGTTATTTCCCTATCAGAAAGTAGTGGATTGTCCGGAAGCTCCTAACTTATACAACATTTGCTAAGCCCCTGGCACAACATCTGCACTTAAAGACTTCCCAGAATCATCCATTGAGGAAATGAATGAAAGAACGATGGGCAGCTGAATGCTCATTTTCCTCTTTCAGGCCCAACTGCCAAGGCTTGGCAGTGCTTGACAGCTCTCAGTTCTGGTCAGTTGCCACTAGAGGGCAGGAGCAGTCAAGACGGCAATACACAGGACCCACCAGACCCCAGAATTACTGGATTGACAAGGGAGGGTGGTCCAAGGAGAAAAGTGTTAAAATGATTGGAAAAACCCAGTTGTTCTTTATCTCTTGGGGACCAAATGGAAGGAAATGTGTAGCTGGTGGGATAGAAGTTAGACTTAAAGAAGAACTTTCAGAGCACAAAATTTGATAACTAGAGCTTTTAAACAGGTGACTATTTTTTAACCCCTTAGCTACATCTAACCAAGCAGAATAGATGAGAAAGTGGGCCCTTCCAGCCCGAGGCCTATGTTCCCCTCTAGGTGCCCTCAAAGTAACCCTTCTGTGTCTGTCTTAAATAACTCCATTCTTGCAGATGCAATCGTAAAATAACTTTATTGGTCGTAGGCCACCATGCATGCTTTTCCTGTAATCAGGATCCTTTATAGAGGCATGATGGCGTCCACATGCAGATGCTTTTGGAAGAGCCCTGGGGCTGGGGCGGCTGGCCCTGCCCCTCGCGTCAGAGCTCCCTTGTTGAATGAGCTGGTTTGGCTTTTGTGGATTTCAGGGTCTGGAGCCAAGAACATAGTCCAAGGATCCCCTACTTCGCTTCTCAGGGAAGCTGCCTCAAAGCATACCCAGTATCCGGGACATGACAGCATCTGGGCAGGGACCAGACAAGGGCTCGCTCTCCTCAACCGATCCCTGCCCCTGGCTCTGTCCCACTGGAGCAGGTGGGTTGTGCCGCAGGCAACAATACCTTCAGAAATGGGAAGAATTAATTGTTCTCCAGCCAAACTGTAAAGCAACAGGCATCTTCAGTGATGAGGGCGTAGCTCAGAGATGTGAAAGCAGAAGGTTTCCTACTCAGTGCAGGCAAGATGTGGCTGCCTGGCCTGGGCTTCACAGGCCCAGTGAGCATCTCCGGCCAGAGCTGGTACTTTTAACTGTGGCCTTAGGACAAATCAATTAATAAGAAGACCACAGCCTCCTCCTTTGGGCTAGCAGGCAAGCCCAGGGCTGGCTGGAGTCTGTCTCTACTATCAGGATGTGGGCATTTCTGCTGGGAGGAGAGGACAAGCTACCTTCCTCATGCTTTGAGAACCACATGGCCTCTGCCTTTGAGGATAAAGACCCAAGTAGGAGCTGCTGGGAATGCAGAGAGTGCTGGACGAGAATGAAACCTGGAGCTGCTTCCTCAGGTTAGCTGACTGGGGGTGGTTTGCCCCACTACGGATGCTGAAGATCAGCAAAGTCTGGCCTTTCCTCTTTTGAAGCCTGAGCCATTTTCAAAGAACTGCCCAAATGCTAAAATATAGCTCCATACATTTATCTACGCCTGAGGCTGGTTGTCTCCTCCCCCATCAGGCCCTGAATATTGTCATCATACTGGTGACCTCCAATCTGGCGGTTTTCAAGAAGAGAGGTTAGGGAGGCATAGAGGTGACTCTTGGTGTCCTTCCAACCTCAGACACAAGTACGAGTTCTCTGCATAGGCTGCTGGGCAGAGAACATGCCTGGGGTCTCCTGCTTCTGTCTAAGGCTTAAGCGTTGTGGAGCGAGACAGTGCGGAGGTGGACTTAGGAGGAGGCTGTTGGGCAAGAGGTATATTCTGAGGAGCAGCAGTGGGAGCCTCGACCATCTGCACTACCAGCCCGCACGAGAGGGCTGTCCAGCGCTGCTCACAGAGAGTCAGGGGTGGTTGGAAAAGTACAAGGACGTATTATTGCCCGAGCAACTTTTAAAGTTCACGACACCAGATCAGTGGGCAGTGAGATTTCTGGGGTTGGGACCTCCAAGGATTACTCCCTCTGCCACCACATCTGTCTGGAAAAGAGCGCTTCGGTCGTGTCCCTCAGCAGAAGCTGCCTGTCCCCACATCTCACCTAAGCCCGCCTACAGGGAAGAAGCCTGTGGAGGGAGCCCGTGGACTTCTGTCACATGATCTGTCCCAGACCTTCCAGCAAAAGCCAAACCAAAGTATCAAGCCAAATGCAGTGGGGTGGGGGCTGTGGGCCGCGCCCGCGCGAGGGCCGCTCAGATCTCGATGAGGCTGGCGAGGCGCAGGCAGAGGGGCGCGTCCGCGGGCATGGCGCTGCGCTTGATCTCGTTCCCGTCCAGGCGCAGCACCTGCAGCTTGGAGAAATTCATGACGTCCACCACGGTACAGAAGCTGCTGATGGAGAACTCTGTGGGGACAAGAGGGCGGGGACGGTGGGAGAAGCCCAGATCAGGGACCCGGATGCACATTGAGGCTAGTCAGACTCTGTGAAGCTGCTTAAATACTAGTGATGTGCGGGGTGGAACTGGGCTGGGAGGGGCAGGCGTTCTCCAGGAGAGGAGTCATACCGACTTTCACCACTGGGGGGCGGAACCAGGGGCAGAGGGGGCCCTGCCTGCGTCTGCGCTCCGCCTCCTGCCGCCCCCCAACCTGTGCATTGCTCTGCAGACCCTGGATGTCCTTGAGTGTCCTTCCAGCCAGCGCCTGGTCTTTTCCCATTTGTGGGCAGCAGGGGGAAGCAAAGGGTAGTCAAAGACCAGCTCTAGCAGCTTTGAAGTACTTGATTGGTTTTGGAGGAGGGCTTTGCTGAATTTGCTGTGAGAAAGAAGATGGAGGAAATGGAGGGACTTAAATCTGGAATATCTTCTGCCACTGTGCAGATAGAGAAAGTGGCAGGAAATTAAAACGAGAAAGCCTGGGCCGAGAGACAAGCGTCTTTCCGTGCCAAGCTGTCAGGGGTTGCCCGGCTCCCTTCCAAGTACTGCCAAGGAGTGAGCAAGGCTCTGAGGTTCAAGGAGAAGGAAATTCATAGACGAACGGGACTGCTATGGACCTCAAAAGTCAAATAGATAATTCCCTCGCCTCTTGCATTTTATATGATTACGGTTTGCCTTTTCAAAAGAATTCCCCCTTTTTGAAGCTTTCCCCGCAAACCATGTAATCCTAATAGATAGAATAATTCTGCTTGGTTTTAGCATAAATCCTTCTGCTGCCTTTCACCCCGTTCCAACTCTGGTTGTCCTCTTGGGCAAATCAACCACCATGGTCTCGAGTCTACTGGGTCAGGAACTTGAAAGGGGAAAAGCCAAGAACTCAGCTAAAACTCCAGCAGAGATGGCAAATGTCACCACCGGGAAGCGGCTGCCAGCTCTGCAGGCTGCCCTCACTGTGGTGCATGAGGCTTCAGGAAGGTGCTCGTGTGAAAGGGGCTTGGGGGAAGTTACCCATTGTGCCCTCAGGGGAAGATGGCTCTGGGACATCTGGAGGGCCGATATGCCTGGGCAGACCCAGAGCTGGGCTGGCTCTGCTTCCACTAGAGGCCTTCCTGTGCTCGTCCAGTGGGGGAAGCTGTGTTGCCAGAGCTGTGCATGGAGGGTGGGAGCAGGCCTTGCTGACTCTCTCCCAGAGGGATGTGGAGGGTGGCCCGGAGGGAGAGGTTATACGTGTGAAAATGAAGGTTGCAAGGAAGACTGCATGGAAAGCTTGAATAGGCTGATGAAGAAAGTGGTTTTAAATTAGCTCTATCAGTTGTTTCCACTGTGTGTTAAAAACTGACAAAGTGGGATGGGGTGAGGCTGCAGACAGTTAACTTGTACTGCAAACGTGAGACCGAAGATCCAGACCCAGAGGATGACGAGACGCGGAGAGTGGAGGAGATCGGGAATGCCCTTCTTTGGAGAGCGCTTGGAGTGGGGAGGAGATCTGGAATGTCTCCTTTCTGGTCCTAAGGAAGAGATCAAGTGGTCTCCAAGTGAGCAGGTGGGGCAGAGCCTCGGCTGCGGCTGGTCTGCAGTGTCTGTATAAAAGATGGAGTCGGGCAGAGAAATACAGTGGCCCAGCCTCAGCACCACTTCCAGCCCTCTTTGGGACTGTGCTAGAGGTTCTGTGATAGAGTCTCTCCCCACAACTGGAGCCCTCAGACCGTCTGTGAAAGTCCTGCATCCCAACTTGGCCTGGATAAATATGGGGGATCCTTGTGGGCTGCTGGCCACACCGTGTACGTAGATTCTGTCCCCACACCGGACACTGTGAGCCCTCCTGTTTATCTTCCCCAGCTCAGGAATAACAGAGGGCTTCTGCTTGGAAACTCTACAGGACATTTTCCAGCCCAGATTAAATACTGACATAAGTCTTTCCAAATTCCTCCTCGTATACCCGCCCTGCTCCACTAGGTCCCAGAGCTACTGAAGAACATTCCAGGCTGTGTTCCTTTGCTGTTGCCAGGCTGGAAAAACTGAGAGAGACGCTAATGGAAGAAGAAAGGTCGGGGGAGAGGACTGCGCCTGATCCCGCTGAGCACCCTTTAGCTCCTGTCCTTCTTTGAGCTCCTCCCTCAGGGGGTTGTTTCAATTCCACCTTCACCCCCCGCACCCCTGGGCCCTCACAATTGCCCTATGAGAGCAGGCTGAGCTGGGGGCACTGTCTTTCCTGCTGGCGGTCTGAATCAGAGAGAGAGTCCTCACGTTCTCAGGCAGAGACAGCTGGCTCTAGGTTCCTGGATATGGAAGGTGGGGCTTCAGGGTTCTAAACTACATGGTCTGGGTGACATGAAAAGATTGCTTTTCCTTCTCTGTGTCTCCATTTCCTCATCTTAGCCGTGCAAAAAATACAACAAAACACATTATGCCTGTCACTTTCAAAGTGGCAATGAGAAGAAACGCTAATAAAAATAATTAGCTGTGCATTGGCTTTTCAGTTATGTGCCAGGCCCTGGAGCAAGCACTTTACACGTTCTAATTCACTAATTTAAGGAAAATTAAATTAAGAAATTGGCGTTATTTTGCCTAAACAGAAGACTGGGAGAGAGACTAACTGATAACTAGATAAAGGGAATTTGGCTTACATTACACAAGAAAGGATTTGGGGTAGACACTGAAAGTTTTGAGGTTGTTTGACTTAAGGGGGAACTTTCTTGCATGACCTTGGGACACTTTACTAGAGTGATTTTATCCTCTGCAGAGGTTTGGGAAGAGGTGGGCCACCTGGTGTTCGAGTGGCAAGGCAGTTTTGCAGGAAGGCAGCGTGGTGCCGAGATGCTGGATGAAACCTCTCCCACCCCAAGTGTCTCTGATTGTGTAGTTATTCAATCACTAATGGGTTCTCTCCCATGACAGCTGCTCTTTGCTGCCACATTTTCAGGGTCAAGCGCAGCATATTATATGACATTTCTGATGTGACAATGCTCCTGGATTCAGAGCGGGTGGCAGGTAAGTAGTGGTGACTTCTGGGTGGGATAGTGGACAGCTATGAGGAAAGGTCAAAGCCTTTGCAGCACGCACCATCTTAGAGACGTCTTAGAGAGCCACCCCCTCGGGAACAAGAAGACCCAAAAGAAAGAGAGCCTTTAAATACAAAGCAGTTTGGACCGTGCATGATGGTGTCTTACACTTCAAACTAGAGGACCACACACATCTTCGCCTTGCCGCCCTCCAGCCCCTGATCAACCTCTGGGACTGGTGCCTCTCACTCAGAGGGCTGTCCAGCTTGTTAACATCTTGCCATGTACTCCCTGAGCACAGGGAGAGAAAAGATGGAGAGGAGAGAGCAAGACCCTGCTTTATCAGCACTTTGATGGAGCTGCCACTCTAAGCAGGCTCCACATCAGAGCCCTCTGCCGGTGGTCATTAATGAGTTCTTCTTTACCCAGGGAGAGGCGGGGTTTGCGACACAGGAACAAAGGTTAAATGCTGGCTCAGTACCTTCCAGCTGGGATTAAGACGTCACAGGCCCTGGGGTAATGTAAGCACATTCGAAACACAAGATCCCGAGAAGGAACTGAAAAGCAACTCGATATCCCAATCTGAAAGGAATATTTTAGTTCTTAGGGGCAGAGAGGGAGCCCTTTTGGTTCCTTTAGACCTTTTCAGTGCTTGGAAAACAAGAAGTCCAGTGTCCTTGCCCACCACCCCAGGGGTCTGTGGTTATCAGGCTCAGGACACCCCAGGGGGACCTCTGCCCTGCCCTGCCACCAGGGACTCCTTGTGCTCCAGGGAGAACTGACCAGAACGAACACCTCCTTCAGCTCTGAGAGGCTGCACATTCTCATCTGCCAGCTGTTAGGTTTAAAAAGCAAACACCCAAACACAAGACCAGGCTGTAGAGGCAGGAGTAGATCGTGTGGAAACAGAGAGCTCATCTCATCATCTTCTGGGTTGGTGAGTAAGTACAGATACCATGGTTTCTTAGCAGCCCACCTTCCTTCCAAGATGGACCCTAGAAGTTCCAGTGAAATCCCCCTCTCTATGAACTACCAAACCTCTCCAAACTCATGTCTCACTGCTCCTCAGTGCAGGACCCCTTCATCCTAGACACATGAATTCCCTGGTTAAGTGACTGGTTTAACAAGGTGATCTGTTAAATGACTGGTTCCTTTGTTTGTGGCAATTTCCCTTCCCAGAACAGCTTTGTCCTGTGTTCCTCTGGCCCATGCACACTTATCTCTCATGACCTAGACTGAAACTTACCTCTTCTGGGAAGTCTTCTTCCATACCAGCCCACTCCCCACTGAATTTCCCTAACACAGCTGTTTAGTCTAAGAGTATGCCATTTTGCCCTTTTAGACAGGAGTATGACTTGGTTTTCAGGTAGCTTCATTTGTACTCTTTGGTTCCCCTACTTTTTTCCTTTGTATTGCTACCAGCACTCAGAACAGGGTCTTTCTAGAGAGATAGACAGCCACTCCCCACTCCCCTTCACCAAGGTCTCACCATTGATCCTATTGCCTTGGAGGTAAAGGTTCTCCAGGTTGGTATTGACGGGGGGGATCTTCTGCAGCTGGTTGTAGGAGAGGTCGAGCTCAAGGATGCTGCTGGAATTGAAGGTGTTGGAGGCCAGGCCATTGTTGGTAAGACTGTTGTGAGACAGCCGCACATACAGCAGCTTGGGTGAGCCCCGGAAATAGCTGTCAGGGACGGAGTAGACGTTATTGTGCTCCAGGTACAGCTGCTCAAGGGCTGAGGGCAGTCCGTCAGGCACCTTTCGAAGGTGGTTGTAACTCAGGTCCAGCAAGATCAGTGACCGGAGGCCCTTCATCGCACTGCCCACTTCCTGGATCTCGTTGTGTTGGAGATACAAGGCTGTAAGGTTCTCCAGACCCTCCAAAGCATTGTTGGGGACCCTTGAGATCTGGTTGTGGTCGAGATGGAGCTCCCTCAGGGATCGAGGCAGTGGGCCGGGCACCCGGGTCAGGTTGTTGTGGTCCAGGTACAGCCTCTCCAGGTGCTTCAGCTTGGAGAAGACCTTCCTGCCCACCTTATCACTGGTGATCTGGTTGCCATGGAGAGCAATCCAGAGCAGCCCAGTCGCATTGTCAAAGACACCTTCCTGGATGGAGGAGATCTGGTTGTTCTGGAAGTATACATACTTCATGCGAGAGGGGACGAAGGGCAGGTACTTGAGGTTGCGGTTGTCACAGTACATGGCTGTGGGGAAGTTGGGTGGGCAGTCACACTCCTGGGGGCAGTCGCGGGGCTCTGGTGGGGGTGGAGAGCCGTAGGCATAGGCTGGACCTTCCTCCACCCCGTAGGGGTAAGGCTCATAGGGCTCATAAGGGTAAGGGTCATAGGGATCATAGTAGGTGGACTGCTGGCTGCGGAGGTAGTGGAACCACCAGTGGGGGTCTTCGTCATACTGGGCCCGGGAGAGGGAGCAGAGCCCTGCCAGCAGCAGGAGAGAGGCCCACTGCATTTTGTCTCTCTGCAAGAAGGGAGAGAGAACAGAGCAAGCGGGCATGAGTGAGACTCTAGGGAGGCAGGGAGGCAAAGCAGGCAAGCCTTAGGCTTAGAGCTAAGCAGATCTGACTCAGCATCTGAGAGCAGGAGCCTTGCTCTCACCTCCTCTGTGCCTCCTCCCAGTGCCGGCTCTGCGCACTTGGTCCGTCTGGACCTTGGCTATCTGGGGGAGCTACGTGCATTTTCCCCTGGTCACAGAGTCACAGAAATAGAGACTTTGAGATGAGAAGAAACTTGAATTGGGGAGCACTTCAGTTTTTGGAGGGACAGGTCCTTAGGAGTCTCTAGAACCTGAAGGTTCTGTTGGGGGAAAGCATACAGCAATCTCTGTGGGGGTGGGGCAGGAGGAGAAGGGGAGAGAGGGATGCTCTTTAGGCCTGAATTCCCGTCCAGTTTGGACTCCCCAGGAAAATAATATTTTTCAAGAGTCCAAGGAAGAAGCCCTCTGGCTCTTTCCCTGTCTCTGGGAAACCTCCAGAAGTGGCTTGAGACCTCGAAGAGGAAGATCTGTACTACTTCTGGAAGATCTTCTCCTCTCTTGGGCAGCCTGGGGGTTTGTGGTTTTGAGTCTTTGGGGAGGGGCGTGGTCCCTTTGCAGCCACCACAAGGCTTGGGCTACCCTTCAAAGTGCCAGCGTCTGTAATGGTCTGCTGGGTGAGAAAGCTCTCTGGTTAGCAGTTCGTGGCTATGCACGCAACTTGGCTGGCATAGGGTCTTCATATAACAGTTACAGATCCCCTCCAGACTGGGGACACTGGCAGCCAGGTATAGCACTTGTCTGCTAGGGTGGGTCCTGAGTGTATGGAGTCTGAGCCAGCGCACTTGGCTGTCTTCCATGGTGTCTAGTAAAGTGTTAGCACTCCTTATGCTCCACCTTGGATATATACAAGAGCCATGGGTGACCAAGAGAAATGAATGAGGAACACTGAAAAATAGAACGGGAATTGAAGTCTCTTGTGCATGCCCAAGGGAATGCAGCTTTAGAATGGGATTCTGGCATCCTTCCTTCCCAACACAAGCTACCTATGATGACATCTGGGTTTCCCTCCCACCTTGCCAGGCAGGCTGTTGCCTTTGAGCTCATATGCTAGCGAGATGAGAAGAGGGTACTTGGAGAGAAATGTGGGTTTGGTGCCATCTGAGAAGGAAGCTGAAGGCATGGAAGATGAGGGACCAGGGGCTGGCATTTCAGACCCAGGCACCCTACTCCAAATACTTATAGCCAATGCAATGCATAGCCACTATGAGCAATAGGCACCTTCCAGAGGGGTGAGTGCCACCATTGGATGGAGAAACCTTAGAAGCTTTCTCGATCCTAGAAGTCACATATATCCCTCACAACCCCTTGCTGGGGTTGGCAACTGTGGACAGGAGAAAGAAAGGAGTCGAAAAGCCAGCATCAAATCCACTGAACTGATGGGAAGGACCCTGACTGTGACACTCAATCTAGTCACCATCTGGCCAGTCCTCCCTCTCAGACCTCCCTGTCCCCTGAAAGCAGTGCCCTTAGGCCCACTTCCCCCCACCAGCCTCTGGGCGACAGAGGAGAGGCTCCCTGGCTCATCCTCAGACAGCCTCAGGCCTCAGACAAAGAGCCCACAGTGTTTCTGAGAAGCTCACTCAACTGCCCACTGCCTGGCATGCTGGCTGGGCCCTTGCTCTGGCCAGGAAAGAAGACGGATGGAGAGGCCCACTGCCAACAGTGCATTTTTCCATGCACAGTCCCAGACTGCTGCAGGACCAAGGTGGTTGTCTGGAGGCTGGCACAGTGAGCCTCTGTCTCCATTTCTTCCAGACTGGGCACCTTGGCAAACAAGAGCCACCTTCCTCTCTAAGACTCAGCTCTCCTGGGGCTGTGCATCCTGACCGCTTTGGCCTCTCCTTAGGGGCCATGATGGCTAAAAGGGTTTGGTGGGGAGCTTATGCCTCTCCTCACCTCACCCCCTTCTCTTGGCAATGTTGCTCCAGGGTTGTATGCTCTTAAATTTCCCCCTATAATGCTAGAGACCCTGCTGTGCTCGGAGTTTTGTGAGGTGGAAAGTTTCCAGGCAGGCACTCTATGAGTTGAGTCTGGCTCACTCAGGAGTTACTGCTGGTCTTTCATTTCTCTGCTCTGGAGGACCGTCTCTCCCTCCTATCAGAGTTGAAGAAGTCAAACCAGAAGCCATCCCCTCACTGGATTGGACCCCCACTTCACAGCTCCCTGGACACAATCGATTCTCAATGCTTCTCTTTATTCTCTTCCTCTCACCCCAGAAAAACACGTGCACACACACACACACAATACACAAACTCCTCCTGCCCCCCAAACAGCACGTAGGTCCCACAGAGAGACCACAGGGACACGGCGCTAGGATGGTGGGGTGAGTGGTGGGTGGGAGGGCAAAGCTGGCTTCTCTGGATACCTGGTTCTTCGCTTCTTCAAGCCCGAGAATTGGAGGCCTCCCAGCAACCAGAAAGGAACTGTCAGGCAAAGGCAGCCGCTGGAGCCCCTTCCTCCTGCTCCCCCTCGGCCCCTCTCCAGCCTCCTGGGATCACGGCCTAGAAGAGGAGAAGGAGGAATGGCTCCTCCCTGCCTGCCCCTGCCCTACTCCCAGCCCCTTCCTTTGTTTCCTTCATGGGACTAGAAGGCACAGAAACTGAAGTAAAATGCTGAACTTACCTCAAGTTGAACCTTTCAGAGTGACCACGTCCCTCTGTCTGGCCTCCTTGGTTGGAGAACGTGTGTGAGAGAGAGAGAGAGAAGGAGTAGGAGTGTCCACTGAGAGTGTGCGCGTCTGTGCCAGGCCAGGTCCCGCCCCCAAATTCCTAATCAAATATTGTGAAGAGAGGGGCTGAGGAGCCCGGAGCCTGGATTTTTCGGCTCTGCTGCAGGGGCGGAGCTCACACTCAACCGCGCAAAATCCTTCCATCTGCCTGATGCTATAAAAACCACCTTCTTTCCACTCACTTATCTTCCCTGAAGCATTGGCAGCTCTGGGCCTCTTTCTGCTGAATGAGTTAGTGGCGCCCTAGAAGTTATTTGCACAGTCCCTTACAGAGTGCCTGGATTTCTCATTAAACCACAGGGCAGATGTGGGGATGGGGAAGGCCAGGCTTTGGGGAGAGGCATCTTAACTCTTTAACAACCCCTGTGCCCCTCAGAGAGCTAGTGATCACCCGTCTTGGCCAAGCGCCCCCTATGGGCAGGTGGTTAGACCAGTGGATAAGAGAGCAGGACACAGGACAGCGTCCCTGACCAGGGTAGACTTCTCGGGGCTACAGATGTTCTCCCCCCACATTGGAGCAAATCTAGCAGTGATCCATCACTTGCTGGCACCAGCATTGTGCGCTCTCATTTAATCCTCACTACAGTCTTAGGATTCCTAACACCGCCTTGGGCTATAGCCAGGACTATCTGAGGTCATGTGTGTGAGGCACCTGGCCTAGCACCTCACTGATGCTCACTACCTGGACATGATTGCTGTTGTACCTATTTTACAGATATAGAGACCCTGGGTGAAGGGAAGATGAGGTCAGAGAAGCAGGCAGGAGCTAGACCATGAAGGGATATTTGGCATGGAAAGGATTTAGTTTTTATTCTAAATATTTGAAAAACAGTATGTTTTAAGCAGGGGAAGTACCCAATTCACATTTTTAAAAGCACATAGGAGAGACTGCTGAGTGGGGAGAGGGAGACGAGGGTGGGAGCCGGAGGTGCTAGCCAGCCTCACAGAGAGAGAACGGCAGCCTGGACTGGTGCAGTGGGAGGGGAAATGTATTTTCAGAGAGGGGACTGACACATCCTGAAGACGGACCAGATATGGGGAGTCACGGAAAGTCAAGGATGAGGCCTAGGGTTTCAGTTTGAGCCACTGAGTGGGCAGCAGCTCCATTTCCTGACGTGGGAAAGACGGGGAGGGAGAGGGCCTACGTTAGAAATGCCTGTTGGCTCTCCAGTGGAGACGCACACAGGCAGTTAGATGGATGACTCTGAGTTTGAAGTTCAGGGGCTAGAGGAAAACATTTGGGAGCCATTAGAATTTGGGTCACGTAGAATCTCAGTAGCTTAGACGAACCTGTGTGTCTTAAATGCTCTCTCCTCAGCTGATTGTCTCCTGCCAGCATCCAGGAAACACTCCTTATTTGTTTGATTTTTAATTGTGGTAAATTGCACCTAACACAAAATTTACCATCTTAACCATTTTTAAGTGTACATTAGTGTTGTGTATTCACAGTGCCATGCAACCAGCCTCTAGAACTTTTTCATCTTTCGAAACTGAAACTCTATATCCTTTAGACAAAAATTCACATTTCACCCTCTCCCCAGCCCATGGCACCCACCATTCCACTTTCTGTTTCTATAAGTTTCACTACTTTAGATGTCTCATATAAGTGGAGTCATACAGTATTTGTTTTTTTGTGACGCACATTTCACTTAGCATAGTGTTCTCAAGTTTCACTCATGTTGTAACGTGTCGGAATTTCCTTTCCACAATATCATATTGTATGTATAGACCACATTTTATTTATTCATTCATTCATTGATGGACACATGGGCTGTTTCCACCTCTTAACTATTGTGAATGCTGCTGCTATGAACATGGATGTACAAATATCTCTTTGAGAACCTACTTTTAATTATTTTGGGTATACACTCAGAAGTGGAATTGGGTATATGCTCAGAATATGGTAATTCTATTTTTAATTTTTTAGACTTGTATACTGTTTTTCATAGCAGATGCACCATTTTACATTTCTACTAAGAGTGCACTAGGGCTCAAAGTTGAAACATTCCTTATTTTTAAAAAATGCCAATTGAGAAAGCCTCAGATTTGAATTTGAAGAATTTAGAGGTGTCAAGGCAGATGGCACTTTCAGTTGCTCCAATAGGTTTGAGCTGTGTTTTTGATGTTAGTGCCATTCCAGCTCCTAGTGACCCTGTGTTGAGCAGAGCGGAACCCTGCCCAGTCTTTTTGTGCCATCCTCTCACCTTCCAGCGCTCTATCAGACGATGCTCTGCTGCTATTCATAGGGTTTTCATGGCCAACTTTGTCGGAAGAAAGTGACCAGGTCCTTCTCCTAGTCTTTCATAGTCTGGAAGCTCCAGGGAAAACTGTCCACCGTGAGTGACCCTGCTGGTATGTGAAATACCGGTAGCATAACTTTCAGCATCGCAGCAACATGCAGCCGCCACAGTATGCAACCAACAGACAGACAGGTGGTGTGGTTCCCTGACCAGGAAAGGAACCTGGGCCATGGCAGTGAGAGCGCTGAATTGTAACTACTAGACCACGAGGGCTCGTAGGCTAGCCCTGAGTGACATAGGCTGTCAGAAAGTTGCTTGTTGGGGACCCACTCTTCTTAGGACTTACAAAGAGTTTTTAAAAAGATTAAACATAATGAGTGGGCCTCTACTGAACACCTACTATAAACTGAGTGATTTCCTTATGTTATCTCATATAATGATCTCAGGAGGTATTTTGCATTGGAAATAGGTGCTCAGAGATGTAAAATGAGTAGCTAGAAATGGTAAAACAAAGATTTTAACCTTGATCTAAAGCCCACATACTTTCTCACAAGCAAGGGCCAGAGGACTGGTAGAATGGAGGGGTGATGAGCGTCCTGCTGTCAGGGCTGGACTCAGTTTATACGGAGCCAGTCTACTGGAATCTGCGGAAAGGGGAGTATAAAGATGAGAGGGGGTGGGGAACAGGGCTTCTCTTTCTGACCTCACATGTAGTTCATTTCAGTTTAATAAACAGATAGTATCTCCTCTGTGCCTAGCAAGGTCCTGAGTGTAGGGGACACAAAGAGGCTTCATTATAATGCCTGCTCAAAATAAAGCAGACGCATATGCAGCAACTCTGATCTCGTGAGTGGCGCAGGGTGTCCTTAGCTGAAGATGGCTGTGAATAATGCACAGATGACTTTCTCATCATTTTTAAGTCCAGAAAGCAGTCACTTTTCAATGGAATTCATTGATTCTGGCAACCTGGCCTGAGAGACACTTCTTAGATGGGCCTAGGCAGCTTGCGCAAATCCACTCATTGGTACAGATATTTATTTTTTTAAATCCCAGCATGCTGGATAATTACTGTATTTAATAACGGTGAAAGTCAGTAGAGTCTGGGGACCAAACATTGACTGGGATCCTTTCCAGTACGTTTCACCAAAAAAGGCAGAATCTCCACGTGGTTTGTTGACCACTTCTAAAGCAGTGAGATTTGCACCAGTTCCTTAGTCATCTGTCCTGTTTCAAGATAGGTTTCAGGGGAAGAAAGAAAAGGGATGATTGGGATCAGGTCAGGAGGCAGAGTTCCAGGGAACCATTCTGAACCACTGTTCAAAATTCCTTTGTCAATGGGTTCTAATCTCCGTTTTGATGATTGCTGCTCTGTTTGCCTGGTTCTGGATCTAGGCCCTCTGAGCTCAGCTTTGGTATAGGAAGTAGGGGATCCTGATGTTGCCCAGATTGCCACAGGAGTCCACATGTAAAGGAGACTCAATGGGGACGCTGATGCTTTCTGGGAGGCGTCAAGCCAACGCTACCCAGTCATGAGACTATAAGGCAAGTAAAGAGAGAGGCCACGTTGCCCATTTCTGTAGCTCTGGTCCCCGGCTGGGTACACAGTGCCTGGCCCCTGGTAGGTAATCAGTAAAGAGTTATGAAATGAATTGTATTTTTGGCTCCCTGCAGAGTCTACCTGTCTTCAGTACCTAATACTGGATGGAATGTCCACCACCAACCAAGCCAGGCAAACCCTTAGACTTTTAGGCCAATTAGACTTTCCAGGGGTTCAGGCCACTGCTATTTCCTCCTGACCTGGAAAAGTACTGGGCAAAGCTGATTGCCTCTGACATTGGACCCACCCTGTTTGGGAGGGATGAAGTGTCTTCTGATTTAAATTACTACCAGCAAAGACACAGTGATACTCCTGTGGCTGCCAGCCTCTTCCTCTTCATCCCCATAGAATCCAACTGTCCGTGTTTTTATATCATAGCCTCTGGTCCCAAACAATCAGGGGAAGAGGGGCAAGACTGGAAATCCACCCAAACAGAATTATTGAGTTGGACATAAAGAGTCAGTAGAAAGATGATCATGGTAATATGATTCAGGCCCCGCTGCCGGCCCATCCTGAAAACTGTTGACGCCAGACAGCGATTGTTTACTAGTCTAATGTTTCGATGGAAAGTCTTGGCTACACTGACACCCCATAATGTGTCCCAAAGTTTCCAAGGGAGATGTTTTCCTTATTCCCTTGGCACTGAGGGGTCATTAGAAGTCCTCACCATGGATAGTCTCCTCTTTCCAGAGGATGAGACCAAGAGTTGGAGCTGGGGGAAAGACTTGCTTTCTTTCAAGTGCAAGCCTCTTTCAAGTTCCAAGTTCTGGGAAATGCATTAAGAGCTTCAGAATTTCCTTCTAATAAGCTCTTTAAAAATAAGGCAGAGAACAACCTTTCTCTTTTAATGGATAGCATCTCTTATTTTTACTGTGTTTTTCTGCATGCCTGGTATTATTAAAATGATGATGACGTGAGAGATTCCAGAAGTTCACCTTCTAGAAAGTAGGAGTGTATTTGAGTCAGGAAAGGGGCATTGGTTCAGGGAGAGATACCAAAATGAGGAAGGAGGCAGAGGAGACAACCTGAAACCTGAAGCCTGGAGGGTTTGGTCATTCAGTGGCTCAGTACATGACATCCATCTTTATTATGCAAATGAGCTAAGAATTAATGGTGTCCCTCAGACTGTCCTGGGGATGTCTGGAGAGAACCGATGTAAGGCAGCCCAGTTCCCAGGATGCTGGCACCAGTCACAGAGGTCACCTAGCTATAGATGAGATCAGGACTAGATATCAGCTCTAAAACACCAGCTACCATTTCTGAGATTTTCACCACAAACCTATGAGATAGGTATTTTCATATCTTATTTTCACAGATGAGGAAACCAAAGTTGAGACAGACTAATTAATTTGTTCAAGATAGTATAGAAATTAAGCAGCAGAACTAGGATTCTAAACTCAAGTCTTTTTGCTTCTAGAGCCTGAGTTTGTAACCACTATGCTACACAGAATCTCCAGTGTAAAGGAAAAAGCATGGGCTGGGAACACAGGTATATGTTCAAATCCCAGCTCCACCACTTGTTGTCTCCGTGACTTTGGGCTAATTGCTTAAGCATCAATGAGACTCAGCGGCCTCTTTTGTAAAATGGGGGTGATAACTCTAACCTTATTAGATATTGGGAGGACTAAATGACAGGAAGAAAATAGACTCCTAGTAGGGAGCCTGCCACGTGGTGGCCCTTCAAAAAATAGCAGCCTCTTTTGGTTTTGGTAGATTGCAAGCTGCCTGAGAAGGGAGGCAATGTCGTTGTGCCTCCATTAGCACAATGCTTTGCCAAGTGCCTGGCGTGTATTAGGCCCCTTCTAAACATTAGTTGAATAAATGAAAGGTGAAGAAGTTAGGCTTTACTAAAGGGTAGTAAATATACTTTGGTAACTTAAACCAATCAGAGAGAAGCTAGGCAAGGGTGGAAATGGGACTTTCAGTGGCTGGAATTATCGAACCCTTTCAAGGAAGGGCAAGAGAGGTGACTGCAAGGTCAGTGTAGAACCCTCTACAGACATGGAAAAATATCTTTGGGGGATATATAGGAAAATATTTTACTTACCCAGGGGGTCATGGAAAAGGTCAGGATCCAAGAGCCAAGTGCAGAGCAGCCCAGAAGAGGAGATGCCCCAGCTTTTTCCAGACAAGAGGTTAAGCATCAGGTTTGAGGTGGGGAGAGGGGAGAACAAGAATACCACCTAACCAGTAGCACCATTCTGAATCCCTTTGGGCTGAGGACAAAGGTTAGCTCCTACCTAGGGACAGGGCTGATTCCCCAAAGCAAGAACTAGTGACATGTCCCATGGGCCCATCTAAAGGTCTACAGCCTTGAATCTAGTTCTACTAGAGGTCAGTAAAGACCAGGAATAATGATCCTAGTAATGTGTGAGATGTCCTGAACTCTAGTTCATCCTGTTGTCTGCTTACCTCTGTATGGTCCCTGCAGCAAAGCATAGTTTAACAATTAAATAAATAAGGAAAAACCTCTTAAAAAACAAAAGAGTTTTAGGAAAGGCAATGTACTGTCATTGTCTTCTAAAGGGCATGGATTTTGAGTGAGACAAAATGGCTTTGAATCCCAGATGTTCTTTAATTTCCATGGTCCTCAGGTTCCTTATCTGTACAATAAGGATGGTTAACACCTAGCTCACTGGGTGGTTTTAAAGCACCTGTAAGTATCTGACACAGCACCTGGCACATGTGCGGCACTTGGGAACTATGTCACTTCCTTTCCTCACCTTGGGTGTTTGTCCAGGAATGGTTGGTGGAGTAGAAAGGAGGACCGTGTGCTCTAATCTATGGGAAGTCAGAGGGAAGATGACTTTAGTAGGAATGTGGCTGCCAGCAGCCTGGAAAGAAAATAGACTAAGTACCTGACACCTGTAAGAAAAAACAGGACTGGAGGGTTAGCAGGCCCAAGGGGTCAAGGACCCTGACAGCACAGCCCTCCATTTAAAGGAGTGGTTCTCATCCTGGCTACAAATGGGAGCCACTGGGGCAGCCTTGGAAAATGCCGAGGCCCAGGCCCCACTCCAGATGAATGAGCAGAAGCTCTGCAGATGGGGCTCGGCATCTCTGGATTGATTCACTGATGATTTAATGTGTGGCCAGGTTTGAGAGTGCCATCTGGAGGCAGCATGATGGACGCGATGGCCGCTGAAGCAGAGGTCATCACTTAAACTTCTAGCTCCAAAAAGAAGGGCTTTTCAAACTTTTCTTTAGGAAGCATCTAGAAAAGGAGAGGAGAGTGGAAGTGTACCTTCCAGTGATCACAGGGCGTGATCCAAAGCAGCCCACTCAAGTGGAAACGTCACTTTAATATTAAAAAATCATGCAAGTTTTACATTTTGTTCCATAAAACATTCATGTTTATTTCAAAAGAAATCCACCCAACCACCCCCTCCCCCCCAACACACACACACAAAAGCTCCTTGGGTAAAACTGGTGGTCCACATATAGCATGCTTATCTGGGGGCATTGTGAGCCCCTGCAATCCCAAACTGAACAGCTCAGGTTTAGGCCATTCACCTTGCCTGGCAAGCTCCTCAGTCACTGGAGGGTCAGCTGGGGAGCTGCCCTGTGCACCTCCAGGATGCACCCTGTCTGTGAGGTTACCCAGGGCAGGAACTGAGAGACTGAGCTCCCTCAGTCTGGTCCTGTAGCATGAGGAGGGGGCCCTGTTGCTTCTCCAGAAGTTTCCTGCTGGAGAAACTGCCAAATGGCTCCCAGCCAGGCTGCTTGGTAAGCTTTGTGAAGAAATAAATTCCTTTCTCGATCCCCATGAGGCTGTATTTCTAAGGGAATTTGCAAGAATAGAAGTTGTTTTGATCTTCAATCAAGATACAGAAAGATGCATTCCGTTCCCATACCTCCCACTTCTTAGATCCCAACCACTTTCAGAAACACACCCTTGCGGGAGAATTTGCTTTCTCCGCCTTCCTGCCAGCAGCCAGCCTCACAGGAAGCACTGGATCCTCACCCCATGGAGGCATTTCTGTCTACATTTTCTTCAGACCTGCCCCTCTCTCCTGCCCCGTTGGCCCTGCTTCCTCCAGCTCCCCATTTCAACAAACAGCATCTTCTGGGAGTAAATGTGTTCTGGTTTGTGGGGATAACTCGGGTGCAGGGTGCAGGATTAGAAGGAGCCGCCTTCTCTCTGGAGAACTAGAGGGAGGAAACAGAAGGGGATTAATATCGTTTAAGGCTTTAGGCTAGGTCCTCTATGTATATCATTTTAGTTAATCTTCACAAAACCCTGAAACACAGCTACAATTATCTCCATTTAACACCTAAGATAAACAAGGCTCAAAGAGGTGAACTACGATTTAAACACAAGCCGGCATCTGGCGTACGGTATGAATGAAAGCGTCATAGATGAGTGGGTGACGGATGGTGGAGTAAACTGGGAAGCAGAGTCAGCATTCTTTTGATTGCACCACCTGCCTGTGAGCCACCAGGACTCACTGTTGTCGCGACTCCTCAGGGAAATATACTGAAGGAGATCTACCCGGGCTTTTCACGCAGGCCAGCTCTTCACTGTCCTTGTTTCTCTTGCTGCTGAGCCTCCCGTCACCAACGGCAAACAAGAGCAGCACCGACGGCACTCAGCAGCGGCGCTGAGACCTGGGTTACAACCCACATGGGCTAAAGCAGCCTCCTGCGCCCACCTTGGGATGCTGGGAGAAAAAAACTCTCCCAAAAAGCCCTAACTCTGGAAGATCTGCTCCTGGGGTCTCCACCCCAGAGTCTGGGGTTGGGGGACGTCCCCTGACTGGCTGCAGCAGACCCACCTTCCATTGTCGCTTTCCTGCAGAGCCAGGCTTCTGTGAGAATCAAGCCTGAAGGGTATGGAGGGGAAGGGCGTGCTTTCCTTCTTTCTTTCTCTCTTTTCCTGTATTCTTGCCTAGTTTTCCTTGACTTTGGCCCTGGTTTGTGCTGACACTGCTGAAGGAGCTGTTCCCCTAACTCTGCACCCAGGCCCAGGACACTGTGGGCATTCAGTAAAGGCTGGACAAATCGTGTGGAGCGGACAGCTGCCAGACACACCATCTTACCTCAACAGGAGGGGAAAAGAGCCCCAGACATGCCAACGAAGGGAGGAGGCAAGGGAGCCATTTGTGGGGGGTCAGGAGGAGGCCCTGAGTTAGAAGGGCCATGGTCTTCAGTTGGCTACTGTGGGCTTGTTGGAGGAGGGGCTATGTCACTAGTTAGCGGGATTTCACATGGACAAATGCTGTTGTTTGGAAGGGAATGAAGAACTGAAAGGTTAGTCACTGGGACATGTTCTTACCTAGTGGTGTTGTTCTTAGAGTCCTGTGTCTGCAGCCCAGGGCTGGGAGCCCCGCAGAGGCTCAGAGCCGTGTGGGGTGTCATCAGGCAGCATTTTAAGTGAGTGGAAAAAGTGCTTGGGGTTCAGGCACAAAGCTGATGCTTTCCTTAGCGTCCTCTCCTCTGCAGGGTGAGGCCCTCTTCTAATTCAGTGTTGCAGAGGGATGGGGAGAGAGCACTGGCTGGCGGCAGGTGAAGGAAAGTCAGATTTTGTTGTTGTTTCTTTTTTTTGTTAAGCTAGATGCCTCTCCAACTATGGAGGAGCACCTTCTGACAAACCCTCTCCTCCCTTCTGCATTATTCACCCTCTTGGTGGCATCAACATTTGTCTCATGTGTGCATGTATGTGTGCGAGAGCACGTGCACAAGAACAATGGGGAGGGCAATGGGTGCAAGCAGTCTACCCCTCTCCCTTCCCACAAGGCCTCATTTAGACTGTCGTCTGTGCCTGATGGAGGGCCGACCGCGTGGCAGCCCTCAGGTTAGGCACTGTTCCTCGGGGCTGCCAGCAGCTTCTCCTGAAGTCTCAGTGCCTCCCAGGCCTGGGGTAAACGAGAGGAAACAGTAAGGAGCCATTACCTAAGGCCTCCAGCATCCAGGAATTGAGTGGGCTTGGCCACCAGGCGGGGGAACCTTGAGAGCTGCCAGCAGCCCCAGCAGGCAGCTCATGTGCTCACTGCAGTGCCAACCCCGCCAACCCCGCCAACCCCAGCAAAGGGGCCGCATGACCCCTTAACCACTTCACTTAAAGCTTTGCAGTTCAGAGAGGTCACCTGGCTCCACTCATCTGGGGTTACTAGGGCCATGGCCTCAGGGGCAGCAGGCAGCTCATCCAGAGGTTGGTGAGCCAGGGCCTGCTAGCCCCCTGTGTACTCTGGGGCTTAGAGCAGGGAGTGGATGGAGGAGAGCTGGGGACCCTCCTGCTTGGCAGTCTAAGAAAGTAGCCCTTTTCCTGGTGAGCTTGCAACCCTGACCTAACACGCACTGCCCTGTCCACCCAGCCCGACTGGGGTCTTCATGCAAAGTAATAAACCCAGGCCAATTGGCCGAGTAGGCTGGGTCCCAACCCCGAGTGACCAGAGCGTCACCGAGCTGCTGCCCCTCCTTCCCACGGAGCGCATCCCAGCCCTTGAGGCTCTGGTTCCGTCCCCTGCCTCTCCTGGGACCCTCCCCAAGGACAGCAGTTCCCTTTGAGCGCTAGGAGATCAGCGGGGAAGGCGGCACCGGGAGAGTGGGGTGCGTTGTTGTTCCTCAGCTAAAAGCAAGTCCTGTCTGCGCATGGCCTGTCTCACAGCCTCCCACACCCCACTAGCCAGCCGCGTGCTATTGTCTCCAGAGCCTGTCTCTCCTTTCTGTGAGCCTGGATGGGCACTGCTGTGTACGAAGAGGCCCGATGCAAATAGAAGCTCATTGTGTTTGCTGAGAACTCCCTACTCCCTGAGATGAGTAAATTAGGAGCTCTTGGCACCTTTGCTCACTGCAGAGGGATGGATGCTCCATGTGGGAACGGTGTACTTCCATGGGCACATAGCCTGCGGTCACGTCAGTGTATGCATGGGTAACGCATGCCGCTGTGATTGGCAACAACACTGACCCAGGAGGCCAAATTCAACCATATGTGGTGGAGCACGGCTGCAACGCGCTTCAGCAAAAAGAGAAGGCCAGCTGCCCTCTTCTCTTCTCATTCAAGAGGAGCAAGCTAGCCAGTGGCCGTGACACTAACGGCTCCACACTCTGCAAAGACATATATATGTATCGGTATACATACATATGTATGTATAGGTATATATTTTATTGAGATGAAATTCACATAATATAAAATTAGACATTTTAAAGTGTGCAATTCTCTGTCATTTGGTGTATTCACAATGTGCAGCCACCACCATTCTCTAGTTTTTTGTCACTCAGAAGAACATCCCTTACCAGTAACCAGTCACTCCCCATTCTCCCCTCCCCCCATTCCCTGGTAACCGTTAACCTGCTTTCTCTCAATGGGTTTACCTATTCTGAATATTTCATATGAAAGAAATCATAAAATATGTGATTCTGCTGGCTTCTCTCACTCAGCGTGTCTTCGTGATTCATCAAATTGTAGCATGTATCAGGACTTCGTTCCTTTTGTGGCTGAGCAATATTCCTTTGTATGTGCATACCACAGTTTATTTGTCCATTTGTCCGCTGATGGACTTTCGGATTGTGTCCACCTTTTGACTATTGTGAACAGTGCTGCTGTGAAAATGTACGTACACGTACTTGTTTGAACACCTGTTTTCATTTCTTTTGGGTGTATTCCTCGGAGTGGAATTGCTGGGTCATATGGCAATTCTATGTTTAACTCTTTTGAGGAAATGCAGTTTTTAATGGATCCTCACAGCACCCCTGTGAGGTATACAGGCCAGATATCAGAGAGGATGCATCTTAAGTATCCAGCTCATTCCCTAGCACATACCATATGCTCAATAAATTGAAAAGTGTTATCATTATCAGATGCAGAAACCGAGGCTGAGCGAGGGGCAGGGACTTGCTCGAGCTCACCCTAAGCAGTAGTCAGAGCTAAGTTGAGGGCTTCCAATTTCCAGTCCAGAAAGCTAGTCTTCTTGGAACTGGTTTCAGGAACTCAGACTTTTCCCCGGAAAACAACCCCAATAGTATGAATTTCCCCTCGGGCTCAGGAACCTGCCTCTCCCTTCCCCAGGGAGAAGAAGCAGGACAACTGAGCAGAGAGAACCCTTCTAGTCCGCTGTCCTGCCCTCTCCAGGCAGAGATGGCACTGATTGTAACTGACAGCTGGCTGAGCTGTCACTTCCCTTGAGCTCCTGTTGCCCCTCCAGAGCCCTTGTCGTCCTGCCTTGGGTCCCATCTGCAGAAGTAGCCACACTGAGCCTCCCCCGGGGCAGCCAGGGGTGTGTGGACCTGGAGGCTCGTCCACTGCAGAAGGATCCGTCTGCTCGTCTCTTCTCATCTGGAAGCCAGACTGAGCATCTCATGTCTGCATCAGTGCTCACTCACCACAACCCCACAGGCACTTGACTGGGGCCCCTGCGTCAGAGGGCTGGACCTGCCGCCCAGAGGAATTAAGTGACTTTCCAGAAGTCAGGCAGGGAATGACAGCTCAAATGCCTGGCTGCAGCTTTCTGACTAGTCCCATTCTCTTCCTCTGCCCTATTCCCATGATACCAAGAGCAGGAGCACAGACTCCCAGAGAAGAGAGGAGTCACAAACTCAGGCAGAAAGGATCCAAGAAGCCCTGTGGTTAACCCCTGCCTCCAGGGGAGATGAGGCTAAAATCCTGTGGATCTGGCTGGCTCCTGACATTGTAGCAGAGACGTCTCTGACAGGAGGAAGGAGGGTAAGCTGACAGGCTGTTCTGAGAGATATGGTACTTCCTGTCTTGTTTCTTTAACCCACCCATGATCCCAGTCCTGGGCCTGTCCTGCCCTACCCCCACCCCTGCTTCTTGTTAAAAGTCTGTGGTTTGCTTCAAAAAAGTGGCAGCCACTCCCAGCTTTTATGGCTCTGAGAACATCCAGACCAGTTGGGAGATTTTCTCTTCTCCTACACAGAAGGATGGGGAGGAGCCCTGGGGGCCTCACCAGGGAGTCCCTGAGTCTTGGGGAGGACAGTCCAGAGGACCGGCCTCTGCCTTGTTACTGCAGCCTCCCTTGATTCGTATTGACTCAAAGGTCAAGGTGGATGTGTCCTCTGGTGTAAAAGCACCAGCCTGGTAAGGCTGGCAGTTCCCTTGGGGTGGAGGGAAGGGAGAGTGATTGGTGGTTATGTGGGTGCTGCTTTCCTTGAGTTTTGTGTTTTGTGCATTTTTATGTATGTGTTATTATACTTCACAATAAAAAAGTTAAAAGAAAAAGAACCCCGACTTAAGAGTCAGAGTATTTGGGTTCAGTCTTGGCTCTTCCATTGATTTGTCATGAGATCACAGGATAATCCGTTTAATCTCTCTGGTTCTCAGTTTCCACATCTATAAAATGGGGTCAACAAAACCTAAAACTCTCAGGGTGGTTGTGAGGGTTGAGTGAAAACTTGGATATTCTTGGTGCCCTGTAAGCTATAAAGCATGATTCACATGTAAAATATTATTTGATTTCAGGGAGATCCATATAAAGTTGGAGACGAGCAGAAGAGCAGAGGCTGCTGATGGGACTGGGGCCAGCAGCTGCTCTCCACTTTGAGGGGTGACGGTCGTGTTAGCTTCCCAGGCTGCCAGAACAAACTCCCACAGACTGCGTCGTTGAAAACAGCAGAACTGTACTTTCCCATAGTTCTAGAGGCTAGAAGTCTGTAATCAAGTTATCAGCGGGACACGCTCCCTAGGAAGGCTCCAGAGAAGGAGCCCTCCTGGTCTCTTCCTAGCTTCTTGTGGTCCCAGCAATCGTCAGTGCTCCTTGACTTGTAGCCACATTGCTCCTATTTCTGCCTCCATCTTTCCATGGCCTTCTTCTTTGTGTGTCTCCATATCCAAACCTCCCTCTTTGTTCTTTTATAAAGACACCAGTCACTGGATTCAGGGCCCACTCCAGTCCAATATGACGTCATCTTAACTTGATTACATCTGCAAAGACCCTGTTTCCGAATGAGGTCATATTCACAGGTATCAGGGGTTAGGCCTTCAGTGTATTCTTTTAGAAGACACAGTCAACTCACTACATTGGGATTCTGGGTAGAGAGACAGAATTTGTACTCAGGCCACACTTCTACCATTTTGTGGCCTTAGGCATTGGCTCCTCCAGTCTAAAGGAGAAAGTAAATAGGAAATTAGAATGTGTTAGGTGCCTGTAGTGTGATGTGAGGGCTGTGAGGTCAACATGTCTTCCCTATTTTGCAGATAAGGAGACTGAGGCTGGGACAGGGCATGACAGTTACCCAGTCCCGCTGCCAGTAAGAATGGTTTCCTAGAACATGAGTGGTGATGGAGAGCACATTGACCCCTTCCGGAGTTCAAATTCAACACAGTCAAAGCTTATGACTTCATAAAATACCAGAGGGTTGATTCCTGGTCCCCGAGTGAATCAAAGGATAGGAGATTAAAAAAATAAACAGTAGTTGAAAGCAGAAACCAGGACTTGCACTGCCTTGTGGAAACGATTAAGAGTGTTAGACTCCTGAGAGAGGATGCACAGCCATGCAGTTCCCTCTGTGCAGCAGCCAGGTCAGCTTTGGTCATGTGATGTGGCCACGAAGGACAGTACAGATGAAAATCTCTGCTCTGTCTTCATCTATAGAGGCCCACAGCACCAGCCCCATAGTGCCCTGACCCCAGACTAGGCGACAACGTAGGTTCCCATCTTGGTTTTCATGTCGCTGTTGGATTTTCTGTGGGTGGTGGGCCTGTCCATGTGTCCACCACAGACTGAGAGACCCCCAGAGGCCATCTGGTGGAAATTCAGCACAACCCACCATCCTGGCACCTTCTGAATGTAAGCACTGTGCTAGAGATCCAGACGAGGGATTGGTTTCCAGCTCCAAGGAATTGGCCCTATTTCCTATAGACATTCCCTCTTCCGAACCCACTGCCCAGCTCCTTCCCAAGGGTCCAGTTCCCCAGCAGGTGAGGATTAATATTCTTTTGCTGACCCTTTCCCAGGGCCACAGCCACAGCTGTCAACAGTTCTGGTCACAGCTCCAGGTGCAGGGGAAAGGAAAAAAGTGGTGGTGTTTGCTCATCTAATAACTTTGAATAGAACCTTTCAGATGGACTTTGGGCAGGCTGGCCGCTGTCTAGCAGCCACAGAAACTGTTGCCAGGCATAGCAATGCCTTGGAGAAGTTGTTCCTTCCAGCCTCCCCCTCCAGCAGGCCAGTCCTCTGCAGAAGGCTAAAGATGTCCTAGGGCTCACCCCCCACCACTTGGGCTGCACTGGATGTGCCCAAAGGAGCCACAGCTGGAATTAGAATTCTGGAGGGCCCTTGGATCAATGGCTCCCAAACTCGAATCTATCTCAGAATCACCTGGGGAAGTGGTTCTCAGACTTGCACGTACATCCGAACCACCTGAAGGATTGTTAAAACACAGATTGCTGGGCCCCCCTCCAGAGTCTCTAATTCAGTGGTCTGGGGTGGAGAAGGAGGATTTACATGTATACGTTCCCAGGTGCTGACGATGACACTGGTCTGCAGACCACAATTTAAGGACACTGGTGTAGGCCAAAGTGTCGGGCCCCGGTCCAGGGGATTCTTAGTGAGAATAGGGTGGAACCAAGGAATCTGTATTTTTGATAAGCTTGCAGGTGATTCTGAAGCACAAGGTTTAGGAAACCAATGTCTTAGATCTACTTTGTTAAGTCGAGGCCCTAGGACTCCCAAAGATACCTCAGGGGATGCTGAGGAGGTAGACTTTGAGCCCAGTCAAGGCAAGCACAGTATCATACATAGAGACATCTCTGTGCTTGGCAACAAGCAGCATGAAAGAAGTGTGAAATGAGTTTATTGCTGAATGAAAGCTGGCACTTCCCCTGAAGTGAATGGGGATTTCTCACTTTGCTTTTTTAGTCGGGGGGACATTGGATACAGCTGGGGGTCCTGGTTGCAGTCTGGGACTTTGATCAGCCTGATTAGAGGATGTCTCCCCACTTTGCGTCTTATTTCTCCCCCAAATTTACCTCTTCTTAAAATGGGTGATGTCAATACCCCTCTGAGATTAGGAGGGAAAAAGAGTTGAACTCATAAGTAGAATTAGGAGCTTTGGGCTTCTTGTCCTATTTTGGGTTCAGCCTGGTGAACTGCAGTGGGACAAGAGAGACAGTGAAGAGCTGGGGGCTGCCCCCCAGGGTGTCAGGAACCTACTGGAGGATCCAGCTGCCAGGTCTGGGAGGGGTCCAGACTGGCTGGCAGAATATAGTGCACGGAAGGGGGTACAGCAGGTGACAGTCCAGGAAACTTTAGAGTTGGGTGTCCCAAAGCAAAACGGCCAGGTTGTCCCTGCAGGTGGGGCACAGTACAGAGACATGGGGTACACAGATGGGTGTGTACGGAAATTGTGGCAACCCAGTCCATTGAGGGGGCTTAGCCACTGTTAGGACTCTGGGTCCTGGAGAAGAAATGGAAAAAGCAAGGAGGGCAGACCGGTTTCAGCTCCAATGCTAGGTATAATGGATTGGTAGTGGCTGTCTGGAGCTCTGGGTCAGGAGGATTTTAAGTGTGGCTTCAGCAGAAAAAGTGGGAAAGAATGATGTGACTGATTACCAATGAGTGCTGTGGGTGCTTTGTGGGGATTTTCTTCCGCACCTTTAATCCCTCCTGTCCCGGTCCAGGACTTGGACAAGGACTGTGCTGTGGCCCCTGCTGGAGTAGGGACGAGGCAAAGCCACCTACAGGGACAGCCTGGACTGACTCATTCTGGAAAGAAGACAGATGGGCTCCTTGGGGCTCCCAAGTCCTGTTGGCAGGGCTGACCTCTCAGCCTAACCTCATCCATCCAGGCTCCTCTGAGGGACTGGCCAGGCCTGGAGAAGTCATTTGGGGAGTGTTTAAGATCAGAAGAAAAAGAAAATAGCCAGGATCTGGGAGATTCATTAACTTTTCTGTGCTGTGTCCTGACACCTGGTTTTCCGTTGGGGAAATTCATGGATGACTCTGCCTCCTTCTTGACCTCTGTGGTCCTGGCTGGGCCTCCTGACTTTGTTACTTCAGCTCATCCTTCAGAAGACAACTGTGCACCTCTTCAGGTAAAAATTAACACCCAAGACCTCCCACCACCCTACTCTCCAGCCTCCTGTCCCTTTGTAACCCCAGTTTCTGCTATAAGCCTGTGCACATTCCTATCTGAGGACAGAAGGGGTCGTGATGGGCCCACAATTAAGTCCCTGAAGCTGCAGAGTGGAGCCAATTAGTATGTAAGGCCCAAACAAATGTTGTGCAGCAGCCCGGGGAGACATCTGGTCTCAGGTTCCTGGGCTCTGAGCAGAGCTGGCCAGGGAGAGGCAGTGTTGAGAAAGCAGTCCCTCCCATCCTCACACAGCAAGATTAGAGACAGCAGCCTCAGACTGGCACCCAGACATGAAAATCACCCCTAGGAGCATTGCCTCTTCCCAGGCTGGCTCTCTGAGAAGCCCCTCATTTCTTCACCAGGGGCCCAGGGCCTCTGTCAATTTTCCTCCCCTCACTATGGCACCGCCTACCCTACCCCTGGGAAGTGACCTTTCCAGCTCCCCCTCCCTGGCTCCCACCACCCTCCAAATGAAGGTTTTCTATTTAAAGGCGTCTCTATGTGGAGACAGACAGGAGGGAACAGAATGCTAGGGAATATCCCCAGAGGTTTCCTGAACCCTTTCTCCCAGGAAGAAAAGAGGCAGCTGGGCAGTGGCTGACCCACAGTGACACAGGAGGCCAGTGATACCCCCCACTCCAACTTTTCTTGGGGGCACATCTGCTCCTCTTAACAGGATTGCACAACATCCACACGTCCTCAGAGATCCACAAGGCCTAGTGGTGTCTGGCAATAGTAGGTGCTTGATAAATGTTTCTTCTCTCACTCATTTTCTTCAGCAACATTTATTGAGTGTCTTCATGTGTCAAGCTCGGGGACTACAATGATAGACATGATTGTGGAGGCCCTGCTTTCAAGGAACATGTGACTCGAGAAAGATGTGAACACATGTAATTGCAAAAGAGGGTCCAATAGTCACTGTAGGCCATGTTAGGGTGGAGAGTTACCTGAGGCTTCCCAGTGTAGGGGAGGAAGATAAGTCCTCTACCCTGTGGGTCCCTCTGGCTGGGCTACAAATTAAAGTCACATGAGCCAGAATGACAGGAGAAAATCAAACAAAGCTTTATAACATGTATACATGGGAGAAACCCAGGAAAGCTGAGTAACTGACCAAAATGGTGGATGCTCTCACCTTAAACGCCATCCTCAGCTAAAGACAGAGGAGGATGTTGGGGTGGGGAGAGGCAGTTATGGGAGATTACCAGAAAAGCACAGTAAACAAGAGTAAGGTTATTATGCAGACTTGAGTCCTTGCCTTCTGCATTGATAAGAGATTCTAGAGATAAGGTCATCCCCTCTTCCTGGTACAGAGAGGGAGACAGCTTCACAGATGGAGATGTCCCTTACAAATGTATGTCTCTTACAAAGGGTAGCTTCTACTTTTCAGAGCTTCTCCCATGTCTGCAGTTTCTTAAAAGTAACCAGCCCAAAATAATCCTTATGCCAAAGAGACACATTTTGGGGTGGCCTTCTAGTCCCCAACACGAGGGAGCCTTGAAGGATCAGGAGGATGTTATCAGGTGTCTACGCAGAGAAAAGACATGGCAGACAAAGGGAGCGGACATTGCCCTTCCTCAGGAGCATGGGTGAGCCAGCAATAAGTGATGACCTGAGTGGCCAGACTAAAATATAAATGGGGGAGGCCTGCCTTTCTCATCCCCTCCTCTCTGACCCGTTCATCATTCTTCTCTTGCGAGTGTGGTAGGCACTGGGGACAGACAGTGGGAAAGATAGAGCTCAGCAGTCTTCCATCTTCTTCCTCTCAGCTCTTCTCTAGACTCCTTTTCTCTTTTCAACCCCACACCTACTAACAAGGGAGAAAGGGCCTGTTAGGGTGAGGCAATTCTATAGCACAATGGAGCTGCTAAATGAATGGCAAGCAATAGGATACTGGAGTATTTAAGGAAGCCATTTGGTGTAAAACTAATTTGGCCTGAACTTCTTTTTCCAAAAGGGCCTGATGTGGCCGTTGAGCATGCATTGTACATCTGCTTTAAGTATTCAGTATGTCCCAAAGACAAGAACAAAGCCCTTAAAGATAAGGATGTAACTCCCCCCTCATTTGCATTTCCTTAAGGATAGGCATCTAGACTAGGCATCCCTAGACTAGGAATTCACTGTTGGCTTGCTGCACTCACCTTGTGACCACTCACATCAAGACCACCAAGCTGCGGTGTTCACAGAGTTATGGAAATGCTGTATTGGCAAAGCCATCTCATGACTATTGTAAAAGTGACATTCCAATCATGTGTGATACATGCTCTTGGACAATATATAATCACTCTGCCCACTCCCCCTTCTTTGGAATGCTCCCTTCCTTTGTGAAAGGACTCTCCTGGGCTATATGGTCCTTATATTTGGCTCTTAATAAACTCACCCTAATTTTGATTTACAGATTGGTTATGGATTATTTGCATCAACAGAGCAGAAATTTTGGAGTAAGACTTTCTGAGATCAAATTTAAGCTTTGTACTTACTAGCTGTGTGATCTTAGGAAAACCCTATCTGTACCTCAGTTTCCTAATCTGTAAAATAGAGATAATAGTAGTGCCTACCTCATAAGGTGACTGTGGGAAGGAAATAAAAGATTCAGAACACTTAGAAATAGCACTGGGAAGTGGCTAGGAAGTGCTGCTATCATTACTGGCCCCCCTCTCCTCCTCTCATTCTAGAATTCTGAGTTATGGCATCTCAGAGTCTCTGGAGCATCTCTCATCTCAGACTCCGTAGAACCAACTCCCTAAGTCAATAGTTCTCAGATGTTTCTGTGCATCTGTATCACCTGCAGACCTGCTGGCCCAGCCAAGGGGACTCTACTCAGAGATTCTAATTCAGTGCTTCTGGTTTGGGGCCCACAAACTTATAATTTTAATAGCCTTTCCAGGTGTTTCTGATGAACATCAAGGACATGAACTTTGTGGAAGCCAGTGGTTTCCCTGCTCAGGCTTAGGGACTGGACATTATTACTCCTGCCAGATTAACTGGTCTGGATTAACTGAGACTTCATTACCTTAGAGAAGTGGGGGGAGGGATGGGGAAACCTGCATGTGTTTGCATTTTGTTAGCCATCAGAAAGGGACGTGGACAATTTGGTGTGATAGAAAAAGGGTCAGTGAAAATGATGTAGATTTCCATCACGTGTGACTTGAACACCACGACCTCAGCTTGCAGTCCTCTAGCCGTGGTGGAACCGGGAGTGGCTGAGTGTCAGAAGGGACCAGAGAAGCAGAGGCCTCTGAGCCAGATGTCTTTACCACCTTGATAAGACCTGCACCGCCTTCTGGCTCAGGACTTCTGGCTGCCCTCCTTGCCCGTATTCTCCAGCACAGCTCCATAGTTCTCTCTGCTCAACCCAGCAGGCTGCTTCCTAAAACACAGCTGTATCATGCCACCCACCCCACTGCTCAGTGTTACGTGGGTCACAGGACTGCCTTTTTTTTTTTTAAAGACTTAATTTTTTTCCTTTTTCTCTCCAAAGCCCCCCAGTACATAGTTGCATATTCTTTGTCGTGGGTCCTTCTAGTTGTGACATGTGGGACGCTGCCTCAGCGTGGTTTGATGAGCAGTGCCATGTCCGCGCCCAGGATTCGAACCAATGAAACACTGGGCCACCTGCAGCGGAGCGCGCGAACTTAACCACTCAGCCACGGGGCCAGCCCCAGGACTGCCTTTTAAGGCCTTTCATAATCTACTCCTCCTCCCTGATTTAATATAAGACAGTTCTGCTCTTCAAATCAGCTGAGAGTAGCTAGAAACATACAAGCTGAGCACAGAGGGGTTAAAATGAAATGGGAAGTGAGAGAAATGTCCTAGGGGTGGCTGGAAGGACATGATATCAAGGTGATGGGCCTCTGGGGAGATGGCACCAGCCATTGAGCCACTCGTGAAATAAACACAAAATGATGCTGTGGAACAGAACAGCCAGTAAATGGTACCAGTGTCACCACATTCCTCTGTACCAGTCAATCCTGGCACTCGAGACCCAGTGAGGCCTCAGAATGCTTCTCAAGAGATTGCCAAGGGGACCAGTCCAATGTACTTGGATTAATGTAGAGATGACATCTAGTGACCATCCCCTTCTAGAAGATCGAGTGAAGCAGTTGAGCTTCTCCCAGCAGTAGACCCAGCCTTACCTAGCTCTGGGGAAGATGCTACAGGCAAAATAGAACCATGAGAGGTGCAGACGTGGGCAGACTGGTTGCTCTTCTTCCTGGGCACACAGCTACCCTACATATTCCAGCCTCCCTTGTGAAATCCCTGGGGCCATGTGAGTGGGTTCCAGCCAAAGGAATGAGGAGAAGCTACGTGCCAGTCTGGGCCTGGCCGTGAAGGCTTGAGCACAGTCCTCTGTGATCCTACCCTTCCATCTGTGGAGCCAGAGGCTGAAGATGGTGGAGCCATAGGATGGAAGGAAACTAAATACCAGCCACTGCTTGGAGGAGGGCTGCTTGCCAGTCAAGAAGACCCATTATGGACTTTACGTGAGGAAGAAATAAATTTATATCATATTTTAGCCATATGTATTTTTAGGTTTATTTGTTATAGTAGTTGATATTGTCTTAACTAATATAAGGAATGAGGGTAGAACTTCCAAGCCTGAGAGACCTTGATTAAGAATGAAACAAGGACAATGCAGCAAGGTCTAGGTTACAGGAGGAAAGTCCTTTCTTGTCCAGGGCTCCAGGAAGAAGAAAAAGAAGAGGACCCAGGAGTGCTGGGGGAGCAGAGTTAGACATAGGCTAGCCCGGAGCAAGGGGGTGGAAGAGAGGGACAGAAACGCGTGGAGTGGCTGAGACACGGATCCTGAGAGCGCACAGCAGCCCTTCCCCTGGCTTCTCAGGGCTCCTGACCTGCTCCCTCCTTTTTCCTCTTTGCAGCCTCTCCACTCCACCCTCTTTTTTGGCTCCTGCATTCCTCCCATTTTCTGCCCAGAGGAGAACCATGCCTCTTTTGTGGAGGAGGGCCAGAGAAGACCAAGAAATGCCAGCCCCGAGAAAGAAAGAACTTAAAATGATTCTAATGTAGCTGAGGAGAGGCGCTGCCTTTCACATTTGCCTTTCACAACAAATGTGAGGCAAATCAGTCACCCTTCACAGCTGGTTCTCAGAGGAGGGAATTTGTGCTCTGAGGCTAGGAGTCTCAGCTGAGATTTTCATGCATTTCAAGGTGGAGAAAACTTTTTTAGTTAAAAACTGTCTTAGTGTTGATCCAAAGGGAAATTGAGCCAAGTGAGCTACAAAGTAATTTCTGACCTCGGGGAAGTGGAAGGCAAAACCCAGCCAGCCCGGAGGCCTGGAGGGAGGGCTGAGAGGGTCATTGTGTGCCTGCAGGTTCTGTTCACTCGGATAAGATGGTGTTTAAAGGTAGTGTTTACCAAGCTGTGGCCTCTGAGGGAGCATAACGGTTTCCAGAAGGGGTAGGGGGGTCTTCGTGGTATGCACGGCAGCAAACCTCTGACTTCTTCAGGGCCTTCCATGAAGGAGAGCTTCAAAGAGTCTAGGCTCTGGAGCTCCCTCGAATACAAATGAATGGTATATTTACTTCATAGAAGTGCTCTGACCTTGGAAGCAATAGTTGAGGCAAGAAGAAGTAGAAAAAACAAGAACAATTTCCTTGAAGAGAATTCTGTAATATATTGTCAGGTCCAGAACTGCCTGAGAACGAGTAGCAGCTGTGTAATACAGAGGGAAAAGCACGAGCCCCAGAGTCCCAGAGTTGTGAAAAGGTCTTTATTTCACCCGCTTTTAGGAGTAATAATTTTTCTGGTTACACGATTGCAAGTTGAGAGGTTTTTTCCTCAGTGTGATTCCACTGCCTCTGGCCTCTGTCGTCCGATGGGAAGTCCACGGTAAGTCTGAAGGCCCCGCCTTGGCAGGTGAGCTCTCTTTTCTCTCTCGCTGCCTGTAAGATCTTCTCTTTGAGTCTATTCTTCAGATTCTTGGAAACGTGTGTAGGTACGAATGCCTTTTCTGCTTGGTACATGTTGTATTTCTCTACGTGCAGATTCATGTCTTTCTTCAGTTTTGGAAGAATTCTCTTCAAATATTATCCCTCCTCCATTCACTTTCTTCTCTCTTCTGGGATTCTGATTAGATGTTTATTCAATTTTTTCATTCTATTCTCCGTTATTGCTGAATGCCTTTTCATATTTTCTTATTTTCTCTCTTTGTTCTGTATTTACACTTTGCTAATTTGTTCAGATTTCTCTTCTAGTTTATTAATTCTCTCTTCAGCTGTGTCCAATTTTCTGTTAATCTCTTTATGGGGTTTTAAAATGGAACCGTTATTTCACCTATGAAATATCTTTGTTTCTTTCTCAAATATGCCTGTTGATTTCTGGTAACCTCTAGTTCTCTGCTCATATTTGTCATTCCATTTTCAAATTTCTTTAAGCTTTTTATATATCATGACTTTATATTCTGTCTTTGATCATTCAAATACCTGATGCCCTGTGGGAAGGCAGGAGGCTAGATCTGTTGTGGTAGTTTATTTCTTGCGTGTTTGGTGATCTTTGAATGTGAGCTCATATTTGCTTGATTTTAATTTCTGAAAAAGCTGGAGAACTACAATGAAGATGTTTTCCTCTGTGAGAATTTGCATTTGCTTCTGCCCAAAACTAGGGTCACTCCCAACCAGGGACCACTTTATACCCCAGTGAGTCCTTGCCTTGGGTTCAGCCCCCCTGCTTTGTCAATGGCTCAAAGCTTAGTCTCCTAAAGGCAGCCCTGAGCGCAGCATCTGTCCTCTGGGCAACATGCACCTTTTACTTACGCTTACCATTCACAGTACGGGTTTTAGTTTATGGTTTTTAAGGCCTTTTTTGGTCCTTCTAGAGTTATTTACCATGAGTCTGGCATTGAAATAACAATTGTGTTTTGTGTGGGATCGAGTGGTTTTATAGCAAAAGCCTTCAGAATTTCTAGTCCATCAAACTGCTGAAATATGAAGTCAAGATCTAAATTTGTACCATCTCTGACGTGTTCTAGCTGTATGATCCGGGTAGGGAACTTAATATTTTGAGTCTCAATTTGACTGTCTCTGAAATGGCATTTAAGACGACCTGCGTGTGGTTCTCACCCACTTTCCCACTGCCACATATTGCACGTTGTAACGGGCGATGTTCACGTGAATGACACACTAAATTTTTATAATACGTAAAACAATTTTGCAGGGAAGTAACGCACTATGATAATCTGTATTTGCTACAACTATTAATGTGTCTGAGATGTAGTTACTACAGGCACAGATAAGATCTCATGTTATGTGAAATTTGCCTTTACTAATTTTTTCCCCCACCCAAAATGGCATTTTGGAACACAAATCAACAGAAGACTTATTGTGGAATAACCTTGATTCTCTTTGAATTCTAACACAATGTAAAAATCATAAATAATTTTAAAACTGGTGTTCCAAGGAGGCCTTTAGCTTGCAAGGAGCTCACTCAAGCTGCTTTAGGGCAAACGTGGGCTGGTGGTTGTTCTGAAAGCAGGAGGCCATTAGGATTCGGCCACTTCCTCCCCGCTACCCCGGTGTCTTCACTTCTCTCTCTGTGTCTTCTTTTATAGCCTCAGTTCACTCCCAGTTTCTGCTCCCTCATAACCTCATCTTGCACATGACCTCCTGGCCTTTCCCTTCGCTCTATATCATAATCTTTCCATCTCAACTTCCTCCTTTCAGTAGTTCCCAGCTCGGATTCCTGAAAGCAACCATCTCAGTTAATCTTGTCAACCAGGGCTGGCCAGGCTGTGAACTGGCTGCCGTTGGGTCACCCTGCCCTGATTAACTGTATCTGAGGAGACAGAATCACAAAGTTACGGGGGCTGTGGCAGGGCAATTTCCTTAGAAGTCCTTGGCATAGCAGACTTTTACTTAAGACACACTTTACAGTTCTAGAGGGAACGAGAGAGCAAGGTGTTACACCAATGTGTCAAGACACTGTAATTGAGAACTGCTGGTGATTGTGACAAACAAGGAGCTCAGCAGCTGTCAACATACCAGGTGCTCAATAAGTGTTAGTTCCCTTCCTGCCAGAAGCTTCCCAACCCCAAATCCATGAGGACAGCTGGTGTCCTGAGGCTCCCCTCCAGCTTTGGGTATTCACGGAATGAGCACACGCATCTGAAAGTACTCCCGGCAGTTGGGAAGCCTCAAAGTCTGCCCATTTCAGCCCTAACCCCATGTACGTGAGCAGTAAGAAGCAGCACTGACTCCTCTGAAGGGACACGGAGCTTGGAGCTGAGTTGGCAGGACCAGGATAGCCTAAAGGCTCACAGCATGGACTCTGAAGCCATGCCACTGGGTGTCATTTACTAGCTATAAGACCTTGGCCAAATATCTTTACTTCTTTGTGTCTCATTTTCCTCATATGTGAAATAAGAGTAATAATTCTCCTCCCACAGTTATGGTAGAGATTAAATGAGTTGATCCACGCAAAGCCCTCAATCCATGCCATCACAACAGATGCTCAATAAGCATAAGTTACCGTATTGTTAAAACTCCCAGAGGTCGTCCTGCTGATCATATGCCCATCTGTGATCCTCCTTCTAATTCACCTCGGAGAGCTATGAGTCTCCTCTTAGAATTACCTGGAAGAGACTGCACAAGCACTTCAGAAAGTCCTTATATCTCATGGCCCATAAAGTAGAAGAGACATTTTCCCGTGGTTCTAACCTCATTCTGCTACAACACAATCTGCTGTTTTCTTTGTGTTTCCTTGTCCTCAAAAGTAAGAAGGGTGTGGCCATCTGGCCCCTCACCCATGTGACAAATGGATCCACAGCTAGAGACAAGCTCCTTCCTTTGAATGGTGGGAAGAGCGCCAAGATGTTCTCGAGGCAGATGGCGCAGCTGGAGAGAAGCAAGGGAAGCCTGGTACATCCACACTGCTCCTTCAGGGGCCCTGCCTCCCACCTTCCCTCACAACCTGCCCTCCACAGAACTTTTAGCTTCAACTGAATGATGACATCCTGTCCCTGGATGAAACCGACAATGCTTATCATCGCAGAAAAATGCAAATATTTGGTATTAATGGAAAATTTTTTCCATTACACATAGGGAGAACATAGGGAGTCTTTAAAAAGAAATGTTTAGATTTTTTTTTTTTTTTTTTGAGGAAGGTTAGCCCTAAGCTAACTACTGCCCATCATCCTCTTTTTGCTGAGGAAGGCTGGCTCTGAGCTAACATCTGTGTCCATCTTCCTCTACTTTATACGTGGGACGCCTGCCACAGAATGGCATGCCAAGCGGTGCCATGTCCGCACCCAGGATCTGAAACGGCGAACCCCAGTCCGCCAAAGCGGAACATGCAAACCCTTGCGCCACCAGGCCAGCCCCTAGGTATTTATATTCTGTTTTTTTTTTGAGGAAGATTAGCCCTGAGCTAACATCTGCTGCCAATCCTCCCCTTTTTGCTGAGGAAGCCTGGCCCTGAGCTAACATCTGCTGCCAATCCTCCCCTTTTTGCTGAGGAAGCCTGGCCCTGAGCTAACATTGTGCCCATCTTCCTCTACTTTATATGTGGGATGGCTACCACAGCATGGCATACCAAGCAGTGCCATGTCCACACCTGGGATCCAAACTGGCAAACCCCGGGCCGCCGAGAAGCAGAACGTGCGAACTTAACCGCTGTGCCACCGGGGCAGACCCCTAGGTATATTTTTTTTAAAAAACCTTTCTTCAAAATGTTTTAGTTCCTGTATGTTTAGAAGATGATGACATTCTCCAAGCCTTTCAACCAGGTTTGTGAAAACCACTAGGCTCATTCCGCACACACACAGTCACATCAGCATATGCAAAGGCGCGGACAGAGGAACACACACGGCTCCACACACTTGGATTCTGTATGCACTCAAACACACAGCATCAACAAAATGGTACTCACATGTGCCTGTCTACACACACACACACACACACACACACATATGCACAGGTACCTGCAAGCATTCCGGTTCACAACAGATGGCTACACTATACCCTAACACACATATATGAACGAATAGAAACTAGTAAATAGAGCCACTGCTGTCGTTTCACTGGCATATGTAACATGGAGTGCATGCACACAGCACATCTTTAGTGTGGCCTATTCACCATCAGGTTTGGAGGTAGGAAAGAAAATTGCATACTTTCAGGGACACTCAGAAATCTAGCTAAATTCCTAAACCTGCAAAATTCCTTGTCTCCTCCTTCTGTCCTTGGCCCTCAAGTGAAATGACTGAGTGTGGCGTAGAATTGGGGCTGTAGGGTTTTTCCAACTCGGGACAGTGGATGCTTGAACGGAGGCCCTTGGAAGAGTCCCATGAGTCTAAGCGGTGTCCACTATGAAAAGAGAAAAAACAACTCCACCACTGGGAATGAAAATCCAAAACCCAGCGAGTTTATCCTGTCCTAGATCCAAGGAACGACCAGGTGCTGATTAATTCCCGGGGGAAGGGGGAGAGCAATGCCAGCACAGACTGAGGCCTGTTGTGGGAGAGAGACGGGAGGGCAAGAGGGAGGAAAGTCTGAATCTATAAGCTTTCTTTGTATACAAACCAGACTCAGAAGTTTTCTTTATTTCAGCTGGAACTCACCTCGCAGCGGCCCTGTTTACTCACCTACCAGCTGCCTTCCTTAGAACCAGTTTTGTTCCTGTTCAGAAGGAAACCAGGCAGAGTTGGGAAAATATTTCCTCAGCCAGCTCTGCAGCCCCACTGTCTGGCGGAGGCCATCTGGCCGGGATGCACTCCGAGGGAGTAAACGTAGGATTGCCCTCTCCCCGCACGACGGGGCAGAGAAGACGGCAGGTCCCAAGACGGGCTGCTACTGTGCTGGTTCTAACTCATCTCCGGAAGTCCCCAGAGTCCAGCAGTGTGTTGGTGATGTTTCACCACCGGCTCCCTGCGAGGGTGGGGGTGGGTGTTGATCTCCATGGACAATTTGGAACTACCAAAAGTCAACTCACGGAACACGGAGTTAGCAAGAGATGCACAGTAGCACTCCACTGTGCAAGATTTCTACCATACGGATATCATAGATGTACATGACCCCAAGAGCATAGATAAGAAAATGCAGTAAAATAATTAGCAAGCGATGAGTTTTGAGTATTTCCTGCCTTTGTTTTTAATGTGATGTAATTGTGAGTTTATATAATTTAATTTCAAATGGTCTATGCCTTTAACAACCAGCTCACCACAACCCAGAAAACTGAGCAGTCAGTTCTTGTGAGCCGGTGTGGGCTGGCTCCGAGCACCGCTGCTGGAGCCTCTCTTTTACTCAGAGTCAGAGAATAAATGCGTTGCTGTTAAAATCGCTCCCATTAGAAGCCAAGGCCACATCACCAAGGAAGGTTTACGGTAGGCTCCGTTTCCTTAAGGAGATTCTGTCTTCAGAAGGCAGAACAGACACCTGCTTGGAAAAGAACAGAGACCGGAAAACACCAGCTGTTTTGGGTTCTTTTGGCTCTGCCACCACGTGGACTTGACCAGTGTCTCGATACACAGGTCAGGAGCTCCCGCCTTGCCCAGCCAGCCCCTAAGTGCATGTACTTCAGCTTACTTAACCAGAGTTTGACAACTTTTAGTTTTATTCCCTTAAGGCCCTTGTGCTCTAAGGCTAGTGCTCTGGCTGGAGTTTTGTGGCATCGTCTGCATCTCGGGAGTTTGCCATTTTAGCTCGTGGGTCCTGGAGGGGGTGTGGCCTGTCCTGCTCTTTCCTGGACCCACTTAGAGGAGCCGGAATACTGCTTGTCTCCCAAAACTCTCCCGTGGGGACATTCGTACGTGAAAGAGAGAGCATTTTACCCAGCTGGGGTCAAGGGGTCTGCGTGTCCACTCTAGCCTCTTATCTTCTGAAAAGTTACTGAGCTTTATCCAGAGTGCACAGGTCCAGAGGAAAAAAGAGTGTAGGGACTGAAACTTGGGGAGAAAAGTCCTACGAGTGGTGCTGCAGGGCCAAGAATTGACGTAGATTTCCAGCTCCAGCAGTTTCTAAAGGAGGTACACAACATGGCAGGCATGGGAGGGTCAGATAACAGACAGTCGGAGGCCTCTTAAGGGTTTAAAAGGTGGAGAGGTGGGAGTGGGCGGTGTTGATAATTTGTGTCTTCCATTTCAGGGTTGTCTGTGACGGCCGCCTACAGACACACTCAGTCCCCTAATTCTTCAAACTCATCAGGACCTTTGATACGTTGGACCTGAAGTTTAGTGTCCCGCACCCCCGCCCCCAACCTGCCTTCACTTCTCTCCTCACCCAGAGCAGATTCTAGGGCCCTTCAGCGTAATCACGCCTCGTGCATGTCCCTGTCTTCCTCCGACACACTCACTCAGTCAAACCCTAACCTTAGGTAGACCCAGCACTCCATTCCCAAGCAAGCACACATGGTCAGAGGAAAACCACAGCTGCTTGGACTGGTCTTCGCCTACATGCAAGATGACTCATCTCTAATGAGCCTCAGTGCTGCCCAGAAATCCAGCTGCACTTCCCTAGTCAGTTCCCCGCTATCCCCAGCTATGTGGATGAACAGCTCCTGCTCCTATCCAGGCAGGTCCCTCCCCTGAAACACTGCGTTGATCTCATCTTCTGTCCACCCTCAACCTTCGGTCCTACACTTGTCCCCTCTGTCTCTTAAAACATCCTTTTCTTCTCTACTGGATCAAAACTCTAAATTTCTTATACCATTAAGGCTTCTCTCTCTCTCAGCCCCTGTCTGCTTCAGGTCAGAAGCTGCAGGGGCAGGAGGGATGGTGATAAGCTTACCCTCTATTTCCCCACCTGGCCTGTCTCCTCATCCTCCCCTCCCTCATTAGGCTGCCCCATGTCCCCCAAGGCTGCTGCTCAGGAAGAGGGAGGAGATCCAAGGAGGAGGAAAGATCGTACTTGATTGGTACCGCTGTAGGATAGTGCTGGTGTCTTCTGGCTTGGTGGATGTTTAAAGCTGCCTTTCTTCTCTTGGGTCTTACACATGTTTCTTGGTGCTGCCCCTGTGGGGCTCCTCTGATGGCAGCTTCCTTGGTACAGACTATGCCCTTCCTCTGGTCGCCCATTCACCACTCCTCCCCTAGCTCCTGGTGTCCCTTGGTCCACACCACACAGACTCGCTGGGACCCCAAGGATCCTCCAAGCAGTCTTCATGGGCAGGACACCTTTATGGAGCCCCAGGATGCCACCCCTGTGGCAGGCTCCTGTCAGCATTTCTCTCCTACCGCCATGAGAGTCCAGCTACTTCCCAACACAGCTCCCCACTCTGCTACGCCAAGGCCCTAGCCAACCACAGTCTCTTGTCTTCAAGACCTTTACAGGCCTGAGTCCAGCACCGGTCTGTCTGCTATATTCCCCAGGCGGCCCCTTAAAGCCCTCACTTGGTTTGCTGTGAATGGCAAGCCTCTCCTCCACAACTTTCTCCATAAAACTCAAGTCCCATCCCCCCTTCAATCCCAACCCTGTAACACCCTCAAAGTGGCTGATGTGCTTAGAGTTGCCACGGGTTGTGAGAGACGTCCTTCACAAGTCCCGCACAGATGGTTCAGCACCTCACTCTGGAATGTGGGGTCTCTCAGCACCTATTGCTTTGTGCTAAGCCTTTGGGCTCTCAGTCAAAACTGAGGGAGAAAGAATTGTATTTTAGCATCTCGTTACGTATATCCATTTCTATCCATAAGTAAATAATGTGGATTATATAAAGCTCATGGGTTGAGAAAGAAAAGACAACAAGAAGGAAGTAGTGAAAGTAATTGTAAAGTCACTGAGTCCATCGAGGCTGCTGTAACAGAACGCCGTAGACTGGGCAGGACTTTATTCTCTCACAGTGCTGGAGGCTGGAAGTTCAAGGTCTCGGTGCTGGCAGATGCACTGTCTGGCGAGAGCCCACTTCCTGCTTCATGGACAGCCGCCTTCTCGCTGTGTCCTCCCGTGGCTGAAGGGCAATGGACCTCTCTGGGGTCTCTGACAAGGACACTAGTCCTATTCACAAGGGCTCAACCCTTATGACATAACCCCAGAGGCCCTGCCTCCTAACACCACTGCATTGTGTGGTGGGATTTCAACATATGAATTGGGGGAATGCAAACATTCAGTCTACAGCAGTCGTTTCCATGGTCGAGCACCAGAGCAAAGGACCATGAACACCCTCCAATCTCCGTTTCTCCCAACATGTGGCCACTCATCTCTTCCTGGGTTCCTGTGTACATGCAACCCATTTCTTGAGGCAACTTGAATGAGCCTCTTTTGCTTGCCTCCAAAAACCCAGCCAGAGAACCCTCTAAAACTGGATTTGCTTCTCACCAAACACTTCTCTGTAGGACTGCTTCCCCAGACACCCCTGATTCCATCTCGCCCAGCCCTGCCCTCCAAAGCTAGGCCCAAGGACAGCTGGGGCGGCTTCAAACAGGGCCACTAAAGCCTGAAGCCAGCAACAACACAGCGGCTCTCAGGGCTCCAGCAGGGCTGGTCGGAACCTCTTTGCCTAATATTTGCTGATCGCTTCATAGGAAACCGCTGTTTGTAACAACAGCAAGACAGGGGCAGGAAACTTGCAGTGGACGATGAGGCCAGGGCAGCCTGGAGACCTTCCTCAGAGGCAGAACCGAGTTCTTTCTCAGGACAGGCTGTGGCTTCCCCTGTAGGCCAGAAAGTGCTTCTCCTTCCTCAGACTCTTTTCTACTTTTTATATCGCCTCCTTTTCCTCTTTTTGGTGGCACTGCCCCTGCGTCTACTCCATGCTCTTGAGGAACTTTTATCTTCTTTTTCTCCTCCTGGTGGGTGGCATTCTGCAGGATGTCCGCTCCTGCCCGTGTCCGCCTTTCTGTTCTGGTTTGTTTACTAAGGACGCATCCTTTTGTTGTCTTTCCCTTCTCGTGTTCTGTTCCCTTGAAGGTCTTAGTTTTTATTTGCCTTTACTTATTCATGTTGTTTACTTTTTTATACATAATTTTACTGTTTCCTTGTAAATATTTAATTATTTTTACTTTTAAAAAAGATTCTTACTTTCTAGTTTAAAAAATATTAAGATTTTTTTCTGTTTTATCATTTTTAAACTCCTGTTCCTGGCTTAAAAATAGTTAATTTTAATTTCCTTCTCTTCCTCTGTTTTTAAGTTGATACTTAGTTTTGTGAGTTGTTTCTATCATAGACAGCAGGGAGAGTGGGTCCAGGAGTGATGGCAGTAGGACGAGGCCACGCGGCACCAGGGGGTGACGGGGCCCCTCCCCTGTCCTCTGAGCTGCTTGGCAGGCTCCCTCCAAGCCCCCTGAGGCCTCAGGTCCCTCCATACCAGCCACGGTCTGGCTTTGGGGCGCTCTCGCTGGCATCTTCAGTGGGCCAGCTTTCTTCTACATACGGTCACTGTGGTGCTGTAGCACCCAGATGCTTCACACCAGGCACCCGCCCATGGTCTGGGCAGGGGAAGGAGGCAGAGCAGAGCCAGTGTGAGGGAAGCATGGGTCAATTCTCCGCACTCTTCTGTTGAGGTTTCGTTGGCCGGAACTGCGCATCCACAGCTCCGCGGGAGTCTGGCCAGTGAGAATAATACAGAACTCTGTAAGTCAAGACCTTTAATTTTTCTTTTTGTCTTGCGAATCTCAAATTTACAGAGAAGTTGCAAGAACAATACCAAACACTTTGTTTCCTGAACCACTGAGAGTAAGTTGCCAACTGATGCCCCAGCGCCCTGAATATTTAATGTGTGTTTCCTACAAACAAGGACATTCTCCCACATGTTGCACAACCACAGCCCAGCCCGGACGTCAGGAAATTGATGCTGGTGAGGTCCCACCTTTAGTCTCCAGACCCCATTAGTGTTTGCCCTCTGTCTTGAGAACCTCCCTTACAGCAACGGCCCCGGGCTTGGAGTCATGCGCTGCACTTAATGGCAATGTCTCCTTAGTCTCTTCCATCTGGACCAATTCCTCAGTTTTTCCTTGACTTTCAAGTGTGTCAACTTTCTTTTTTTGATGCTGAGGAAGATTCACCCTGAGCTAACATCTGCTGCCAATCTTCCTCTTTTCTTATGTGAGCCCCCACCACAGCACGGCCAGTGACAGACGAGTGGTGTAGGTCCGTGCCCAGGAACCAAACTCTGGCCACTGAAGCAGAGTGCGCTGAATTTAACCACTAGGCCACCAGGGCTGGCCCGCTGTGTATCAACTTTTGAAGACTCTAGACGAGTTATTTCGTCACTGTCCCTTGCGGGTTTCTTTGCTTCCTCCTGCTTAGATCAGGTCATGCTCCTTTGGCAGGAATGTCACAGGACAGACTGTGTTCTGCTCACTGCACCCTGTCAGGTGAGGCTCAGGTTCACTCTGTCATTGCCAAGGAGACTCTGACTTCCCATGGCACACTGCCCCTTACATGGGACCTTTACTTGCCCTGTCTAGACTGATGCTGCCCTCCTCCTCTTCAGGAACACCTTCCCACACCCCTCCCCTGGACTCCAACACTTTTTTGGGTTAGGGTTAGATGGATACCCTTCTCACCCTGTCGGATGCTGATTCCCCACCTCAGTGTCCCCCTACCTGTGTGGGCAGCTTACTGTTCTGCTTGGGCTCTGACACTGCAGGCCAGCCCCCGCCACACACAATGTGACACCCTCCTCACCCTGCTGGGCTCCGACACCCTACACCAGGCTGCCCCTCTCCATGGAGGCCAACCTTGCTCTGCCTTATCTTAACAGCCTCAGGACTGAACTGTTCAGGAAGGGCAAGGAACAAGGCTGCTTTTAAAAATCTTTACATAGTTACTCAGATTTTTTTAAGATACAATGCTAACTAATGCTCGTGGTGCTTGCTAGGTGCTAGGCATTGTCCTAAACCCTGTACACTGAACCCACACCTCTATAGGAGTTTGTATAATTATAACCTCTAGTTCATAGATGAGGAAACTGAGGCACAGAGAGTGACTTGTCCAGGGTCACACAGCTTGTAAGTGATAGAACCGGGACTCAGGTGTCTCGATTCTAGAGTCCATGCTATTAACCACTCTGCTGTACCTCATGCTGCAAACAGAGCTCGTCAGATCCAATTAAGCTCCACAGTGAACTGCCCTTGATTTCCTTCCCTTCCCGGTGATTCCCAGAGAAAACACCACAGTCATTTGGTGTAAGGTATTTCTATGCATGTATCTGTACTTTCACTATGCATTTAGTATTCCTTTACATGCTTTTAAATTTTATAAATATTATGCTTACTGTATTAATCTTGCAAATTTCTTTTCTTCTCCATATCATGATTTTGAGATGTATGCATATTGCAATGTGTAGCTTTAGTTCATTCCTTGAAATTGCTGTATAGTATATTTTAGGAATATACTACAACTTATCCATTTTTCTGTTGATGGGCATTTAGGTTCTTTACAATTTTTCACTATTAAAAATATTGCTGAAATAAACATTTTGGGCTTTTTTATGCAATTGTACAAGTGTCTTTAGAATATGTGCCTAACAATGGAATAAGCTACGTGTGCCTTCGACTTTGCCAAATAATTTTTCCAAAGTGGTTTTAGCAGTTTACGTTCCAACTAGGGGCAAATGAGCTCACTTTTTTTCATTTCATTGCCAGTGTCTGATGTTGTCCGACTTTTACATTTTTCCAGTCTGATGGGTGTAAATGTTCTCATTAATTTCCTAATTTACATGTCCCTGATTACTCCTGAAGTTGAGAATATTTGCACAAAAGTACAGAATTTGGGGTTTTCTCTTTGGTGAACTATTTGTTCACATCATTTGCCTGTTGGGTTTATAGTTTTCTTACTGATTCTGAGGAGGTGTTTTAATATGACGTGGGTATAAACACTTTCTTCAGTTCTATATGTTATAAATAATTTCTCCTGTTGTGCAGCTTGTCTTTCCATTTAATATATGGCATTTATGTTGTACAGAAGATTATAATTTTCAGGTAATCAAATTGATTACTCTTTCCTTTTATGGTTTACATTTTCTGTGTTGTTTAAAAATGTCTTCCCCACACAAAAGGCATAAAGATATATCCGTATTTTCCTTTAAAAGTTTTAAAGTTTTGTTCTTGAAACATCAAGGTATCTACTCCACCTGCAATTTACTTTTGTGAACGTTCTGAGGTAAAGAGCCAGGTCTGTGTTTTCCTGCGAATGCCGATCATCTCCGCGTCCTTTGTTTGGACGTCTGTCTCTTCCCCGTTGATCACGAACACCCTCTCTTTTTTTTTTTTTTTTTTTAAAGATTTTATTTTTTCCTTTTTCTCCCCAAAGCCCCCCGGTACATAGTTGTATATTCTTCGATGTGGGTCCTTCTAGTTGTGGCATGTGGGACGCTGCCTCAGCGTGGTCTGATGAGCAGTGCCATGTCTGTGCCCAGGATTCGAACCAACGAAACACTGGGCCGCCTGCAGCAGAGCGCACAGACTTAACCACTCCGCCACGGGGCCAGCCCCGCGAACACCCTCTCTTTTATTTACCAAGTTCCCACAAGCGTGGGTCTCTGTCTGGGTTCTCTAACTATTCCACTGGACTGTTTGTCTCTCTTGTACAAAGACCACACTGTCTTAACTATGGTAGTTTTTAAAAACAAATCCTTGTATCTGTTAGGACAAGATTCCCTCCTTCTGTCATGGCTGAACTTGGCTCTTTGCTTCTCCATAATAATTTTATAATTGGCTTGTCAAGTTTTTGTGTGTTAGCTTTTTTACTTTATTGAGGTATAATTGTACAAAAACTGCACGTTTTTAATGTGTACAATTTAGTGAGTTTTGACATATGTGTATACCCATAAAGGCATCGGCACAATCAAATAAATGACTATACCTGTGGCAGACAGACTCTGAGACAGCCCCTGATTGTCCCTGCCTTCTGGTAACCATGCTTCCGTGTATTCCTGCTCTGGTCTGAATGTCTGTATCCCCCTAAAATTTGTATGTTGAGATCCTAAACCCCAATGTGATGCTATTAGGATGTGATTAGGTCAAGAGGGCAGAGCTCTCATGAAGGAGACTAGTCCCCTTATAAAAGAGACCCCAGAGAGCTAGCTCACCCCTTCAACCATCTCCTTCCTATTGGTTTCCTCTTCCCATTTCCTTCAGCCACGTGAGGACACAGCAAGACGCTGCAGGCTATGAACCAAAAAGTAGGTCCCCGCCAGCCACCAGACAGAACCTGCCAGCTCCATGAGCTTGGGCTCCAGCACTGTGAGAGATAAATGGCTGTTGTTTTTGAGCCTCCCAGTCTATGGTATTTTGTTATAGCGTCCCGAATAGACTGGGACAATCCCCTTGTGTGGGCAGGACCTGTGACGTTTCTAACAAATAGAATACAGCAAAGATGATGGGATGTCCCTTCTGTGATTACGATACAACCTTATGGTTGTAATTTCCATCTTGCTAGCAGACTCTCTCCCTTTCTGGCTTTGATGAAGCAGGCTACCATGCTGTGAGCTGCCCAATGGGGATGTCCACATAGCAGGAACTGAGCCTCCAGCCAATAGCCAGTAAGAAAGTGAGGCCCTCAGTCCAGCAACCCCCAAGGAACGGAACCAGCCAACAGCCACATGCTCTTGGAAGCAGATCACCCCCCCCGTCCAGCCTTGAGCTGAGACGGCAGCCCCAGCCCATACCCTGACTACAGCTTTGTGAGAGACCCTGAGACAGAGGACCCGGGTGAGCCACGCCTGTATTCCTGACCCATGGAAACGGTGAGGTGATAAATGCGTGTTGTTTTAAGCTGCTAAATTTTTTGTAACCTGTTATGCAACAATAAAAAATCTAATACAGTATCCAGCACTCCCCAAAGTTCCCTTGTGCCTCTTGGCACTCCATTCCATCCTTCTTGCCTGACTCCGTCTCCAGGCAACCACTTGTCTGCTTTCTGTCACTAGAATCTAAGTTTCATTTCCTAGGATTTTATGTAAATGGAATCAAACAATATTTGCTCTTTTTTGTTTAGTTTCTTTCACTGAAGATAATCTTGAGATTCGCCCGTGTTGATGCATCAATAGTTTGTCTCTTTTTACTGCTGAGTAGTGTTCCATTATTTGGACATATCTCAATTTGTTCATCCATTCACTTTTTGATGGATATTTGGGTTGTTTCCAGTTTGGGGCTTGTACTAGTTTTCTTGTTGCTGCTGTAACAAATTACCATAAACTTAGTGGCCTAAAACAATGCAAAATTATTCTTTTACTGGGAGTCAGAAGTCCAAAATAAGTATTAAACACTGAAATCAGAGCATCAGCAGAGCTTGTTCCTTCTCCAGGGAGCGTCTGCTCCTTGCCTCTCCTCGCTACTAGAGGCTACTGCTGTGTGCTCATCACGCCAGCGCCTTGCATCTGTGGCCTCATCTCCTGACACCGACTCCTCCTGCCTCTTATAAGGAACCTGTGATTATGTGAGGACCGTATAATCCAGGATCATCTCCCCATCTCAAGTGCCTTAACTTACTCACACTGGCAAAATCCCTTTTGCCGTAGAAGGTAACATTCACAGATCCCAAGCATCAGGACATGGACATCTTTGGGGACCATTTTTTTCAGCCTGCCACAAACCTATTACAAATAAAGCAGCTCTAAATATTTATGTTCAAGTCTTTGCGTGGACACACACTTTCATTTCTTTTAGGTAAAGATTGAAGCATGGAATGTCTGGGTCATATGGCAGGTTTACGTTTAACTATCTAAGAAACTGACAAACTTTTCCAAAGTGGTTGAATCATTTTCTGTATCTGCCACCAGTGTATGAAAGTTCCATTTGCTTCAAATCCTCAACACTGCTTAACACGTTAAATCTTTTAAATTACATCCATTCTAGAGGGTATGTAGTAGTATCTCTTTGTGGTTTTAGTTTTCATTTATCTAATGACTGATGATATTAAGCATCTTCTTACGTGCTTATTTGCTATCCATATGTTATCTTTGGTGAAGCATCTCTTCAAATCTTTGTCTATCTTTTAATTGGATTGTCTGTCTTGTTATTCAATTTTAAGAGGTTTTTTTTGCTCTCTAGATATAAGTTCTTTGCTTGATATATGTTTTGCAAGTGTTTCCTCCTAGTCTGTGGTTTGTCTTTTTATTTTTGTAGCAGTGTCCTTTGGAACAGCAACGTTTTTGTGGTAGGGAGAATAATGGCCCTCCAAAGATGTCCACATCCTAACCCTGTGATCTGTGAATATATTGCCTTACATGGAATAAAGTTTGCAGATTAAATTAGGGCGACTAATCTGCTGACTTTAAAATAGGGAGATAATTCTGGATTATCTCGGTGGGCCCAATGTAGCCACAAGAGTCCTGAAGTGGAGGAAGCAGCCAGAAGAGATCAGAGAGATGCCATGTGAAAGGACTCCGCTCAGTACTGTTGACTTTGAAGATGGAGGAAAGGGCACAACCAGGGAATGTGGGAAGTCCAGAGACTGGAAAAGGCTGGGAACAAATTTCCCGAGAGCCTCCAGAAAGGAGCTCAGCCCTGCCCACATGTTGACGTTCGGCCCAGTGAGACCTGTGTCACACTTCTGACCTACATGACAAATCTGTGTTTTTGTAAGCCACTAAACTTGTGGTAATTTGTCACAACAGCAATAGGTAGCTAATAGAATTTGAATTCTGTATACAGTGTGAGGTGGTTTTTTGTTTTGTTTAATTTGTTGTTGTTTTGTTTTGTTTTTGCAAATGATTATTTAGTTGTTCCAGCACAATTTATTGAAAATTTTATTTTTCCCCATTGAATTGCCTGTGTACCCTTTTTGAAAATCAATTGGCCGTGTATGTGTGAGTCTATTTCTGGGCTCAGTTCTGTTCTATTGATTCATACGCCTGTCTTTATGCCAACACCATAGTGTCTTGATTAATGTAGCTTTATAATATATCTTGAACTTAGTATCAATCTTCCAATTTTTTCTTTTTTTCCAAAACTATTCTGGCTATTCTAGATCTTTTCCATTTCCATATAAACTTCTGCAAAAAGCCTGCTGGGACTTTGATTAGAATCATGACTCTCTAGATCACTTTGGGAAGAACTGACAACAATATTGGCTCTTCCAATCTATTGTGATATTATGATTCATTTCTTATTACAAATATTTGGTTCTCATCCCCTTTTCTGGTACAAAGCTCCTATAACCCTTGGAATTTCCTAAGCAATGAGAGTGACAAAGATGTCTTTTGTTGTGTTAATTAGGTGACTTTGGGACCCCTACCTGAGGATGGGGCTGGTTGCCAGGAGAACAAACTAAGTGATTAGAGGTTTGGAACGCAGAGTCCCTCCACCTGCCTTCTGGGGAAGGAGAGGGGTTGGAGATTGAGTTTAATCACCCATGGGCAATGATTTAATCAACCGTGACGAGGGAATGAAGCCTCTGGAAAAACCCAAAAGGGCAGGTCTGGAGGGCTTCCTGGTTGGTGAACACGTGGAGATTTCCGCTTGTGGAGAGCGGTGTGCTCCGAGAGGGCATGGACGCTCGGTGCTCTCTCCCCATACCTTGCCCTGTGTATCGCTTCCATCTGGGCCTTCCTGAATTATAACAAACCCATAATCTAGTGAGTAAGTGAGTTTCCTGAGTTCTGTAAGCTGCTCTAGCAAACTTTTTTTATTTTTAAGATTTTATTTTTCCTTTTTCTCCCCAATGCCCCCTGGTACATAGCTGTGTGCTTTTAGTTGTGGGTCCTTCTAGTTGTGGCATGTGGGACGCCGCCTCAGCATGGCCTGATGAGAAGCACCATGTCTGCACCCGGGATCCGAACTGGTGAAACCCTGGGCCACCGAAGCAGAGCGCGTGAACTTAACCACTTGGCCACGGGGCCGCCCGAGCTCTAGCAAACTAACCAAACCCAAACAGGGAGTTGTGGGAACCTCTGATTTATAGCCAGTCAGAAGTACAAGTAATAACCTGGATTTGCGATTGGTATCCTAAGTTGGAGAGGGTCATTTGAATCTCCAATCTATGGCCAGTCTGTCAAAACAATAGGTGACAACCACGGTTCACAACTGGCATCTCAAGTGGTAGCAGGGAGAGTCCTGTGGGACTGAGGCATTAACCTGTGGAATCTGATGTTATCTCCAGATGGATAGTGTCAGAATTGAGATGCCGTGTAGAACACCCAACTGGTATCTGAGAATTGCTTGCTGTCGGTGTGGGGAGCCCCCACCCCACAGTGAAATTGGGTCTTAGAACCCCAAATATCCATTAATAGGTATATTTCTCCATTTCTTTGGGCCCTCTTTTAGTTCTCTAAGCCATGTTTTGTAGTGTTGAGTTTAAAGGTCTTACACATATTTTGTCTAATTTATCCCTAGTTCATATTTTTATGCTATTATAAATGGTAATTTTAAAATTTCAACTTCTAATTGCTTGATGCTAATATATAGAAATATACTTGGTTTCACCTTGTATCGTGCAATCTTGCTAAACTCATTCCAAAGTTCTAGTAGCCTTTTTTGTAGATTCCCTCGGATATTTCTATACAGAATATCATGTCATTTTAGAAGGGAGTTTTACTTCTTTCTTTCCAATCTATGTTTCATCTCTTTTTCTTTTCTCTTTGCATTGACTAGCACCAAACTGTTGAATTTATTGCCATAAAGTCATTCATAATATTCCCTTATCAACACATTGATATCTGTAGGATCTGTAGTGCTGTCCTCTCCCTCACTGTTGACATTGGTAATTTGTGTCTTCTCTGTTATTTTCCTCATCAATCCAGCTAGAGAGTTATCAACTTTATTGATCTTTTCCAAGAATTGGCTTTGACTCCAATGATTTTTCTTTATTGTGTTTTGGTTTTGTGTTTGTTTTCTGCTCTTATCTTTATTTCCTTTCTTCTGCTTTGGGTTTAATTTGTCTTTTTCCATAATTCCTTAAGGTGGAAGTTGATATCATTTGATATTGTAAATCTGTATACCTTTCTAATATTAGTGTGTAATACTATAAATTTTCCTCTAAACATTGCTTTAGCTACACTCCACATATTTTTATATGTCGTGTTTTCATTTCTATCCTGATCAAAGTACTTTTTAATTTCCTTTGTGAATTTTTCTTTGACATAGTGGTTTTTAGAAGTGTATTGCTTAGTTTCCAAATACTTGGAGATTTTTCCAATATTTTTCTATTCCTAATATCTAATTTAATTTCTTTGTGGCCAGAGAACATATTTTGTATGATGTGAATCATTTGGAGTTTATTGTGACTTGCTTGGCCTAAATTGTCTATCTTGGTAAATGTTCCACGGGCCCTGGAAAATGCTGTGTATTCTGCTGTTACACGACAGAGTGTTTTCAAAATGTTAGTTAGGTCCAGCTGGTTAATAGGCTTGTTCAATTCTACTATATTCTTGCTATGTTCTGTCTACTTGTTCTTGTTTTTTTTTTATTGGCACCTGAGCTAACAACTGTTGCCAATCTATTTTTTTATATTCTGCTTTATCTCCTCAAATCCCCCCAGTACATAGTTGTATATTTTAGTTGTGGGTCCTTCTAGCTGTGTCATGTGGGACGCCACCTCAACGTGGCCTGACAAGCAGTGCCATGTCTGCGCCCAGGATCCGAACCAGCAAAACCCTGGGCTGCTGCAGTGGAGTGTGAGAATTTAGCCACTTGGCCACGGGGCCGGCCCCTGCTTGTTCTATCAATTATTGAAATGGCAATGTTGAAATCTCCAGCTATAATTGTGGATTCATCTATTTCTCCTTGTGTTTCTATCAGTTTTTCTTTCACGTATTTTAAAGCTCTAATATTAGGTGTATAAATATCTTAGGATTACTGTGTCTTCTTGAGAAATTGACCTCTTTATCACTATGAAATGATCCTCTTTTTTCCTGGTGTTATTTCTTGTTCTGAAATCTACTCTGTCTGATATTGGTATAGTCACTAAGCTTTCCTTTGACTAATATTAACACAATATATCATTTCCATCCTTTTATTTTTAATCTGTCTTTGCCTTTTTATTTAACTTAAAGACGGAAAATAATTGTTTTTTAATGCAATCTGTCAATCTCTGCATTTTGATCAGAGTGTTGAGACTAGTTGTTTAATGTGGCTGATGATGTGGTTGAGCTTAAATCTATCACCTTGCTGTTTATGTTCTATTTGTCTCATCTTTTCTTCATTTTCCTCATCCTTTTTTTTCTGTCTTCTTGTTGGTTAATTATTTTTATGATTCTTCTTTATCCATTTTGTTAGCTTACTAGCTATACGTCTTTGCATTGTGCCTTTTGACTGTTGCCTTAGAGTTAATAACTTATACAGTCTACCTTCAAGTAATATTTTACCACTCATGTTAAATGTAAGATTCTTAGGGGCCGGCCCCATGGCTGAGTGGTTAAGTTCACTCACTCCGATTCGGCGACCCAGGGTTTCACCAGTCTGGATCCTGGGTGTGGGCATCGCACTGCTCATCAGGCCATGCTGAGGCGGCGTCCCACATAGCACAACCAGAGGGAACTACAACTAGAATACACAACTATGTACAGGGGGGCCTTGGGGAGAAGAAGAAGAAGAAAAAAGAAGATTGGCAACAGATGTTAGCTCAGGTGCCAATCTTGGAATATATGTATATATATAAGATTTTTACAAAGTATATTTGCATTTCTTCTCTCCCAATTTTGGTGCTATTGTTGTCATACATTTTACTTCTATGTATGCTGTAAACCTTATAATACATCATTATAATTTTTGCATTAGCCAGTAGATTATTCTTTAAAGATATTTTTAAATTATTTAAATTGTGTTATATGGAACAACAAAAGACCCCAAATAGCCAAAGCAATCCTGAGAAAAAAGAAAAAAGCTGGAGATATCACAAGCCCTGACTTCAAAATATACTACAAAGCTGTAGTAATCAAAATAGTATGGTGGGGCTGGCCTTGTAGAGAAGTGGTTAAGTTCACACACTCTGCTTCAGGGGCCGGGGGTTTTGCTGGTTCAGATCCTGGGTGCGGACATGGCACTGCTCATCAGGCCACGCTGAGGTGGCATCCTACATAGCACAACCAGAGGCACTCACAACTAGAATCTACAACTATGTACTGGAGGCTTTGGGGAAAAGAAGAAGGAAAAAAGAAAAAACAGCAACAGCAGCCTGATACTGGCAGAAAAACACACACAGATCAGTGGAACAGAACTGAGAGCCCGGAAATAAAACCACACATCTACGGACAGCTAATCTTTGACAAAGGAGCTAAAAATACACAATAGAGAGAAGATCTTAAGTCTCTCCAATAAACGGTGTTGGGAAAACTGGACAGTCATGTGCAAAAGAATGGAAGTAGACCATTATCTTACACCATACACAAAAACTAACTGAAAATAGATTAAAGACTTGAATGTAAGACCTGAAACCATAAAACTCCTACAAGAAAATATAGGCAGTACACTCTTTGACATCAGCCTTAGCAGCATCTGTTTTGAATACCATGTCTACTCAGGCAAGGGAAACAAAAGAAAAAATAAGCAAATGGGACTTCATCAGACTAAAAAGCTTCTGCAAGGCAAAGGAAACCAGGAACAAAATGAAAAGACAACCCACCAGCTGGGAGAAAGTATTTGCAAATCATACATCCGACAAGGGATTAATCTCCAAAATATATAAACTCACACAACTCAACAACAACAAAAACAACCCCTGGGGCTGGCCCGGTTGTGTAGTGGTTTAATTCACATGCTCTGCTTCAGCAGCCCAGGGTACATTGGTTCAGATCTCAGGCATGGACCTAGCATCACTCGTTAGGCCACACTGAGGTGGCATCCCACATAATTTTCCTCTATTTAGAGGAAGATTGGCAACAGATGCTAGCTCAGGGCCAATCTTCCTCATAAAAAGAAAACAGGCACATGAAAAGATGTTCAACATCACTAATTAACAGGGAAATGCAAATCAAAACTACAATGAGATATCGCCTTACACTCGTCAGAATGGCTATAATAAGACAAGAAATAACAAATGTTGAGAGGATGTAGAGAAAAGCGAGCCCTCATACACTTTGGCGAGAATGCACCTGGTGCAACCACTTTGGAAAACAGTATGGAGATTCCTTAAAAAATTAAGAATAGAACTACCATATGATCCAGCTATTCCACTACTGGGTGTTTATCCAAAGAACACAAAGTCAACAATTCAAACAGATTTATGCATCGCCGTGCTTGCTGCGCATTATTCTCAACAGCCAAGTCATGGAAGGAACCCAAGGGCCCATCAGTGTGTGAATGGATAAAGAAGATGTGGTATATACACACAATATACAATATCAGCCATAAAAAAAGACAAAGTCATGTCATTTGCTACAACAAGCATGGACTTTGAGGGTAGTATGCTAAGTGAAATAAGCCAGAAGGAGGAAGACAAACACCGTATGATCTCACTCATATGTGGAAGATAAACAAACACACGGATAAGGCGAACAGATTAGAGGTTACCAGAGGGGAAGGGGGTGAGGGGAGGGCAAAAGGGGTAAAGGGGCACATGTGTATGGTGATGGATAAAAACCAGACTATTGGTGGTGAACATGAGGTAGTCTACACAGAAACTGATATAATAATGTACACTGAAATTTACACAGTGTTATAGGCCAATATGACCTCAATAAAATAATTTTTAAAAATAAAATACACATTAAATGTACAGGTAATACCTGTCAGTATAGTATTACCGGAGAAATTGTCTTACAAAAAGAATTTTACAAGACAGTAATGTTTCAGGATACGTAGACATAGAAAAATACCAAGGAAGTTGCACATCCTGACAACAGCCTTGATTTCTCTGAAATGTTTGCTTATGAGGAATTTTAAGTTTTCTCATCCAAATTTACTGTATTTAAAAAATCATATTTGGGGCTGGCCCGGTGGCATAGTGGTTCAGTTCCCATGCCCCGCATCAGTGGCCCAGGGTTCGTGGGTTCGGATCCCAGGCGTGGGCCTAGCCCTGCTTGTGAAGTCACACTGTGGCAGCGTCCCACATGGAAACAGAGGAAGACTGGCACAGATGTTAGCCCAGTGACCATCATCCTCAAGCAAAAAGAGGAATATCGACAACAATTGTTAGCTCAGGGCCAGTTTTTCTCACACACACACACACACAAAACATATTTTACTCTTTAAAAGAAAAAATATATATAAATTTTATATTTACCCACATGTTTACCATTTCCAGTCATTTCTTTTATTCTTTCATGTAGATCCAGATTTCCATCTGGTACCATTTTCCTTTTGCACAGAGAATTTCCTTGGGGCTTGCCCCGTGGCCAAGTGGTTAAGTTCACACGCTCTGCTTCGGCGGCCCAGGGCTTCGCTGGTTCAGATCCTGGGCGCGGATGTGGCACCACTCATCAAGCCATGCTGAGGTGCCGTCCCACATGGCACAAACAGAGGCACTCACAACTAGAATATACAACTATGTACTGGGGAGGTTTGGGGAGAAGAAGAAGAAGAAGGAAAAAAAAAGATTGACAACAGTTATTAGCTCAGGCTCCAATCTTTAAAAAAAAATAATAATTTCCTTTTTTTCCTTTGATAAGAAATGTTAATTTCTTATACTGCCAGTCTACTGGCGAGTTTCTGTCTTTACTTTAAGACTTCCTCTTTATCACTAGTTTTTGGCAATTTAATTATATGTCTTGATGTAGTTTTCTTCATATTTCTTTGCCTCAGGGTTCATTGAGCTTCACAGAACTGTAGATCTACAAAATTGTAAATCTCAAATTCAGAAAATTTGCTTTCTTCAAATTCAGATAATTTTTAGTCATTATTTCTTTAAATACGTTTTCTTCTCCTCTTTTCTGGGACTCTCGTTACATGAACATTATGCAGTTTGATGTCCCTCAGTTCACTGATGCTCTGTTCATAGTTTTTCAGACTTTCATAGTTCTATTTCTAATTATTTCTATCGCTATGTCTTCAAGTTTACTAATCTTTTCCTCTATGGTGTCTGACATGCTGTCAATCTCATCTAGCATATTTTTCATCTATAGAATTTGATTAGGTATTTTTTATGGCCTCCATATCTCTCCTTATCAAGTACCTGTATTCTTCTACATTCTTGAACACATGGAGTGTACTTATCATCACTGTTTTAATGTTCTGGTCCACTTAATTCTATCATGTGTGTCATTTCTGAGTCTGTTTCAGTCTATTTATTTTCTTTTCATTAAAGGTTATATTTTCCTGCCTCTTTGTGTGCCTGGTATATTTTTTGCCCTTATTTTTTAAATTGAAGTGTAATTGACCTATAATATTATATCTGTTTCAAGCATACAATGTAGTGACTCAATATTTGTATATATTGCAAAATGATCACCACAATAAGTCTATTTAACATTCATCACCATACATAGTAGCAAAATTTTTTCTTTGTGATGAGAACTTTTAAGATCAACTGTCAGTAATTTTCAAATATTCAATACATGCTATTGTCGCCATGCTGTACATTACATCCCCAGGACTTATTTATTTATTTTACAAATCAATCATCAGTGAATCCTGTCAGCTATACCTCAAGTTCAATCCTTCTTCACCACCTCTACCAGTACCACTCTAGTCTAAGCCACCACCAAATCTTCCAATAATTTCTTATCTCACACAGAGGAGATTCAAAAGTCTTTGTCATGGCTCACAAGGCCATTCATGACCAGACACTCCTGCTAATTCTCTGACTTCATCTCCTACTCTCCCACCCTCACTCTGATTCCACCACCCTGGCCCCTCGCACACCCACTCCTTGTTCACCTGCACTTGCTATTTCTTCTTTCTGGAGCACTGTTCCCCTTGGCTTCTCCCTCTCTTCACTTGGGTCTGTGCTCAGATGTCACCTTATCAAAGAGATTCTATCACCTGTCTTGATTTAGTCATCTTTAAACATTTATAACCACTGGCCATGTTATTGATTAATTAATTATCTGTTTCAGCCCTACTTCCCACCCCCACTAGAATGTACCATGACTGAGAACTACTGCCACCAGCCAGATAATAAAATTATTTAAAAAGTAATAACAGTAGCAGAGGAGAGTGACCAGCTGGATCCAATGCATTAGAGAAGTCCACACTGGTGAGTACTGAAAATTGTCTATTATAGTGGGCAATTGGGAGGACTGGCAACCTTGAGGGCAGTTTTTCAAGTTTGTTGGGTGGAGACACCAGATCGCAGTGGGTTGAGCACTTCTTCTCCCTTACAATCTCCTGATTCTTCCCTCAAAGAGCTCCTTATTCTTTGCAACTGTCAATCCTTGTAGTTACACAGTCACACTTATGTGCTAAACATTCCCCATGTGTCCTTGTCGGTCACTGCCTTGCAGCAGGGCACAGTCTGATGGAGGAGGGCTCAGGGAGCTCCGAATCAGATGGGGTATATATGTAGAAATAATCATCATTATAATCATCAAATCAAATCAAAATAATAATCATTGAAAAACAACAAAAGTAAAAAAGCAAAGCAGGAATTCACCTAATGCGCAATAAATGCTTGCTAAAGGGGTGCCAGGGAGGAGGCAGACACAGGGAAGGAAGGCAGAACGCCCTCTGTGGCTCTGCAGCACCAGGACTGACTGGGATGCGACATTCATAATGCATAGCCCATCAACCCTGGAGCGCCCGGCGCTCTGACCCCTGTGGAAACCGCCCTCCTCTCTGACAGCTGAGCCCGTCTCGGTGGACGCCTAGGGCAGGAAGGTTTCTGTGCGAGACGGACTCTGGTGCCCTGCAGCCAGGATGATGGATGAGGAGGCAAGAGCTGCTCAGGGCAGCTGAGGGCCATGGGGCCGAGCAGAAATAAATATATGGCAGCAAACACAGTTCCATGTGTAGAGTGCTGAAGGCAGAAGGACAGAACTCTGGGAGCACCAAGCACATAAAGGGTGGCTCACCAAGGGGAGTGCACGAAGAAAGCAGAGAAAGGCTTTCAGTGAAAAGTGGAGAAAACGAGAAGTGTGATGCGTCATGGAAGCCAAGACAGAGGACAGCTTCGCCGTGAGAGGGGACACCAACTGTGACTCCCGAATGTTCCGGAGAGGTCCCTGCCATAAGACCTGGGAAAACCTCCTCTGGACTTGATCATTAGGAGGCCCCTGGAGAGGTTGGGGAGAGCAGTCCCAGTGGAGAGGAAGAGGCAGAAACCAGGTTTCAATGGGCTGGGCAGCAAGTGGAAAGTGAGGAAGGGGTACAAGGCTAGTGGGATTGCAGATTAGCAAACAAGAATATAGGATGTCCAGTTAAATTCGCATTCATCTGACACTTGAATTTCAGGTAAACAATAGTTTTTTTTTTATTAAGTTCATAATAGTTTACACTGGGGCCGGCCCAGTGGTACAGCAGTTAAGTTCACACGTTCCGCTTCGGTGGCCCGGGGTTCACCAGTCCGGATCCCAGGTGCGGACATGGCACTGCTTGGCATGCCATGCTGTGGTAGGTGTCCAACATATAAAGTAGAGGAAGATGGGCATGGACGTTAGCTCAGGGCCCGTCTTCCTCAGCAAAAAGAGGAGGATTGGCAGATGTTAGCTCAGGGCTAATCTTCCTCAGAAAAAAACAAAACAAAACATAATAGTTTACATTATTGTGAAATTTCAGGTGTACATTATTTCTTGTCTGTCAGCACATAAGTGCTCCCCTTCAGCCCCTGTGCCCAACCCCCACCACCTTCCCCTGGTGTGAGGCCACAAGCCCAGCTCAGCTAGGGCGGTGGGGTATCGTGCCGAAAGACCAAAGAAACGACCCGGAGACTGCAAACGAGACATATAGGTTTATTGGGTCCTACTTACCGGAGCGTGTCCAGTGGCAGCCGGGTGGACGGAAATGTGCACCCACAACCACCCCCCAAGAGAAGCTTCCTTAAGTAGGCAGAGGAACAAAGGCTGCATGCTTGCCAACGGGCTGTCCTCAGTGCGACCAGCATTCCCAGAACAGGAGCTCACACGGAGGGGCTTTGTGTCCCTGTAAGACACGCTGTTCTTCACGTGGGATGAAGGAGGATCCCGGCCAGCCAGGCCCAGATTGTTACAAATCCCGGTAGTTGGGCTGCCTGCCCAGCAGGGAGCCAGAAGGTCACATGGTTGCAATGGGCCTGGGGGCTTTTGAGGAGCAAGCAAGGCCCAGGCCCTATACCTGGTAACCGCCGAACTATTCTCTTTGTCCATGTGTTTGTTTATCTTCCACATATGAGTGAAATCATCTGGTGTTTGTCTTTCTCAGACTGGCTTATTTCGCTTAGCATAATTCCCTCCAGTCCATCCATTTTGTTGCAAATGGGATGATTTTGTCTTTTTTTATGGCTGAGTAGCATTCCATTGTATATATACAGCACATCTGCTTTATCCAATCATCAGTCAGTGGGCACTTGGGTTGCTTCCAGGTCTTGGCTATTGTGAAAAGCAGTGCAATGAACATAGGGGTGCATATGTTACTGTGGATTGCTGATTTCAAGTTGTCTGGGTAGATACCCAGTAGTGGGATGGCTGGGTCATATGGTATTTTTATTTCTAGTTTTTTGAGGAAGCTCCATACTGTTTTCCATAGTGGCTGCACCAGTTTGCATTCCCACCAGCAGTGTATGAGGGTTCCCTTTTCTCCACAGCCTCTCTAACATTTGTTATTTTTGGTCTTAGTGATTATAGCCATTTTAACAGGTGTAAGGTGGTATCTTAGTGTAGTTTTGATTTGTATTTCCATGATGATTAGTGATGTTGAACATCTTTTCATGTGCTTATTGGCCATCTGTATATCTTCTTTGGAAAAATGTTCATATCTTCTACCCACTTTTTGATCAGGCTGTTTGTTTTTTTTATTGTTGTGAGTTCCTTATACATTATTGAGATTAACCCCTTGTTGGGTATACGATTTGCAAATATTTTTTCTCAATTGGTATGTTGTCTTTTTGTTTTGATCCGAGTTTCTTTTGCCTTGCAGAAGCTCTTAAGTCTGATGAAGTCCCACTTGTTTATTTTTTCTTTTGTTTCCCTTGTCTGAGAAGACATGGTATTCGAAAAGAACCTTTTAAATTCGATGTCAAAGAGTGTACTGCCTATATTCTCTTCCAGGAGTTTTATGGTTTCAGGACTTATCTTCAAGTCTTTGATCCATTTTGAGTTTATTTTTGCGTATGGCATGGGATAATGGTCTACTTTCATTCTTTTGCATGTGGCTGTCCAGATTTCCCAACACTATTTATTAAAGAGACTATCTTTTCTCCCTTGTATATTCTTGGCACCTTTGTCAGAGATTAGCTGTCCGTAGATGAGAGGCTTTATTTCTGGGCTTTCAGTTCTGTTCCATTGGTCTGTGTGCCTGTTTTTGTACCAGTACCATGCTGTTTTGATTACTATGGATTTGTAGTACATTTTGAAGTCAGGGATTGTGATGCCTCCAGCTTTGTTCTTTCATCTCAGGATTGCTCTAGCAATTTGAGATCTTTGGTTGCCCCATATGAATTTTAGGATTCTTTGTTCTATTTCCATGAAGAACGTCATTGGGATTCTGACTGGGATTGCGTTGAATCTGTAGGTTGCTTTGGGTAGTATGAACATTTTAACTATGTTTATTTTTCCAATCCATGTGCATGGAATCTCTTTCTATCTCTTTATGTCATCATCTATTTCTTTCAATAATGTCTTATTGTTTTCATTGTATAAGTCCTTCACCTCCTTGATTAAATTTATTCCTATATATTTTGTTCTTTTTGTTGTGATTGTAAATGGAATTATATTCTTGAGTTCTCTGTCTGTAAGTTCCCTATTAGAGTATAGAAATGCAACTGATTTTTGTAAGTTGACTTTGTACCCTGCCACTTTGCTGTAGTTGTTGATTATCTCTAATAGTTTTCTGATGGATTCCTTCAGGTTTTCTATATCTAAGATCATGTTGCCTGCAAACAGCAAGAGTTTCACTTCTTCACTCCCTATTTGGATTCCTTTTATTCCTTTCTCTTGCCTAATTTCTCTGGCCAAAACCTCCAGTACTGTATGTTGAATAAGAGTGATGATAGTGGGCATCCTTGTCTTGTCCCTGTTCTCAGAGGGGTGGCATTCAGTTTTTCCCCATTGAGTTTATGCTGGCTGTGGTTTTGTCATATATGCCCTTTATTATGTTGAGGTAATTCCCTTCTATCCCCATTTTGTTTTTTGTTTTTGTTTATTTATTTATTTTATTTATTTATTTTTTTAATTGCAGTGACATTGGATTATAACATATAGCTTTCGGATGTACATCATAATATAGCTCGAATTCTGCGTAGATTACATCATGTTCACCACCCAAAAACTAATTATCGTCCATCCCTTCACGTGTGAGCCTAATCACCCCTTTTGCGCTCCTCCTTTCCCCCATGGTAACCACCAATCCAATCTCCAATGCTATGTGTTTGTTTGTCATTATTTTTATCTTCCACTTATGAGTGAGATCATAGGGTATTTGACTTTCTCTCTCTGACTTATTACACTCAGCATAATACCCTCAAGGTCCATCCATGTTGTCATAAATGGCCGGATTTCACCATTTCTTATGGCTGAATAGTATTCCATCATGTATAAATACCACATCTTTATCCATTCGTCCCTTGATGGGCACCTAGGTTGCTTCCAAGTCTTGGCTATTGTGTATAATGCTGCGATGAACATAGTTCTTTGGATAAATACCCAGCAGTGGGATAGCTGGATCATATGGTAGATCTATTCTTAATTTTCTGAGCATACTCCATACTGCTTTCCATAGTGGCTGCACCAGTTTGCACTGCCACCAGCAGTGTACAAGGGTTCCCTTCTCTCCACATCCTCTCCAACATTTGTTGTTTCCTGTCTTGTTAATTATAGCCATTCTGACCGGAGTGAGGTGACACCTCATTGTAGTTTTGATTTGCATTTCCCTGATAGCTAATTATATTGAGCATCTTTTCATATGCCTGTTGGCCATCTGTATATCTTCTTTGGAGAAATCTCTGTTCAGATCCTTTGCCCATTTTTTAATTGGGTTGTTGGTTTTTTCGTTGTTGAGCTGTATGAGTTCTTTACATATTTTGGAAATTAACCCCTTATCTGATATATGGTTTGCAAATATCTTCTCCCAATTGTTAGGTTGTCTTTTCATTTTGTTGATGGTTTCCTTTGCTGTGCAGAAGCTTTTTAGTTTGATGTAGTCCCGTTTGTTCATTTTTTCTTTTGTTTCCCTTGCCCGGTCAGACGTGGTACTTGAAAATATGCTGCTAAGACCAGTGTCAAAGAGCGTACTGCCTATGTTTTCTTCTAGAAGTTTCATGGTTTCGGGTCTTACATTCAAGCCTTTAATCCATTTTGAGTTTATTTTTGTGCATGGTGTAAGGGAATGGTCTACTTTCATTCTTTTGCATGTGGCTGTCCAGTTTTCCCAACACCGTTTATTGAACAGACTCTCCTTTCTCCATCGTATGCCTTTGGCTCCCTTGTCCAATATTAGCTGTCCATAAATGTGTGGGTTTATTTCTGGGCTCTCGATTCTGTTCCATTGATTTGTGTGTCTGTTTTTGTGCCAGTACCATGCTGTTTTGGTTACTATGGCTTTGTAGTATATTTTGAAATCAGGGAGTGTGATACCTCCAGCTTTGTTCTTTTGTTCTCAGGAATCCTTTGGCTACTCGGGGTCTTTTATTGTTCCATAAAGATTTTAGGATTCTTTGTTCTATTTCTGTGAAAAATGTTGTTGGAACTTTGATAAGATTGTGTTGAATCTATAGATTGTTTTAGGAACTATGGGCATTTTAACAATGTTAATTCTTCCAATCCAAGAGCATGGAATATCTTTCCATTTCTTTGTGTCTTCAGTTTCTTTCAACAATGTTCTATAGCTTTTGGTATACAGATCTTTCACCTCTTTGGTTGAGTTTATTCCTAGGTATTTTATTCTTTTTGTTGCAATTGTAAATGGGATTGTATTCTTAATTTCTCTTTCTGCTACTTCATTGTTAGTGTACAGAAACGCAACCGATTTTTGTACGTTGATTTTGTATCTCGCGACTTGACTGTAGTCCTTTATTGTTTCTAAAAGTTTTTTAGTGGATTCTTTAGGGTTTTCTAGGTATAAAATCATGTTGTCTGCAAAGAATGACAGTTTCACTTCTTCTTTTCCAATGTGGATCCCTTTTATTTCCTTTTCTTGCCTGATTGCTCTGGCTAGGACTTCCAATACTATGTTAAATAAGAGTGGTGACAGTGGGCATCCTTGTCTGGTTCCTGTTCTTAGAGGGATAGCTTTCAGTTTTTCTCCATTGAGAATGATATTTGCTGTGGGTTGTCATATATGGCCTTTATTATGTTGAGGTATTTTCCTTCTATATCTATTATATTTAGAGTTTTTATCATAAATGGATGCTGTATCTTGTCAAATGCTTTCTCTGCATCTGTTGAGATGATCATGTGATTTTTATTCTTCATTTTGTTAATGTGGTGTATCACGTTGATAGATTTGTGGATGTTGAACCATCCCTGCATCCCTGAAATGAAAGCCATTTGATCATGATGTATGATCTTTTTAATGCATTGTTGTATTCGATTTGCTAGTATTTTGTTGAGGATTTTTGCATCGATGTTCATCAGTGATATTGGCCTGTAATTTTCTTTTTTTGTGTTGCCCTTGTCTGGTTTCTGTATGAGGACAACATTGGCTTCATAGAATGAATTAGTAAGCCTTCCTTCCTCTTCAATTTTTTGGAAGAATTTGTGAAGGATAGGTATTCAGTCTTATTTGAATGTTTGGTAGAATTCACCAGGGAAGCCATCTGGTCCTGGACTTTCATTTTTTGGGAGGTTTTTGATCGCCATTTTGATCTCCTTATTGGTGATTGGTCTATTCAAATTTTCTACTTATTCTTGGTCCAGTTTTGGAAGGTTGTATGTTTCTAAGAATTTATCCATTTCTTCTAGATTATCCAGTTTGTTGGCATATAGCTTTTCATAGTATTCTCTTATCTTTTGTATTTCTGAGGTGTCCGTTGTAATCTCTCCTCTTTCATTTCTTATTTTATTGGAACATTCTCTCTTTCTTTCTTGGTGAGTCTAGCTAAGGATTTGCCAATTTTGTTTATCTTTTCAAAGAACTAGCTCGTGGTTTCATTAATTTTTTCTGTTGTTTTTTTAGTCTCTCTATCATTTATTTCTGCTCTGATTTTTACTATTTCCTTCCTTCGGCTGATTTTGGGCTGTTTGTTGTTCTTTTTCCAGTACCTTTAGATGTGCTTTTAGATTGTCTATTTGGGGTTTTTCTTCTTTGTTGAGGTAGGCCTGAATGGCTATAAACCTCCCTCTTAGAACTGCTTCTGCTGAATCCCACAGATTTTGGCATGTTGTGTTTTCATTTTCATTTGTCACCAGGAATTTTTTGATTTCTCCTTTGGTTTCTCCATTGACCCAATCATTGTTCAGTAGCATTTTGTTTAATCTCCACATTTTTGTGTCTTTTCTGGTTTTCTTCCTGTAGTTGATTTCTAGTTTCATACCTTTATTGTCAGAAAAGATGCATGGTATTATTTCTATCTTCTTAAATTTATTGAGACTTGTTTTGTGGCCTAATCTGTGATCAATCCTGAAAAATGTTCCATGTGCCTTTGAAAAGAATGTGTATTCTGTGGCTTTTGGATGGAATGTTCTATTTGTATCTACTAAGTCCATCTGGTCTAATGTGTCCTTTAAGGCCAGTGTTTCCTTATTGATCTGTTTGGATGATCTATCCATTGGTGTAAGTGGAGTGTTAAAGTCCCTACTATTATTGTGTTACTGTCTATTTCTCCTTTTATGTCTGTTAATAATTGCTTTACATATTTAGGTGCTCCTATGTTGGGTGTGCAGATATTTACAAGTGTTATATTTTCTTGTTGGATTGTTCCCTTTATCATTAAGTAGTGCCCGTCTTTGTCTCTTGTCACAGTTTTTGTTTTAAAGTCTATTTTGTCTGATATAAGTATTGCTACTCCAGCTTTCTTTTCTTTGCCATTTGCATGGAATATCTTTTTCCATCCTTTCACTTTCAGTTTGTGCGTGTCTTCAGGTCTGAAGTGTGTCTCTTGTAAGCAGCATATACATGGATCTTGTTTTTTATCCAATTGGCCACCCTATGGCATTTGATTGGAGCTTTTAGTCCAGTGACATTTAAAGTAGCTATTGATAAATATGTATTTATTGCCATTCTGTTACTTTTTTTTCTGGGTGTTCTAGTACGTCTCTGTTCCTTTCTTTTTCTCTTGCTCTCTTCCCTTGTAGTTTGATGGCTGTCATTAGTAATATGTTTAATTTCTTTTGTCTTACTTTTTTTCTTGCTTATTATAGGTTTCTGATTTGTGATTACCATGAGGATCCTATTTAATGTTTTATGTATATAACAGTCTATATCGAGTTGATAGACTCTTTAGCTTGACCTCTTTCTAAAAGCTCTACTTTTTCGCTCCCCTCTTCCCACATTTTATGTTTTTCAAATCGTATACAGTCTCTTGTTTAGTGTGTGTCCATCCATTACCCTTTTATCATTGAAACAGGTGATTTTGGTACATTTGTCTTTTAACCTTCATATTATCTTCACAGGTAGTTGATCTGCTACCTTTACTATATTTTTACCTTACAAGTGATCTTATTGCCTGGTTTTTTGTTGTTGTTTTGTGGGGTTTTTTGATAATTTCTTTTTATCTCTATTTGTGGTCATTGCTTTTCCACTTAAATAAGTCCCTTCAGCATTTCTTGTAGAACTGGTTTCTTGGTGATAAACTCCTTTAATTTTTGGTTATCTGGGAAGCTCTTTATCTCTCCTTCCATTATGAATGACAACCTTGATGGATAGAGTATTCTCGCTTGTAGGTTTTTTCGTTTTAGCACTTTAAATATGTCGCGCCATTCTCTTCTCGCCTGTAGGGTCTTGGCTGAGAAGTCTGCTGATAGCCTGAGGAGCTTCCCTTTGTATTTCACTTGTGGCCTTGCTCTTGCTGCTTTTAGGATTCTCTCTTTATCTTTAATTTTGGACATTTTAATTATAATACGTCTTGGTGTGGACCTCTTTGGGCGTCTCCGTGCTTCCTGAACTGGGATGTCTGCTTCCTTCTTCAGGTTAGGAAAATTTTCATCTATTATTTCTTCAAATAAATTTTCTGCCCCTTTGTCTCTCTCTTCTCCTTCTGGGAACCTATAATCCAAATGTTAGCATGCTTGATATTGTCCCAGAGTTCCCTTAGACTGTTCTCATTCTGTCTAATTCTTTTTTCTTTTTTCTGTTCTGCTTGGGTGATTTCCTCTAGTCTTTCATCTAGCTCGCCGATCTCTTCTTCTGCTTCCTCTGCTCTGATACTGAGTCCCTCTAGTGAATTTCTCATTTCCAGTATTGTATTCTTCATTTCTGATTGGTTTTTTCTTTATATCTTCCAGTTCTTTGCTGATGTGCTCACTGTGTTCATCCAGTCTTCTCCCCATATCTCTGAGCATCCTCAAGATATTTTGTTTGAACTCTTTGTCGAGTAGATCACTTGTTTCTGTTTCATCTAGTCCTTTTTCTGGGGTTTGTACTGTTCCCTAGCTTGGGAGGTATTCCTTTGTCTCCTCCTTATGCCTCTTTCTCTGTGCTTATTTCTATGTATTAGGTGAGTCAGCTATGTCTCCTGATCTTGGAGAAGTGGCCTTATGTATGAGATGTCTTGTGAGGCCCAGGAGTGTGCTTCCGTCTTGTCACCAGTCCAGAAGATCCAGGAGTGACCCCTTTGTGGGCTACTTGTGTCTTCTGCTGTGGCAGGGTTGCTCCCACTGTCAGAACCAAGGGAGTCTAGTCTTTCCTTCCCTGGCCAGCTGTTTCTAAATCTGGTTTGGGAAGCCTCAGCACCATTGGCTACAAAGTCTATCAGCACATTCCTGTTGCAGTTTTCCTCTTAATTGGGTTGGTACCCAGTGTAGCTGGTTGCAAGGCTCAGGGGCTTACAGTTGTGATAGGCTTCAGGCCTACAAGGCTGTTGACAGTTCTCTTAGGAGTGCAGCTGAGTGGGGCTGGCTCTAGGCACGGGAGCACTCAGTTGTTTCAGGCTTTGGAAGTGGGGCTGATCCTTTTTATGGCTATTGGTGAAGCACAGGTCTTCTGCTGCTGATAAGCCTCACCCCCCACAGGATGACACACACCATCAACACTGTCCTGGTCCGTGCACAATTCTCAACCCCCTGGAGTGTACCCTGACACCACACTGCAGAGGCCCCCACCTCTCCACCAAGGCCCCCCACAGTTCACCTGGTCCTCATACAGGCCCTGGCCCACAGAGACAGACACCCTTCCCTGCCTGTAGAGGATCAAGGTACCCAGTCAATGCAGGCTGAAAAGTAGCCTGAGGGCTTGCTGTTAGGTGGGGCCGGTCCCTAGGGTGGCTTACCTGCCTTGGCTGAACTGAATTAAATCTGTGCTCTAGTGGGCGTGGCAGACCCCTGGGCTAACAGGCCAAGGGATGAACCTCAATGGTACCCACGAGGTCTGTGTCAGCATGCTTGGCCCTCACTAATGTCTCAGTCTCCAGAGAAGTCCCCCTCTCACCAAGATGCCCTCAGAACCCACCAGGTGAGTCTTGTTTCACCAAAGGACTGTCAGCCTTCTCTCTGGTGATTTTTGGTTGCTGCAATGAGTGAGTTTGTGTGTGGGCCCTTTAAGACCCAGGTCTTTTTGGGTTTCAGCCAATAGCTTTTCTGGGGGTATCTTCACTGCAGTTAATAGCCAGCAAACCAGACAGTAAGACCCCCGTCTCAGCTGGGCTGAGTCTGAAGGATGCTTATAGCAGTATCAGCCTCCATCCGGACCTCACTCCTCCAGGGAGAGCTGTGTACCTTAGGGTGGCTCCTGCCTGGCCAGCTGAGAAGCTCTGCTGCTCCCAAAGCTGGCTTTTTTCCTCTCCATCAGGAATTTCTGCCTCTTCTGCCTTAGTCAGGACTGTCCCTGGTTGTGGGGGTTCTTTTTATCCAGTTTACAGTTTCCAATCTGGGATAATTTTTCCAAAAATAGTTGTAACCTGGTTGTGTTCATGGGAGAAGATGAGTTCAGAGTCTGCTTACACCACTATCTTGACAAGATCTCCCTATTTTGTTAAGAGTTTTTATCATATGGCTGCTGGATCTTATCAAATGCTTTCTCTGCATCTATTGAGATGATCATGTGGTTTTTATCCCTCATTTTGTTAATGTGGTGTATCACATTGATTGATTTGCAGATGTCGAACCATCCTTGTGTCCCTGGAATAAATCCCACTTGATCATGATGTATGATCTTTTTGATGTGTTGCTCTATTTGGGTTGCCAGTATTTGGTTGAGGATTTTTGTGTCTATGTTCATCAGTGATATTGGCCTGTAGTTCTCCTTTTTTGTGTTGTCCTTGTCAGGCTTTGGTATCAGGGTGATGTTGGCCTTGTAGAATGTGTTAGGAAGTGTTCCATCTTCCCTGATTTTTTGGCATAGCTTGAGAAGGATAGGCATTAAATCCTCTCTGAAAGTTTAGTAGAGTTCTCCTGGGAAGCCATCTGGTCTTTGGCTTTTATTTTTGGGGATTTTTTTGATTTCTGTTTCAATCTCTTTACTTTTGATTGGTCTGTTCAGATTATCTATTTCTTCTTGATTCAGCTTTGGGAGGTTGTAAGAGTCTAAGAATTTATCCATTTGTTCTAGATTGTCCATTTTATTGGCATATAGCTTTTTGTAGTATTCTCTGATAATCCTTTGTATTTCTGGGGTATCCTTTGTTATTTCTCTTATTTCATTTCTAATTTTATTTATCTGAGCTTTCTCTCTTTTTTTCTTTGTAAGTCTTGCTAGAGGTTTGTCAATTTTGCTCATCTTCTCAAAGAACCAGCTCTTTCTTTCATTGATGCTTTCCAATGCCTTTTTTGTTTCAATTGCATTTATTTCTGCTCTGATTTTTATTATTTCTCTCCTTCTGCTGACTTTGGACTTTGTTTGTTCTCTTTTTCTAATTCAGTTAGGTGTAGTTTGAGATTGCTTATTTGGGATTTTTCTTATTTGTTAAGGTGAGCCTGTATTGCAATGAATTTCCCTCTTAGTACCACTTTTCTGAATCACATATGAGTTGGTATGGTATGTTTTCATTTTCATTAGTCTCCAGGTATTTTTTGATTTCTCCTTTAATTTCTTCACTGATCCATGAGTTGTTCAATAGCATGTTGTTTAGTCTCCACATCTTTGTCCCTTTCTCAGCTTTTTTCTTGTAATTAATTTCTAGCTTCATAGCATTGTGACTGGAAAAGATGCTTGTTGATTTTCTGTCTGGATGATCTATCCATTGATGTGAGTGGAGTGCTGAGGTCCCCCACTATTATTTTGTTGTTATTAATATCTCCTTTTAGGTTTGTTAATAGTTGCTTTATGGACTTTGGTGCTCCTGTGTTGGGTGCATAGACATTTATAAGTGCTGTCTTCTTGGTGGAGTGTCCCTTTGATCATTATATACTGCCCCTCTTTGTCTCTCTTTGCCTGTCTTATCTTGAAGTCTACTTTGTCTGATGTAAGTGTTGCAACACCTGCTTTCTTTTGTTTGCCATTAGCTTGGAGTATTGTCTTCCATCTCTTCACTCTCACTCTGTGTTTGTCGTTGGAGCTGAGATGGGTTTCCTGGAGGCAGCATATTGTTGGGTCTTGTTGTTTAATCCATCTTGCCACTCTGTGTCTTTTTATTGGAGAATTCAATCTATTTACATTTAGGGTGATTATCGATATATCAGAGCTTAGTGCTGCCATTTTATCACTTATTTTCCAGTTCTTCTGCATTTCCTTTGCTGCTCATCCTGTGCGTTTCAGTCTACCAATTGAGTTATGTAGTTTTTTGTGTTGTTTTTCTTTGTTTTCTCCTTATTTATTACTTGTGTCTCTGTTCTGCTTTTTTGTGTAATGGTTACCATGACGTTTGTATTCAAACTCTCGTAGATAAGACAGCCTGTTTTCTGATGGCCTCTTATTCCTTAGTCTAAACTGCTTCAGTCCCTCTCCACTTCCCCTCCTGAGTTGTTTTTCTCACGTATTATTCCATCTTATGTTGTGAGTTTGTGGTTAAAATGACAAGATCATCTTTGTTTTTGGTGTTTTCCTTCCCTTTCAGATAAACAACAGTTTTTAAAACATAAGTATGTTCTATTTATTCACTGTTGATCTGAAATTCAAATTTAACTGGGCATCCTGTGTTTTATGTGGCAATCCTAACAGGGTGGCATGTGGCCTTCTCTCTCAAGTGACACAGCTCAGAAGGAAAGATGAGTACTAGGTTCAGAGCTGGAAGCTGGTCCAGGTCAATGGAAAGTGGTGTCTGGGGTGGAATATTGTCTGAGCATGGAGAGGAGAAGACAATGCTCCCTGATGCCTGTCTGTAAGCTGAAGGGGAAAAGCCCCCAGTGAGAGAGGCTAAAGGCACAGTTAGGGGAATAATTCGTTATTTAAACTATGGGCCTCTAGCCAGGACCAGAAATCATTTCCTTGGACCCACTCATAAAGAACAGACAGTCCCTCCCCAACTGTACATCCCACAAAAACCTCAGAAAACACAAATTTCCAATTTTAATTTGCCAGTGGATTGATCCTACTTTGAAACTGTGGCACTATGGATTTAACAATGGCTCTCACCAGCAAAACTTTTTTCTTTTGCTCTTTTTCTTGATGCTCTAATGGACCACCAGAGTTGCAAACATGTTTCTAAAAAGAGCAATCCAGTGTTCCAACTTCATTTGTTAAAAGCCCATCACCAGAGCAAACCATTTGTAAAAGCTGGATTTCATCACCAGTTCAGGCCACGGGCCTGGGTCTTTTAAAGCAAATGACTCAGATGAGTGCCTCCTTTCTCCTTCTCCGGGTTTAATCTTACTGTGAATGGTGAAGGTGTCAAAGCCTCTTCTGCAGATGAGAGAATGATGTCATCAAAGTCATCACATGACATATTCAACAGCTGGTTTTCTTCCTCATTCCATCCAATTCCAGGGTCACATCTGGTTTGAAAAACTGGAAGACTGATGTCCTTTTGTTTATTTTTGTTCCTTTTCCTCTGATTCCTTAGATTCCTGCCAGACTGGTAGCCTTCATCCGTCTTTTGTTTCTGTGTTTGTGTGACAGAAAGAAAGAAAAGGTTTTTCTCCCTTTTTACAATTACTAGCCCTAAGCCTGTTTTCTTTTAGTTCATTTTGGGTATAGTTCAATCCACCAAATTAGTTCTTGGCCGGGTTTTAGGCATGTAGACCCCACAGCAGAAGCTGCACGGTGGCCTCCACTGCCTTTCTTCAGTGTGTCCCTGGCTGCTAACTGCTTGGATATTAGCAAACGTCCCTCCTTCTGAGGGACTCTAAGACTTTTGGTGTGGGAAAAAACTTACAACATAGGGCTGCAGAAATTTCTTTTTTCCCAAATTGCCTGTTCTATAGCAGCTTCAAAACAAGAGTTCACCAGCTTTGTGTTAAGGAAAGCACCAAAGGACTGCCCCAGTGCTGCTGGTCCTGTTTCTGATCGGCTCCGGGCTGCCACAGGATCCGTAGATGTGGAGGATGATGGTCTGAACAGATAGCCTCCAGATAATCCACAATTCTGCCTTTTGGTCCTCTCCCTTAGTACGCAGGTTAGAGCTTGCCTTCTTTGGTACTTGGCACACAGGATTTGGCAGGGGAGGTTACATTTGGGACTGATCTCAAATAAATTATTCCACCCAGTGAATGAGTAATTTAAGCCTCTTTCTGTGGTGCCTATCCCAAGAGTGGACCAGAGCAGACAGGCCTGGAGCTAACACTGGAACCAGGACAGCACAGGACAGGAGAGTTTCTTTATGGATCAAAATGTTTTCAGTCTCAGACAGGCCCTCTGGGTGACTGCTGTCCTGGTTGGCTGACCCGGGAGCCAGGGTGGCATGGCCCAATACCTGGGAGGACATCCTCCAGAACATGCGGCCTGAATCACTTCACCTGGAGTTTGAAGGTCTTAGACTATTTAAACCAAAAAGGACTTTGACATCCCTGTAATCCAGGGGCTCCCAGACTTTTAACTTTATGGCCTATTACAACTTGGGAGGAAAGAACATAAAAAATTAAAAATTGTCAACTTTTATTTTGCCGATTACTGGCCTTTTTTTTTTCATGAAGAAGGCTGGCCCTGAGCTAACATCTGTGCCAATCTTCCTCTATTTTGTAAGTAAGATGCCCCACAGCATGGTTTGATGAGTGGTGTGTAGGTCTGTGCCCAGGATCCAAACCTGCGAACCCTGGGCCGCTAAAGCCGAGCACACGAACTTAACCACTATGCCACTGGGCCAGCCCTATTTTGCCAACTGAGCAACTAAAATACTCAGAAAAGGACACTTCAACATAAAAAATATGAAAGACTTAATCTCTTACTCGTAATGTAAAGCATATATCCCAATCTTTTCCTAGAAAGTTAGGGTTAAACCTACACCAACCTTACACAGATATATTAAAACATGTATGTGTGTACTCGTGTGCACCAATATCCACACACATTCATCATCATCCTCTGTCTTTCCTTATCACAAGGGCAGCTACAGTGTATTGACTTAGTATGTGGACTCTGGGGCTGGAATACCTGAGTTCAAATCCAGGCTCCACCACTTATCTGAGGAACCTCAGATAAGTTACTCAACTCCTCTGAGCCTTGATTTTATCATCTATTAAGTGAAGGTAATAATAATAGTGCACACTTTTCCAGAGTAGTTATGAGGATTAAGTGAGTTAATATGTGAAAGGCACTTAGCACAGAGGAAACCCCCATAAATGATGGCCATTATTATGATGCTGCCCCGGACCAGTGAGGTCTTCCTAATCTGGGCTCTGGGAGCCACCTTTTCCTCTCCAGATGAGGAAAACTAAGTCTAGAGCAGGCATGACTTGTCCAGCTAAGGTCTATGGCCAGTTAGTGACCAGAACTAGAGTAGAACCCAGGTACCCTCACCAGGTCTGATATATCTCTGAGGTCACCTTGAAAAAAGTGAATTTGTCCAGTGGCTGGGGGTCAGGCACAGATCCGTTGGCAGGTGTCCTGGTGCCTGGGGAGCAGCACTCTCGTGGGGCACAATGACCAACTTGGGGCCACAAACAACCAGGAAGTCTGGCCTGCTCTCCTTTCTCTTTCCTCCAACCCCAGAAGAAATGAAAACAAGAGTAGGTTGCAGCCCGGGCGTGGGAGTCCCCCAGGGCGTGGGAGTGCCCCAGGGCGTGGGAGTGCCCCAGGGCGTGGGAGTAGGTTGCAGCCCGGGCGTGGGAGTGCCCCAGGGCGTGGGAGTGCCCCAGGGCGTGGGAGTAGGTGTGCAGCGGCAGCAGTTGGCAGTTTTTCCTCCTCTGCCTTTGGTCCAGCCACAGAACACCTGCCGAGCCTCCTGGGTCCTGCTGCTCATGACACTGCCCATGGCCCCCTGGGCGCAGAGCCTGCACGTCCCAGTCACCAATCACCAGAGACGCAGGGCTGCAATAACGCCCCAACCCTCTGACTTGTTTTTGCTGCTGTGGTTTGGGGGCTATCTCCCATTTCCTAAGCAGACATCACCTTGGCGAGGGCCGTTGGATCAGGCGGGATTGCATTCAGCAGCCAGAAGCAGACCCACATGACTGTGGCGGCTGTCTGATTTCACGCAGCAGGAAACCAGACTGTCCCAGGCAGGCTCCTTCGCTCTTCCTCTCCACCAACCTTCACACAGGACTCTCATCCTTATGAATGCCTCCTGATCACAGGCTCCAGGCAGGAAGAAGAGAAAAGAAATGACCAAAGGAAGGGGCGGGTCTACACAAGAAAATCAAACTTTCCCACAGACCCTCTAGCAGCTCCTTGCAGATGCCTCATTGGTCAGAGCGGTGTCACACAGCTGCTTCTAGCTGCAAGGGAGGCCAGGAAATGTCCTATTGTGTCCAGGCAACAAATTGTGGTTTTACTAATAAGGAAGGAGTGAACTGACACTGCGTAAGCAGCATAATGTGTCAGGGAAGTGTAACGAGAATAAAATCAAGTCTCTGCTTCTCTTCCAAAGCCTGCTTCAGTAGGGCCACATTGGAAGGAAGCATTGGTCCAGCTCCAGAAGCCTGACGTCTGTGCAGGTCTTCGCAGAGACCCTGGCACACATGTGCAGTGCATCGCCCAGCACACAGCACCCAGCTGACCGTTTTTTACAAGCCTCTATACTTTCCTCTGCCTCCTCTCAACAGCTGCTCCAATCTCCCTCGCTTGAAAAGCAAAATAAAACAGACAAAGCAGAAAGAGACCACCCCACTGCCTGAGCCACTCCTCCCTACACCCTCTCGCCTTTTGACTCCTCTTCTGTTTCCATGTTTTCCCTCCTCCTGCTCCATGCCCTTTCTTGTGAAAATCGATTTGGTCTCTGGGCTTTTATGAGCCTGGGCCTCCACCTATCACACCCATAAGCACAACAGAGGCTGCAAACAAAGGATCAGGGAGATTAGTTAAGGCCCGTGGATTAGACTTTGATATTTCCCCTCTACCCAGGTTGTGAGCGAGCCAGTGTAAGTCCAGCACAGCGTGTTCAACACCTGCAGGGCCTGTCGGGGTCATTCACCCCTCTCCCCAGCCACGGAGACCTGCCCTTCCCTCCCCCCACGGCCTCCTGCTCTCCTTGCTCTCAGTTTTAGTCTGAGTTGTCCCTCCCCTCTTTGATACCCATCCTAGTACCTTCAGCCACATACTTTCCATCTGCTCTTTCCAAGGCCCACTTAAGACCAAGTCTCTGAGCAGGCTCTTTCAGCTAACTTCGCTTGGCTCCAAGCCAGCCTGTCCACCATGCTCCTCTGATAAGAAAGCCCCTGGTTTATGTTATTTTTATTTGACTTGGTATTCAACTTTTGCATCACATGTCTGTTTTCTTCATAACTGTTCTGTCTCCACCGTTAGGCTGAGAGAAACCTGAGGGTAGGGGCAGGGTCTCCATCAACCGCTTGGGACAAGGTTACTCATTTTTTTTGTTTTTGCTTTTCAGCTGGTATGTTTTGGGCACCTTCCATGTGTCAGACTCTGAGGTAGGTGCCAAGGATATAAGGCAGACCCAGTCCCTGGCCTCCCACAGGACCTGCCTCTCGTGGCCCTGTTCTTGCCCCAGGACAGCACTCTGTCTATCGGGACGAGTGACCACTGTCTTGATGAAGATGAGGAAGGGATTGGGATTCAACCCTCACACTGAGCCCCATCTCTATGTTCCTGGACTCCAAGTTCATACCACTTCAGTGGCTGCTGTGAAAAATTCCCGGGCCTCCTCCCGGTGCCCCAGCATCTGAGGTTACTGTTGGCTGGACCTGCCCGCGGGGCCGCCAGGGCCCAAAGGAGTTGTTATTCCAAATGAGGGCAGTCAGCTGAATTTCCAAATCAAAGATTTTTCCACTTCAATTTTTCTCCTTTCCTCTTTTGTCTAAATTTGTTCATTTCATGGGAAAGGGATGGGGCAGTTCTCCTTCTAAGGGTTAAAGACTTTATGAGGAATGCCTGGGGGGATGGGCAGGGCTCAGGCAAAACCCTTCTCCTGTTAGGAGGGAAAGAGGAGGAAGTCAGTGGGAGGGATGATGAAAAGCCGAGCTTTTTCTCCTCCCTCCCCTGCTCTCCAATCCACTCCTGCATGCGTCTCTTTCCCTTCTTTTATCCTCCTCTCTTCCTCTCCTCTACCTTTCTGTCCCCTCCTCCCCCTCTCCTTCCTCTTCATTCATTCATTCGCGCATGCATTCTTTCAGCAGGCATTGCTTTAGCAGCTACTATGTGTCAGACCCTGTGCTGCAAGCTAAGAACACAGGGACCCTCAATGAAGGCTCAAGGCTCTCACAGTCCAGGGCTCGTGGAGGGTGGGCACACAGATGGCAGGCCAGGGTGAGGAGTGACAGTTGGCAAAGAGAGTTAACTGGTAAGTCTCCAAAACCATTCAGAGGCCCAGGCAGTACATCTAAAGCATGGGAAACTCCGGGATTGAGGAGACAAGACTTAGAGAACTTCTGCTGGGTGTCTGGTGCAGCCTGGCTCATAACCCTCTCCTGTCCTACCCTGGGGGAGGCATCTCAGTGGGAAGGGCATGGACTATGTGAGCAGGCTGCCCCTGTTCAAACCCCAGGTCTACCAATTTCCGTATGATCATAAACAGGCCCCTAATATTTTTATGACTATTATTAATTTATTTTAAAAACTTTATTTTTTAGAGCAGTTTTAGATTCACAGTAAAATTGAGCAAGAAGTGCGGAGTTCCGCTGTACCCTGCCCCCACACGTGCACAGGCGCCGCACTGTCATCCATCACATCCATACGCACAGTATCCCCCACCAGAGGGTACATCTGTTCCATCAGTGAACCTACGCTGACACATTATACCCAAAGTCCACCTTCGGGTTCTCTCTGGGTGGTGCCTGTTCTGCAGGTTCTGATGAAGGTATGATGACACATGTCCACCATCACAGTATCATGCAGAATAGCTTCACTGCTCTAAAAATCCATGGGCTCCACCTTCATTTAATCTTTTTATCCTCAGTTTCTTCTTCTTTGAAATGGGGGAAATACCAGCTCGTGGGGTGATCATGAGGATACAACGAGGTCATCACGTACACGGGTGCTTTGCCTTAGGTGTGCGTTATTCTTGGACTATCTCATGAAAGGCCAAGAGCCCCCCACAGTGGCTCCTGATTGTAGCACAGGCTATCGGAGGACTGGGAGAGCCAGGTGGGGGGGTGAGCTTTCTCCAGAGCAGCAAGGAGACGTTGCCTCATCAGGTTTGGTTGGTCGGCTACTTGGGGAGCAGTGGTGGAAGGAGGATAAGGAGGTCCACGGGATTCCAAAGGGACTCTGGACTGCCCCCTGCTCCTAAAGTAACCCATCCAACTTTATTGAGGCACCGCTCTGGCTGCTCTTGGCAGGGGCTCAGAGAGCCCAAGTGAGTCACTTCCACGTGGCCAATGTGGGGAGGGAAGGAGGGAGGGCTGAGGAGGGCCGATGCCTGGGCTGGGCCACGCTGGCTTGGAGAAATGGTTCCTAAAATTCGCTGGCAGAAAGTGGGCTGCTGTGGGCTCTTAACCTGCCATGCAAATCGACAAGTAAACAGTCTCCAATGAGAATCCCAGATGCCCTGCTCATTCCAGAGACCCAGACACTCACTGTGGGCTCCAGGTGGGGGCCAGCTTGAGAGAGCCCTGTGCACAAGCCAAAGCAGGGCTGCGGTCTCCCCCACCGCCAGTATCCAGACAGTGATCTTGCCCAGGAGACCGCCTTCTCCTCCTGCACCCAGACAGACAGTGACCACACAGGGAAAAGGAGCCCTGGCAGTACAGAGGGCACAAATGTATCACCCCTCATTCAGGGTGAAAAAAACTCATTCTGGGGTCTGCTTGGATGGTCTAGACAGAGCAAATTAATGGGTCACGGAGCTGGAGACATGGGTGGGTCATGTGGTAGGCTTGTATGGGTACCGCAGTCTCTGCCTCAGTAGGGTCTGTCACCAGGCAGGGACACAGCCAGGTTGGAGGGGATGCCACGCACTTGCTGTATATAGGCTCGGAATTTATTGTGGTGAGGAGGGAGAGGACGGAATGCAACACATCTAGTGACCTGATTTTTATTTTCCTGCTCTTGGTTAAGGGCCTTGGCTCTTCTTAGTGTTGGAGGAAGGAGTCAGAGAAATGGGGAAGGGGCACGAGAAGGAAAGATGGGAGCAGGGACCGCATGTTACTTGGCAGGGCTCAGATCCTGGGAAAGCCTCTACTCCTCAAGGTGTGGGAAGGGACTCAGTTTCCCTCTATGAAGACTCAGTGAGGAAGAAAAGTATGATCACATGAACATTTAGCAGCGTCTCCAACAAAGATACAATGTGTAATAATATCCCTACACAAAAGCAGAAGAAGCACATGAACACCCACACCTTTAAGTATGGGTGCAAATGCAGCCAGCAACTATACAGACACGGAAACCTCCCCCTTCTTACACACATACTGCCACTGAGACACCACAGACGAGACCAGAGGTAGTCACACTGTTCTGAAGATCAAGGGAAATATGCCTTGAACCATCGTCGCTGCCTGGATTTTGCAAAGTCTAATGCCCATCTCAAGTTTTCTGCAGACTTCCAGAGGGCACTCCTGCTTCTGGTGAATCATTCAGTCCAGGGTCCTCTGGCCATTCCTCATGACTGTCCCTGTTCCACGGGCAGGGCATCCTCCATGCAGATGAGAACATGGCAGAAACACTCACAAGGCTTCTGTGATGTGGCAAACTTGGGAAGATTTGGAGAAATGAAGAAATTTACATTATAGCAATGCAAACAGCTTAGTGAAATAATAGACATTTCTGTTCCTATTTTTAACAATCCGTTGGTCATTTTTACAACTCAGGATCCAGACTCTCCATGTTATGCAGCAAACTTCTTACCGTTCTTCTCTGTTGTCTTCTCAGGGGCAAAGTCCAAATTCCTCTCATTTTCTTAGATGGAGCAATTCAGCTCTCTCCCACCTCTGTCCCCAAACTTGGCTCCTGAACCCCCTTAGCATAGCCAAAAATTCATGGGAAAATCTGAAAATAGCCCCTGTGCCTTGCTAATTAAGGTTCTAAAACAGAGGCCATCTGCCTCCCCCATTTTCCTCTGCTGGGGGTAGTTTATATTTTTCTAGTTATACACAAATATGCAACTGCATACTGAGACACAGAAACACAGAACCATCTATCCATTTCCCCAAGTAGACAGAGAATGAACTTATCTATGCCATGCTCAGGCTGGTGAGCTGAACCTAAAACTGTGCCTCCCCCCACTTCCCATGTCCCACTTTTAGGGCTCCTGCCACCATGGACATATTAATTTAGAAAGCCAGCATCATTGAGATGCCAAGCACTATATGCCAAGCACTCTCCCTGGGGTGAATGAAACAAAGCCCAGAACTCAAGGAGCTCAAGTCACAGGTGGAATGGCAGGTAAGCAAACACATGATCAGGACATAAGGAGATTAAGCTGGAACCCAGGGGGCATGCAATTTAGCCAGCTTGGGGGTGGAGGTGTGAGGAAGGTGTGCAGGATGAGTAAAAGCTCATCACTTAAAGAGGGGTTGTCACTGGGGGCCAAACCAAGCCATCATTCATCCTTCATTCATTCACTTTTTTGTGCTTGTGTGAGGAAGAGTGGCCCTGAGTTAACATCTGTGACCATCTTCCTCTATGTTGTATGTGGGACGCCACCACAGCATGGCTTGATGAGTGGTGCTAGGTCTGTGCCCAGGATCTGAAACTGTGAACCCCAGGCCACCAAAGCTGAGTATGCAAACTCAACCGCTGTGCCACCAGGCAGGCCCCTCATTGACTATTTTTTAGTTCTATGCTAAGCAATGACTAAGACAGACAGACTACTTGGTAATAAAAACTGTAGGCTTTAACAAATATGTGAGTGTTCTGGAAGGGGAAGCTGAGTCAGGTAAACCTCTCTAAAGAGGTGACACTTAGGCTGAGGCCCAAAAGAAGAATAAAAGTTAACTAGATGAAAGAGAGTGGGCACACATTCAGGAGGAGGAAGGGACATGTTTGAACCTAAAAGCAAGAAAGAGTTTGATGCTTGTGAGAAATACTTAGCAGTCCAGCATCGTTGATGCTGAGAACTGCAGAGGAGAGTGGCATGAGATGAGGCTGGGGAAGTAGGCAGGATCCAGACATATTAAGGAATTCCTCCAACGCACGCACTTCCTCCTGAGACAGTAGAGTGCAGAGTTAGGGGAACTTTAAGAAAGAAGAGCCTGGACTTGGACTCTCTGAGTAGGATTCAACCCTATGAGATTAAAGAGCTTTGGGGAGAAGGCGGATCTGACCAGCATGTGGCTGAGTCTGGGAGTCCCTCTGCATCCAGTGACCTTGGCCTGGGAGATATGGTCTAGAAAAAGTACAAGTGTACACTGTAGCCCAGTGTCACATGCAGGTGTGGGATTCTCCTCCCTTAGAGACACCCCTGCACGGCCGGTGCAAGGATTTGGATCAACAAGGATGCCAGGCAGCATCAGACAGGGATGTATCAGTCGAATGTGACCAGCTTACAAACGAGACACCATGCAACAATGGTGGCACAAAGGGAGGCCCTGATGGTAGCCTGGCATATCCTCAAACTCTCCCTTCTCTTGGCATCTGAAGGCAGATTGACTCCTTGAACTGAGCAGCCACTGTGATCCTTAGGCCCAAAAGGGATATAGATTGGAGACCAAGTGGTGAGTGTGAATAATAATAAGAGGCAGGTCCTTATTTTTATTCCAAGCTAGTGAACTTGGTCATATAAGTTACACTAACCTAAAGGATGGGAAACCATCAAAAGCATTTAGGCAAGAAAATGTCAAGATCAGAGATATGTTTTAAAACATTACTTTGAACACTGTGTGAGGAAGGGATTAAAGGAGAGAAAGAGAGCAAAGCCAGAGAGATGAATTAGGAGGTTACGTTAGTTAGAAATGCTTTCAGCTTCAAGTAAGAGAATACCCAACATACCTTAAACCCTGTAGCAACATTTATGGTTTACCAACAGGAAATCGGGAAACAATGCCTCCTCAGGAACAGTTTGGGAGCTCTGTGATTTCATTAAAAACCCGAGCTTTCTCCATCCTTCTCCATCACCATCTTCCATGTGTTGGCTTTTTCTTCTCTCCTGTCGTCTCCTGGTTGCAAGATGGCTGCCTTAGCTTTCAGACACAATAATCTGATTCAAGGCAGGAGGAAGGGGGAAGGGACAGCGATAGCTACCATCTGTTCCATTTCTCTAGAAAGCAAAACTTTCCCAAAAGCCCATCACAGATGTCTTTTTACATCTCATTGGTCAGAACCAGGTCACATTGCCCCTCTAACTGCAAGGAAGGCTAGAAATTTGATCAGGCTTCTTCATTATGATTCAGTACCTGGAGCTGGACACATTGTTGCCTGGAGCAAAACTGGAGTTCTGATAGCCAGGTAAAAAGAGAAATGACTTTGGGGTAGGAAATCAACAGTGATGGTCACAGAGGCCAGGGAAGATGGCCCTGACTAAGATGCTGGCATTGGACACAGAGATATTTAAGAGGTGGAAGTTACAGAACTTGGTGATGGGATGTGAGGAATGAAGGAGGGGAAGGAGAAAAGGATGATTTCCAGGTTTGAGCTTGGGCAGCCAACAGATCGTGATGTCATCTACTACAACAGAAAATATGAAGAAGAAACACAGGTGTGAGGAAGATGAACAGTCCACTTTTAAACATTGTGAATTTGCAGTGTCTGCATATATTCAGGTATTAACACCATGTATGCAGTTGGATATATTGCTCTGGAGCTCAGCAGAGAGGTCCAGGCTGTAGATATGGCCTTAGTCATTGGGAGCCAGGCAGTGGATGGGTTTATTAGACAGGATACTTTGGGTTGCACAGAAAGGAATATAAATTGAACAAGGTTAAGAAGAGAAAAAGAACATTTTTGGCTCTCACAGCAGGAGCTGCATGGGATGGGGCTAAATTTTGGCCTAAGAGCATCTGGTACTCAAATTTGGAGGTTGACTTTTTCTCTTCCCCCCAGCTTCCACTTTTCTTTATCTTTTATAAGATCACAAACCACTCCTGGGTACATTATTTCATTGTATCCTCATGATTAGCCTTTGAAGCTGGTATATTATTGTCTCCATTTTAAACATGAAAGAGCAGTGGGCCAGCCCCATGCCGTAGGGGTTAAGTTTGTGCGCTCTGCTTCGGTGGCCCCAGGTTTGCAGGTTCAGATCCCAGGCATGGACCTACACACCACTCATCAAGACATGTTGTGGCAGCGTCCCACAAACAAAAATAGAGGGAGACCGGCACAGATGTTAGCCCAGCAACAATCTTCCTCAAACAAAAAGAGGAAGATTGGCAACAGATGTTAGCTCAGGGCCAATGTTCCTCGCCAAAAAAAAAAAAAAAGAGAGAGAGAGAAGGAAAGAAAAGCCTGAAAGATTAAGTGGCCTGTCTTCACTCAAGAGAGGCACAGAATTTGAATTTGGTCTGCAGGGGACATGAATCCCTGACTCTCGGAGCTCCTGGATCCCCAGCTATGCTCAGAAAGGGCCTTTCAGTGAAGCTTGAATTGTTTTCCTTGCTGTCATGTACACCAGCATGACTGATGACTGTCTTTCTCTTGCAGCAACTCACTGAAGGTCAGCAAGAACTGACCAACACAACTCAATATCCCAACGTTTTTCTACCAAGTCCCCTAGATTGCTGCCCCGATGTTGTTTAACGTTTTACCATGGGAACGCTTTGAGCACGTCTAAATACTGAATAAGATCCAGGAGAGTAGCAAAGATTGGAGATACAGGAAACAGAGGGCTGAAGGTGGCAGGGCATGGGCTCCATGTCACGAGTGGAAAGATGGACCTCACACAGTTGCCTTCCATTGTAGCGGGAGGCAGGGGGAGGATGGGCAAGGTGCAGGGGGATTGTACATGTCTGTGTTGGCTCACTCCATTCCTTTTCAACCCCCTTCTACACTACCTTCCTCTGTTATAGAAGCTGGAAAGGAAAATGCTCAAATTTCCAGCATCCCTTGCAGCTTGGGGTGTCCATGGAATGAGTTCTAGTCAATGAGAATATCAGAAATCCCAGAGGAGGTCTTCCCTTCCTGAATAAAAGGGTAAAGCAGTGAGATTTTCCATTCTCTCATTTTTGTTTCCTCTTTTCTTCTTGCCTGAACATTGGTTTTGATGCCCAGAGATCCAGCAGTTATCTTGCAACCATGAGGAGAATGGCCACACACTAAGGAGGATGGAACAAGAAGGTAGAAAGAACCCGGTACCTTGATGCCCTTGAGCAGCTGCACCTGCCCTGGCGTGCCTACCCTCAGACTTCCTGTTGCATTGGAAGAAAGGAAGGGAGGGAGGAAGGAAGAAAACAACTGTCTCAGTTAAGCTATGACCTGTAAGGGTTTCTGTTACTCGTAACTAAGCAGGAGCCTGGCTTGTGCACCCCCGGGGCCTGCGGGGCCTCCTTTCCTTCCCAGGTGCCCTCCCCTGACAGCTGTGGGTATCAGCCTCCTGTCGAAGTTTGGCACGAAAGCAGGTTTTGCGTTAGAAGTCTCAGAGGAGCCTCTTTTTGGGAAGGAGTAGTGAAGACAAGAGAGAACAGAGAGACACACGGAGTAGCAGAAGGAGCAGCTGGCTGGGGTTAGTTGATCTGGTCCTGGCCCTCACCCTGCCACTAACCAGCTCTGTGACCTCTCTGGGCCTCAGTCTACAGAACAAAGGATTTGAGCTGGAGCAGTGTTTCTCAACTTCATAACCATCAAAAAGAAGGACCTCGTATTTCTTTTAAGATTTTTCTCTGCCAAACTGAATTTATCAAATAATTCATATTTCCATGAGAATACTGTGTTGATACAATTCCGGCCAAAAGCAAAGAAAAATAACTTTTTAATTTAGCCTTGTTAGTCTTACCATAGGATGAAACTTCCATTAGTTCTTTGGAAAAATTGGAAATGTTTCTCGAGTCCACATGATTATCTTGAGGACTTGTTGTGCCCTAGGGCTTTTCCTACAAGAGTGCTGGCCTAGGAGTTCACTGGGGTCCAGTTCTGCTTTCCGTGATGCCGGAGCCTGTGCCCCTTAGGAGCCAGTGGAGGTGCATTTTCCCTCCTGCCCCCAGGCCCAGTGCCAATTCCCAGTGCCAGGAGCTCGCTTCCCTCGTGAAAAACAAGCCTGTCGGAATGGCACCTTCCTGCTGACCTGAGGGCACCTCATTCACCCTCCTGCCTGCTACCCCTCCTCACAGGCCCTTCCCCCCATCCCACCTCCCCCCCATCCCAGGAGGGAGTTGTCTCACCTAAGCCTTCATCTCCATGAGCCTGCTCTGCGGCCTTCTGACCTGAGAGACCTGGAGACGCTTTCAGCCAGTCAGAGGAGGAAGCCTGGTCCTCTCCCTCAGGCAGCTCCATGGCCTGGTGAAGAGGGAAGGGCAGAGGCTCCCAACCCAGCTGATAAATGCTGTCACAGAGGGTCCAATCTGCTGCTGGAGCCCTGAACGGTCAGCTCTGCTTGGACGTGCGAAAGGTCAGAGAGAGGAGGGAAGATCTGAGTCAGGGCCTGAAGGATGAAGGGAGAAGCCTTTGAAGACCAGAGCCCCGGGAAGGTCAGCTGGGCTGGGAAGGGCAGGGCTTCATGCTGGTTAGCAACTCATTTGCCTGATAACTTTATTTAAGGCCTCTCTCCCTCCTTCTTCCATCCTCCCACCAATATTTATTGAGCATCTTTTTTGTGCCAGTACCATGTTAGGTGATAGAAATAAATTCATATTCATATTTCATATCACAGGGCGTGCACTGTCCTGAAGGAGCTCACAGATTAGTGGAGAGAGAAACATGGAGAACTTGTAGCCTCTGGTCCTGCATTAGGAGAAGCACCTTCAAGGAGACACACCCTAGACTCCAGAGCAGCAGCTGACAACCCCTGATGACACCAGGCAGCGTGCCACCAAACCACAGAGCAGCCTCAATAGGTCCTAGCCCCAGACCCCTCTTATATCTGGCGTTTGCCCCGTCTTGGTTGAAGAGCAGCCCTGAGTCTTCTGTCTGCTCTGGAAGCTGTGGAATTTTCCCGCCTGGAGGCTGGAGACTGGAGCAGGTGACCTCTTATGCTCCACGCATCTGTAGTGGGAGGAGGGCTCTGAGGAAGCCTCTGAGCCTGCCCTTCCGTTCAGGCGGCAGTGTGCAGGGCAGAGGGGGAGGAGCCTCCCGAGACCAGGCTACATCTGCTCTCCTAATCCTGCTCCTGAGGAGGCGTGACAGGACAGTCCCCCCTCAGGGCCTCGCTGCCCTGCCACAGTCCAGGCCTGGACAGAGGATGAGGACTGTGTGCATCACAAAGCAATCCTCAGAGGTGCTACAGTCCTGGGATATCCTGGAGGAGAGAGGCCAGTGCATTATACAAATATAAAGGGTTTATCTTTTTCTTCTTCTCTATCCTCTGTTTCAGCCCTTCTCCTGCCCCACCCATGCTCTCCAAGCCAAACCAGCAAATTGGCAGAGAAAACTAACCAAGATCTATTTGAGGAATGGGAAACTTGGGAAAGAAGATGCTTCTAGAATTTCTTCCCCATGCTCTAGTCTGGGCAGGTTGCTCCCAGGAGGGTTGGGCTGTGGGTTGCCACTGTTAGAATCTAATAGGAGCTGCCTTCCTCTCGCTCCCGGCCCTGCCTAGTTATTTGCAAGCCTGCTTGTTAGGGAAATTCAATTCCCCCTGGAACCCCCCACCTGGAAAAACACCTCGCAGCACACATAGTGAACAACGAGTGCATTAACGGGGGAGGAGGAGACGGTGGCAGGCACTGGACCAAGGCGCCATCAGTTCTGGAGGCTAGTGAAGTCTTCCAGCTGAACCGAAGCATGTTGTTGTGCCTGGCCGGGAGGACAGCCGCACTCGCCTGGCGTCTGAATGTGCCCCTCCACTCCCCGCTCTCCAGAGTCCGGGGGCACCGTGGAATGAATGCGCCATTGCTTCACCAGGCTTCCAGGTTTGGCTCTCTTTGCAGGCCTTTGCTAAGTGCCAGGGTCGCCTTCAAGTTCAGCTCCCTCCGTGAACAGAGCCCAGTAGGTGCTTGGAGAGCAGGGGGAGAAGGACGAGAACTCCCAGGATACACAGGCTCTGCCCGGGGAGCTCTCAGCCTGATGGAGACCCACCTGCCCTCAGGAAGTGAAGGCAGAGAGAGTCCCACAGGAGGGAGGCTCTGTATTGCACGCAGTCGAGCATGAACATCAAAGCCATCCCCGTCTGCTGTGAGGAGACCACCTCCAAGGTGAGGACAGGGACTTTGGACAGGATCAGAGGAGCAGAAGAGTGGGGCAGAGCACAAACCCCCCAGGCAGTGTGGAAGAGGCTGCTCTGCCCAGCAGAGAAAACAGTATGTGGGAGGGAGGCGGGTAGACCCAGGGGCCCCTGTGGAAGCAAGAGAAGAAAGACGGCTTTATGCAGCTGCACCTCTCTGTCCCTCCGGCCCGCGTTCTTCTCTGGCCGAGATCAGGGAATGTGATCGAGTGGTTTGGAAAGAGGTGAGAACCTAACATAGTGGGGCCTTTGGAGTGAGATCTGAACTGTGGCCTGAGCCCTAGCCCTGTGTCACTGGCCAGCCCACTAAGTGACATTGAACAAGTCCCTCTGACCCTACGTCTCAAAACCCAAAGCCAGGGCTGGACTTGAGGGCAGGGAGCCAGGATGGCTGTGCCGGATCCGCCTCAGGTGAGGCAGCGTTAAGCTGTATCCCCAGCTCCAGCTCAGCCGCAACCCGGCCCTGCTCCATCTCCCAAGACCAGGCCGCTCCCCGGGGGGTGAGGGGGCAAAGGCACTCTCCGTGGATGCCTTGGGAGCCACAGAAATGAACCGAGCACGCATCACAGGACCTTCCCCTCATCAAAGGAAAAGGAAACCGACAGGCTGGCGCCACCGACTGCATCTAACAAAATGAGATTTAACAGGGATAAATGTCGGGCCCTGAACTTGAGTTTAAAAATCCAAGGGCAGGAGCGTGGAATGATGGAAGCAGGGCTTCAAACTGGCTTGTATAGGAAAGCTTTTAGGATTTTAGGGGATGATAATCTTACTGTGACACAAGCTGCTGGCGGAAATGAACGTTCGCCCTTCGGATGTATGAATGGTAATGTTTACGGTGTGCTCAGCACAGTCCTCAAAACAACCTTGGGGTAGGAACCACTCTATTATCCCCATTTTGCAGAAGAGGAAATGGAGACAAGAGAGATTTAGGAAATTTACTCAAGAACTCATAGCTAGTCAGTGGTGGAGCCTGGATTAATCTGGATCCAGACCCCGAGCTCTCCAAGACGGAAATGTGGGACTTAGGACAAGGAAGCGACAGTCATTCTCCACTCTGCGCTAGAAAGGACCTATTTTCAGAAGTCTTCCATTTTTTTCTAAGACCATCACCCCAAGTCTTCAGTAGAGGTAAAATGAGCACATTCAAAACAGGGTGTTTAGGCACATTGAAGAAAGGAGTGTTTGGGAACATCACATTCTCCATCTTCGTCTACCCAGGGGCTCCAGCCACAGCCGGGGGCAGTCATCGCTGATACCACCCTCAAATCCATCCCCCCAGATCCACCTGTCACTGGCCCCTCGAGTCACAGCGAGCTTAACAACCCGAAATCCTAGCAGCTTTCCCACACGTGCCATTTCTAAGCCCAGCACTTCCTGTAAAACACACCTCAGCTGGACGCAGGTCTCTCCATCCATGGCACTTCTCCAATCTAAGGTTCCAGCACCTCTCCCTTGATCACTGCAGACCCTTCTAACTACCCTCTTCTCTACTTCCTCACCACCACGCTGCTGTCCACACCACAGCCACAGGGGGCTCTGATACCCAACATGGGACCGTGCCGCTGTGCCACTTAGAGCCCTTCCCCGTGTCACACTTTACGTGGAATGAGACCCCAGCTCCTAACCCTGGTCCGCCCTCACTCTGCAGCCTCCTCTCTCCCAGCTCCACTCACTGGGTTCCAGCCACTCAGCTTTCTTCCGTTTTTGCTACATGCTCCGCCCCTTCTTGCCCCAAGGCTCTCGCACAGGCTGTTCCCTCTGTCAGAATGCTCTTCCCCCTCCAACCACTATTGCTGCTGCTCCTCATCCTTCAGGTCTGGGGCTGAATGCCATTTCCTCGTGTAGGTGCTCATACACTCCAGCCCCTGAGTGGATTTGCCCTGTTATTCTCTGGCATGATATCCCAGTCTTTGCTTCCTCTACAGCAGACCACACGCTGCACTACATACACACTGAAATTATGTATTTATTTGTGCATTTACTGTAAATTCCATGAGCAGAGGGACCATTTTATTTTGTTCACACAGCAAACCCAAGGCTGAACACAGAGGCACATGATAAGTGTTCAGTCAATACTTGTTGAACAGGTGAACGGCCCGGAGGAGCGGGGCCAGGAAGCCATGGGCCATACATGCCTGAGAGAAGGTTGGGAGCCGTGTGGTCCTAGATTTCAGGGCCAGGACTGCTTTGTTTAGCCAACACTCACACGGCACTGACTGTGGACCAGGCACTGCTCTCAGCGCTTTCTAAAGGGTAATCAATTCGTTCTCATAACAGCCCCATCGTTACCACTGTTTTACAGGTGAGGAAACTAAGGCACAGAAAAGCTGAGTAACTTGCCCAAGGCTCCACGGTCATTAAGGGGTCGAGCCAGATTTTAAACCAGGGTCTGTACTCTCAGGCACCTCCATAAGAAACCAGGATGTGGAAGCTTCTGGGAGTCCTTCTCTGGATCCACAGAAGGCGTGCCCTCTAAGCGGGTAGTCCCATAGACGGGGCCAACTCCAGAGGCCTGGGGAGCCAGCGCACTGGGAGAGAGTCCAGCACGGGCACAGCTGACTCTGGGACCCCTGGGGCCTCTCTCCCCACTACACCCCATCCAGGGCTGCTGGGGCGAAATGGATTCATGGAAATGAGGGTGCTGGCAACGTTGGAAGATGCTCCCTACACACAAGGCCGTAACTTCCCCAGACTGGCAGGACTGGGACATCAGTGAGGTCTTCTAGTCAGAACGAAGGTCAGGGGACACAGCCAGGCAGGGAGATGGCTCCTGCTAAATGAGCCCATCACTTTCCTCCTGGCCCTGCCTGCCTGCTCTCCGTGCCTGACCTTTCCCCAACTCTCAGAGGGAGAGGGGAGAGAGGGAGGCTGAGAAGGAGCAGGGAGGCAGCCAGCACAAGAGAAGACAGGCTGCTCTTAAAATAACAACCCAAAATCCTCTCCTGATTTATGAGGTTTGGTCCAAGCTGGGAGCTTTTGGATCAAACGAAAACTCCTTGGCCCACCCTGCCGCGGCTCAGCACAGGGTTTGTTTTCCAGGCAGATTGCCTCGGCCTGCCCTGGAAATTTTTGGGCAAAGGGGCCAGTACAGCCCAGGGGCAGAGGTCTGGGGCAAGGAGAACCAGTGGGACCCGTTCTGTGGAATGGGCAGAGGCCCAGGGATTTCTGGCATTTTGTCAGAGGAGCCAGGAGGGCAGCCTCAAATCGTACTTCTCCCCATGCAGACAGCTGGGCGGGAAAGCCCGCAGGATCCAGCCTGCAGACCACTTCAGCTGCAGCGTTTCGCTAGCCCCAACCACTCAGGCTGCATGAGGCAGGAGGGGGGCTCACCACCAGAAGTAGGCGCCCAGTGTGACAGAGACAACTGGGTCCGGCGGACAGTCGGGGCGGGCTGTGTATGGGAGACATCTGTAGTTGCCCATCTAAAGACAAAGACAGAGATGGGAGGAGGGAGAGAAAGGGTGGGGGTAACTTCTGAAGCCCTGGGGAAGGAGAAAGGGAGGATAAATTAGGACACTCACGAAAAAATAAACACAGAGAGTGGAAGAAGGAAGGAGGAAGAAAAAAAGAGCCTTTTGCATCCTCTTGAAGGGCAAAACAGAGAAGATGGCCTAAACCGCAGCAAGAAGTGTTGGGTTAGACCTGAGGAAGATGGGAGGCCCTACCTACTTTGTATCCACTGGCATGAGGCACAGCGCGAGATGCGTCCTTAGCAGTTTGGGGGAGGATGGGGTGCTCTGGAGGGGTGGGCAGGATGGGCCCTGGATAAACGCAGGGAAGAGGGCCTGAAGATCTCCAGAGGCCCTTCTAAGTAGACTACGTGATTTTCTAAGAGCCAGGGAAAAGACAGAGAAGAAAGAACCGGGAGGAAGCGGGACAGAACTGACCTTTATCCAGGGTCACTGGATCGGCACCGGCACCGTGTAGGGCCCTGCCCGCGATGTTATCTCGCTTAGAATTCGATCACTGGCCCTGGGCAGGTCTCTCCTTCACAAGAGAATAATTCAAGAGCTGTCCAAGGCCAAAGGGCAATTAATTAAGCAGAAGCAGAATTTGAACTCAGATCTGACACAGGCGCCCATGATCTTTCCCCAGGCTACTTCCTGGGAGGCTCAGAGGAGGGAGCCAGCCAGGGACAGGGGAGAGAACGCGGACCTCCAACACCAAGGACAAACGTCTGCGTCTGCGAGAGATGACTTGTGACCCCGGACAAATAATCTCTGTATCCTAGTCTCGGCTTCCCATCCTGAGGGTGAGGGCCCACGCTGGCTGCTCTCAGAAGCCTTTTCCCCTCCAAGCATACCATGTTGAGTTGGGAACCTGCTTCCCTCCTATGCCGCGGCCTTCATGTTCCTACGTTCTATTTTGGGCCTTCTCTCTAGGGGGTCCCCCTTCCTGCAGCCCGCTAAGGATTGAGGGCAGAGCCTGGAATTATGACAACACCTTCTCTAAGTGGATGTGATCAATTAATTAACCAATAAATAAACAATTATTTATTAACTCTACCACGTGCCTGGCGTGGTGCTTAACTGACCATACAAAGAATGAGACTTGATCTCCAGCCCCAAGGAGCTTACCTGCTAATGCGATGTCCACACCCATCAAGGACGTTTGCCGAATGTGAGCAGAAATTGCTAACGCGTTATGGAGAAGCTTTGTCAGCCATGCCCACAGCAGCCCAGCCCTTCCACTTCGGGACAAGAAAGAAAGATCTCTGTGAGCCGAGGTCGAGGGTGTTTGGGACCTCACGATCTGTGTTGACGGCTACACTCTGGCCCCTCGGATGCTGGCTGCCTCTGACATTGGAGCCCTCATTCCTGAGGTCGCAGTTAGTCGTCTCTGACCTCAGTTGGCAGCCTCTGGGAGAAGCTAGTGCGCCTTTAATATGGCCAGTGGACAGTGAGGAGTGTGAGCATGGGGCAAGCATGGAGCAGTGTGGCCACATGTAGGGAGGGCTGACGAACCTGGCTGCAGGGGGTAAACCATGGAGGTCTCATGTAGAGGAGGAGGGGATGAGAATGTTCACAGGCCTGGAGGAGAGGAGACGGGTCTTGTTCCAGGGACTGCAAATAAGAACTTGAGTGACCTGGAGAGTAGAGGACCAGAGAGTTGTAGTAAGAGACAGCAGCGAAGCAGTGGGCAAAGCCAGCTCAGAAGGGACTTGGAAATGACGCTAGTGGGCCTGGCCTTTACCCTGAGAGTCACAGAGGAGCTCTTCCTCCTGCCCTTGTCCAGATTAGCCTTTCTGTGACCGGTCCTCTTTCCTGCCTTTCTTTATAAGGCTCCCAACTGCTTAAGACAAATCCCCTTCTGCTTGGCCTGGTCAAATCCTGCCCACCTTCTAAGACCCTGTTCAGATTCCCTTTCCTCCCGGAAGCCTTCTTGGGCCACCTCATTTCATTCATTCATTCATTCAAAAATGTGCCTTAAGTTCCTTTAGTGGGCCAGCCACCATGCTAGGCACTGGCCGTGAACAAGCAGATATGGTTCCTACCCTCATGCAGGATAGAGTGCAATGGCTTAGAAGCCTCAGAGATCTCTCCTCTTTTGAGCTCCTCGAGATGCCCGGCCAATGAGGCCGTCAAGGATCCCTCCATAAGCTCAGTCCCTTCCCTCCTGGACAGATAGTTCCTTGTGGCTGGCACAGTGCCAGGCACTTGGGGGTGCTCAGCCCATATTCTAAAGATGTCTGGCTTTCCCACAACACAAAACAAATGGAAAGTCCTCCTGGCTGACACCTGCCCCTTTCACTACTCCACCAATTCCAGCCCAGCTCCTCTGCAGAGAAGAGACATGGAAGCTCCAGCTGAACCTGGGGCCCCAGGACGCAGAAAGAGAACGGAGAAAGCAGCAACTGGTGGGGAGGAAATGCCTGGGCTGGGCTGGATGCCAGCCCCAGTGCCTCGGGCCAAGTCTCTGCGCTCTGGAATGTGACAAGGGCTTGCCAGGGCGTCTTGAAGAGGCTCCTCCCCAAGCCACTCCTCACCCTGGACAGAGCCACGCTGGCGGCTCCTCCTGGGCCCTCCTTGCAGTGCACTGGTGCCCCGCGGCGGACAGAAAGCAGGCCCTGATCTCATGCCCTCCACAGAGTGTGTGCCCCACTGACGGAGAGGCTGAGAAGCCCGCACGTCCGTGTGCTGCTCCCAGACTTGGATGGGGGAGCCCTGGGCACGGCCCCTGTGCTTTCTCCACCATGACCTCAGACAGCTGGCCTGGGCTTTCGGGTTTTTGCCTGACAGTGTGGCACTCTCAGTTCAGGTTAGGCTGACCCCCGCCCCAGTGTTGTCGTCCTCCAAACTGGGCACAGACCCACCCCCTGCTGGTGGGCATGTCCCAAAGCAATCTTAAGGACAGAAACTAGCTCTTCTGAGGTTAGTCTAAATGCCCACATATGGGGGCTGGGCCATGCTCTGTGATCCTCCCACCTTCGGGCGCGGGGGACATGGGGAGTGGTCATGCTGACAGACACCAATGCTTCTGCCCCCCTGCAGTTCACCATCTCCAGAGATCATCCTCTGCTCTGGGCACAGGATGAAGGGCAGAGTCAGAGGGGATGGCAACTGAGAACCATTGAGGCTGGCGGGGAAGGAGAGGCGGAAGGCTGGAGGAGGATGGAGTTCTCCTGGGGCTGAGAGCGCGCCCTGGAATGCTGCGTAATGTAGGAGCATCAAGTTTTAAATCTTAATTAATAACAGGCTGTGTGCAACTGCTGGAAAGAGACGGGTGTTAACCCTCCAGAAGCCACTGGATAGTCCTAATCCTATGGCTCATCTCTGGGCTCTGTGCTGGCCCCTCACCTCCCAGAGTGTGAGCCTCCTGAAGGGCCATTGCCACCGTCCTATCAAGGAGGCTGAGCGGAGCTAGCAAGAGAAATGCTACAAGGAAGTAGACAGGGCCAGGGAGCAGTAACCAGGTCTGGAAGACGTCCAGAGGAAACAGGGCTAGAGATAAGGAGGAAAGAGCAGGAGGGCAACTGGAGAGATCGAGGTGTAAGGAAGAGTCAGATCAGCTGCGGGAAAATGAGCAGGGACTGAGTTTATCCGCCAGAGGGAAGGAGCACTGAGCACCCCTGAGATGTGAGTGCTGGGGGCTGCGTCCGGGGCTTTTAGACACGTTTCATTTAAGCCTCCTTGCAGCAAGGGCCTGACCTCTTTTACAGGAGACTGAAACTTATGTACGGAGTTTAAGTAACTCGCTTAGTCCCGTGGCTGGGGTGGTGCGGTGGGGCTTTGGATCCAGGCCTACCGGACTCCCAGTGGGCTCCCCATCACTCTCAGCAGTTCACCCGAGAAAGAAGGTGTGGCTGGATGGGAGCAGACAAGAGGGCTGGAACTCCAGAATCCTAAAAACTGAGGAATGAAATCCAGGGATCCGGCACTCTGACTCTGCTTCCAGGAGGAATTAGATTTCAGCCAGAGCAACGTCCCATCTTAATTAGGCAGCCAATTCATTTCGATGGGACGAACCAACCAACCTGCTTTCTTCCCTCTCTCCCTCTCTCCCTCCCTCCCTTCCTGCCTGCCTGCCTGCCTGCCTGCCTTCTTGTCTCCCTCCCTCCCTTCCTTTTTTCCTTCCTTCTTTCCCTCCTTTCCTCGCTCCTGACATGATTTATGGAGCAATTATCACCTGTCAGGTGTGGTGTTAAGTCTGAGGAGCAAACATGAATAAAAACCAGCCCTTGCCTTTGCAAAAATCACAATGCCTTGGGGAATTCCAGGAAATAGAGGCAACTCTTTACACAAACACTCCCGCTCTCAGTACAGTCTTCTCCTCCCTGTCATGACTTTTGAGTTCCTCATCAGGTCCAGCAAACTGCTGCTTCCTGCTCCAGCCCCAGCTCCCTCTGCTTTGAGAGAGAGACAGAGGGTCAAGCTCCTGCCGGCCCCTCCTGTCCCTCAGCTGCTCCAGGGGCTACAGCCAGAGTGGTCAGTGACACCACAAACAAACAGGCCTCTGAAAGCCTTTGAGCTCCTCGCACACAGCTGGACACAGCTGGGGCAGCCCAAAGTCTCCAGGTCATAAGTCACGCTGACTTCCAAACCCGGAAGTCAAATAACGGTTCCCTGGCTTCCAGCCTCTTCCCCTCACAACCACAGACCCAACTGTCTCCTACGCATGGAACCACTCACCACACCCCATTCCTCTCTGCTGTGAGGTCACAGTGCAACAGACAGCCGTCACCCACAGGGTCTACTCAAAGTGGCTGCCATCAAATAAACTCAGTCTGGCAACAAAAAAAAATTTCCAAATGACTTATTTGTGTGCATTCTTAAATACTATGAAGAGCATGAAGTAGATCAGAATAATACTTCTTAAAATCCTGTTTTTCCTCTCCCATTTCTTTCTTTCTTTTTTTCTTTTGTAAGGAAGATTCACCCTGAGCTAACATCCATTGCCAATCTTCCTTTTTTTTTTTCTTTTTTTTGCTTTAGGAAGATTTGCCCTGAGCTAACATCTGTGCCAATCCTCCTCCACTTTGTATGTGGGACACCTCCACAGCATGGCTGAAGAGTGGAGTAGGTCCGTGCCCGGGATCCGAACCCCTGAACCCAGGCCACCAAAGCAGAGCATGCTGAACTTTAACCACTGAGCCACTGGGCCGGCCCCCTCTCCCATTTATTTCTCTGCATACCAAGTCTGATCTTGCACCTCTCCTTTCCAAAATTCCTACCTCCCAAACTCCTCTTCCAGCTCTAACCACACACTCCCTCTTCTTCTTCTCTCCCCTTTCCTCCTGATCTGGTAACACAAAAGCCCCAAATACGCAGTCTGGCAAGGTCAGACCCTCCCTTGAGAGAGGAGGGGAAGAGACGATGGGTAAAGCCCCCTTTCCGACGCAGGGGAGGGGCAAAGGCTGGACGCATCCGTGCACCAGTCACATTTCCCCCGACAGTAGCCGTCAGCGCAGACAGCCCTTCCTGACCTCACCAAGCCCCAGCGGGACAGAACGATTTCCGAAAAGAGCGACAAAGTGATCTAAATATTATGTTCCAATTCCAAGCGACAATGGGCTACCATTAGTCAATTATCCCAATTTTGAGTAGGGAAAATATGGTCACCATATGTCTGGCCCACCCTTCCTCTTAGCAGCCCTGGTATCTCCTGACTGTGTTAAATACTTTCTATATTGCAATAGACGGAATGTCCACATCCCGCTAAAAGTCATATGTTGAAATCTGAACCCCCAACATGATGGTGTTTGGACGTGAGGCATTTGGGAGGTGAGTAGGTTATGAGGGCAGAGCCCTGGTGCATGGGATTAGTGCCCTTATAACAGAGACCCAGGGAGCTCCCTTGCCCCTTCTGCAATGAGGACACAGTGAGAAGACAATGAACCAGGAAATGAGCTCTTACCAAACACCAAATCTGCCAGTAACTTGATCTTGGAGTTCTCAGCCTCCAGAAACGTGAGAAATAAATTTCTGTTGTTTCTAAGCACCCAGTCTGTGGTATTCTGTCACAGCAGCCCCAATGGACTGAAACACAGATTGCTGTTGATTCCATTAGCATCTGCTTGCTCACCTAGAGACTGTGGACTTCTTAAGGTCCCAGAAGGGGTTTCTTCTTATTCTATCCTAAGCCTCACACACGGGTCAACAATAGTTACCCACTGCTGCATCGTCTCAAATATTAGTGACTTAGAACAACAATAATCATTTATTACCTCTCACTGTTTCTAAGCATCAGGGATCTGGAAGAGGCTTGGCGGGTAATTCTGGCTCTCATGAAGCTGTGGTCAAATGTGAGCCAAGGCTGCAGTATCTGGAGGCTTGGTTGGGACTGGAGGATCCACTTCCTATCCACATGGCTGGCAAGTTGGTGCTGGCTGTTGCGGGGCGGGCTTGTTTCTTCCTCAAGTGTACCTTTCCATGGGGCCTGGGCTTCCTTGCAACATGGTGGCTGGGTTCCAAAGGTGAGCATCTTGAGATAGTGAGAGCCAGACAGAAGTGAATCCTTTTGTATGACCTAAGCTTTGGAAGTCACAGGGTATCACTTCCGTTGTGCTCTATTGGTCAGGGCAATCCCCAGTCCCCCCAATTCAAGGGGGAGGAAACGTAGACCCCACTCTCTGTGGGAGGAGTTCCAGTCACGTTGTAGGAAGAGCTGGTGGGATGGGGTCAACACAGAGGCAGGGCCCCTGGAAAACAGGCTGCCACAGCATCTCTGGGCCTTGCCAACCCAGAACAAATGGTCACTGGTGAATTTGGTGTTCACTGGCACCCGGAACTGAAACTGCCATGTCACAGGGTGCCTGAGATAAAGAGGAAAATAAATTCGCAGCCCTAATTCTTTAGCTCTCCCTGTATCCACACCCTTTGCCATGAAACCTTCGAGCACCTTCCCCGCCCTGACTCGCCCCGACCAGATGACTTCCCTCGGCCCACAGGTGTTAGCAGATGTAAGTTGAGCAGAGGCTTTAAAAGGTACTTGCACATTATTCCCGGGACCACTGTGCTTCTGCCTTTGACGTAAAAACAACCCTGGGCTAACCCGTTGGAGGAAACGAGATGCTCGAAAAGGAGCCGGTTTGCCTCAGTTGCCCCAGTGAAAGAGAGCCTCCCACTAACCTAGGAGCAAGTCCACGGGGAGGAGAAGAACGGCCCAGCGCCCTGCGAGTGTGTGAGCTGAAGGAATGCTACGGTTTTAAGCCTCTAAATTTGGGGGTTGGTCAGTTATGCTGCATTTTTGAGGCAATAAATAACTGATATAGCCCTGTCCTCATGCCATCACAGAAAGAATCTCATGAGCTGGGAGTCTGTGTTCCAGGTCTGGCTCAGTGTCTGTGGTAGACAGAATAATGGACCCCCCAAGACATCCAGGCCTAGTCCCCAGAACCTGTGAATATGTGACCTTACCTGGCACAGGGACACTGCAGATGGGATTAAGTTAAGGATCTTGAGATGGAGAGATGATCCCAATTATCAAAGTGGGCCCAATGGAATCACAAGGGTCCTTGTGAGCAGGAGGCGAGAGGGCCAATGTCAGCGAGGAGGAGAGATGGTGTGATGACCGAGCAGAGGTTGGAGTGTGTGCTCTGAAGACGGAGCATGGGGCCACAGCTGTGGAGCACAGGCAGCCTCTAGAAGCCACAAGAGGCAAGGAACGGATTCTGCTCTGGAGCTGCCTGAAGCCACCAGCCCTGCTGACACCTTGATTTCCGCCTGTAAGACATTTCAGACTTCTGGTCTCCAGAACTGGAAGAGAAGAAATTTGTTTATTTAAGCAATAAACTTGTGGCAATTTGTTATGACAGCAATAGGAGACTAACAGTTTCTAACAACTATCCGACCTGGAAGCAGTCAGGTGCCACTCGGCTCACTTCCTCCTCTGGCAGGTGGGGATGTGTGGTAGATAAAGATGGTCACAAATCTTCGCTGCTGCACCTTTTGAGACCTGAGTCGGTCTTAATGGCTTGCTTGACTAGTACAATGTGGCAGAAGTGATGTTCTGGAACTTTCAAGTTGTGTAATAAGTAAGCTTGCAGCTTCCTCCCAGCTCCCTCAGAACATACTTAGGGAGCCCAGCAGCCACCCCTGTTTGAAGCCAGGCCTGTCTCCTAGGCAGGTGGTTGGTCTTGCTCAATCTTTCACCAAAATGTCTACCCCCTAGAGATTCCTGAACCACCCTCCCTCGCTCCCCACCACGGCAAGTCCCTTCAGACTCTTTGGGGAGGAATAAAACTTTGGGCAAGTTCCCACTGACAGACTGGACAGGGAGCCCCACTTTCCACTGGGGCAGGGCTGGGCTCTCCTCCTCTTTCTTTCGTTTCTTCCATTGGCTTCTGGAGACAGGGCAGCCTCGGCAGCTCCCCATGGAGCTGTCATCTCAGGCTCCGTCCCCCCCTGCCATTTCCCTGGAAGACACTGGGTTGGGCCCGGGCTTTGGTGGGGCTGGACAGGGCAGGGAGCATGCCTCCACAGAAGGCCTGGGAGTCAGAGAGCTTGGAACTGGAGCTGGGACAAGGGAGGAGGAGGCAAACTCCCCCCTTTCTTTAGAGGAAGCTGTTAGTGCATTCCATACCTCCCAACTCATTTACTCCAACTGCCCTTTGCCACAAGCTTTTTGCAGCCATGACCTCCAAGTCTGTATTTGCCGAACACGGGGACAGCATCACTGTCTTCTAAGATGCCATCTGCGGTTTTAAAATAGATTCTTCACTGCCCCTCTTTTCATGCACTAGTCTCGTTCTCTCCCAGCTTTAAAGTGATGCATTCCCCTAGGAAACGGCAGAGTCTAGCAGTTAAGACTGTAGCTCTGGAGTCAGATGGACCTGGTCTAAATCTCAACCTGCCTCTTAGCAGATGTACGGCCTTAGGTGAGCTCCTTCATCCTGTCAGACTGGGCTTTCTCTTCTGAAGGATGGAGCTAACAATTGTCCCTACCTCACAGGCCTGCTGGAGGAATTAAATAAGTCAGACCACATCACTGGCCTGGCACAGCAAGTGCTGGAAAACATCCGGTGTTGCTTAGACTCACACTGCGTGGTTAGCTCTGTCGTCACACGCTGACTTTCTCCTGGGCTCTTTATCTGGGAGACAAGAAGCTGGGGAGACGGGGAAACAGGGCTGGACAGCCTTGACCCAGGGCACTTCTGTTCTCCACTCCCACTCGGGGGCGGGAGGAGGGACACGACGCTAGTGAGTTCAGAAATGTTCCTAAATTTGATAAGAGACCCTGGGACAGAGGTTAGCTCGTCGTCTTCTCTGTTCTGCCCATTTCTCTGCTCTAGTGACAGAAACTGCTCTTCCAGCCTCAACCTCTTACCTCACAAGGCAGGAGAAAATTCTTCAAGGAAGGCTTAAAGAGAAAAGCTGCCCTTAAAGGAGTGGGGCACCATTTAAAGACTTGAGAGAGCAAAAATGTATGCCTATGTGGGTGTGGGTGTGGGTGCATTTGAAAGTGGAAGACATTTGAAAAGTACAAAACTCTGTGATGGCATGAACCAAGCAAGCCGCCTGCCTCCGCACAGTCTCACCTGCCTCCACACGGTCTCACCTGCCTCCACACGGTCTCACCTGCCTCCACACCGTCTCACCTGCCTCCGCACAGTCTGAGCTGCCTCCACACCACCTCACCTGCCTCCACACGGTCTCACCTGCCTCCACACGGTCTCACCTGCCTCCACACAGTCTGATCTGCCTCCACACGGTCTCACCTGCCTCCACACGGTCTCACCTGCCTCCACATGGTCTCACCTGCCTCCACACAGTCTGATCTGCCTCCACATGGTCTCACCTGCCTCCACACGGTCTCACCTGCCTCCACACCGTCTCACCTGCCTCTGCATGGTCTCACCTGCCTCCACACGGTCTCACCTGCCTCCGCACAGTCTGAGCTGCCTCCACACCACCTCACCTGCCTCCACACAGTCTGATCTGCCTCCACACGGTCTCACCTGCCTCCACACGGTCTCACCTGCCTCCACACGGTCTCACCTGCCTCCACATGGTCTCACCTGCCTCCGCACAGTCTGATCTGCCTCCACATGGTCTCACCTGCCTCCACACGGTCTCACCTGCCTCCACATGGTCTCACCTGCCTCCACACAGTCTGATCTGCCTCCACACTGTCTCACCTGCCTCCACACGGTCTCACCTGCCTCCACATGGTCTCACCTGCCTCCACACAATCTGATCTGCCTCCACACGGTCTCACCTGCCTCCACACTGTCTCACCTGCCTCCACACCACCTCACCTGCCTCTGCATGGTCTCACCTGCCTCCACACAGTCTGACCTGACTCCTACCACCGAGGGCCAGTTATGTCCCCCATTTCCCCTAGGGACATGAGGCAGTACTGTTTGGTCCAGATGATCTAAAATTGCTCCTTGAGAGGCTGGTCCAGTGGTGTAGAGGTTAAATTCACGTGTTCTGCTTCAGCAGCCTGGGGTTCGTGGGTTCAGATCCTGGGCACAGACCTACACACAGCTCAACAAGCCATGCTGCGGCAGCATCCCACATACAAAGTGGAGGAAGATTGGCAACAGATGTTACCTGAGGGCCAGGCTTCCTCACAAAAGTAATTAATTAATTAATTAAAATGTTCCCTGATGTCTACAGAAATCCCCTCTCCTGTAGCCAGCCAAAGCCCTTTCTCCTTTGAGATGTCAAGATAGTGAGCGGGCAATCAGGGGTCCCCCTGTTTCTCAGCAAGGAGTCTTTCCAAGTCCTGTTTGAAGCCCACCCCAGTGGGAGGCCCCTGTCAGCAGAAGGTTCCATGGCTCCACCTCACAAACGCCAGGGCGGGTACAGGGCGCTCCAGGACGCCCTTCAGAGGAGGGCGTGAGGCGGCTGCTCCAGACACCAGGGCGGCAGGGACGTTACATACCCAAAGGTCAGCGGAGCCTGCGTCTGGAGCCTCCTCTGGGCTCCTTCACCAGCAGCCACCAAAACACCGCGTTCGTGACCCATTACACCAGTGAGGTGGCGACAGCTAGGAAGTTGCAAAATATTTTCCATCCCCAGCCCCTGTTCTGGTAAATTCACTCTTCATTGCTAAATTCTTCCAGCTTTTCCATAGTTGCCTGAGATGAATGAATGACTAGATTCAAGAGGGTTTTTTTTTTCTGTGAAATATTTGGAAAATGACTGCTAGCACTACAATAACCCTCTTTTTCCTGTTTGGTTTTTTCTTTTTGAGGGAGTGGGGTTGGAATAATTTTTTCTTCTTCTTTTTTATTTAAAAAAAAATTTTTTTTAAAGATTGGCACCTGAGCTAACATCTGTTGCCAATCTTCTTTTTTTCCCTTCTTCTCCCCAAAATCCCCCAGTACATAGTTGTATATTTTAGTTGTGGGTCCTTCTAGTTGTGGCATGTGGGATGCCACTCAGCATGGCCTGATGAGTGGTGTCATGTCCGTGCCCAGGATCTGAACCAGCAAAACCCTGGGCCGCCGAAGCAGAGCACGTGAACTTAACCACTCAGCCACGGGGCCGGCACCTCTTCTTTTAAAAGGCATCTAAAACCTCAGATTTGTAATACAGTGACCACCTGTCTTATATTTTCTCAGAAAGTCCCAGCTTTTTAAAAGTCAATTTGTTAAATCTATACATAAGTATGATTTTAATTTTATAATCTTTGTTCACAAACTTATGTGTACAAGAAGTGTGACTTTCTCTTATTTTCTTTATTTTCTTTAATTTCTTTTTTTTTTAAAGATTGGCACCTGAGCTAACATCTGTTGCCAATCTTTTTTGTTCTTCCTCTTCTCCCCAAAGTCCCCCAGTACATAGTTGTATATTCTAGTTGTAGATCCTTTTGGGTGTGCTATGTGGGACGCCACCTCAGCATGGCCTGATGAGGGGTGCCATGTCTGCGTCCAGGATCCACATCCAAATCGGTAAAACCCTGGGCCGCCGAAGTGGAGCGCACCAACTTAACCACTCGGCCACGGGGCCGGCCCCATTTTCTTTAATTTCTATTTCAACTTTTCATTCAGTTGGGCTGGCAGAATCTTCAGGAACAACACCCTTCCCCAGGGGGTGTCTAGCGTTGGGGCAGAGCAGCCCAGATCTGGTTCTAATGCTGCCTGTGTGCAGAGGCCTCCTCTGAGACCTCTGCTGCCCTGGTCTCAGTGGGTGGCCTCTCAGGTTGTGGGTTAGCCCTTTGTCCCGCCCCGTGGTCCCTTAAGGGTGATGGCTCTCTGTTATTTCTCTGACTCTCCTGGATGATTCTGCAGCTCCACCCTGTGCTGGAGCAAACAGGAGATTCCATGTGGCCCTTACCTGCCTAGATGTTCCACGCAGTGTTTCTTGTCTGCAGCCTTGTTGCCTCCTGGAGCTGCCCCAGGATGGAGGGCCCGGATCCCCTGCTCTTGGATCCCTCCTATCTCCCTAGTATCTCGCCCTCTCTGGGGCTCCGCCTGGTCACCGAGTGAAGAGATGGGTGCAGGGCCGGCTTCTCCAAAGCTCGTCAATGTCTATGTTCTCTTGTCCCCCGCAGTGCCGTCCATCTGGGTTTTAGGAAGTGTGACTCTGGACAGGGGCCAGGGAACCTTATATTTCTCTCCCAAATCTTTTGCCTAATCTAAGTTATCTTGTCAAGGGGGAGAGTGACTTTGCTCTGCTCATGCGACGCTGCCCCAGGGCAGTGAGCAGAGGACGGCCTGGCTTTGGAGGACGGGCAGAAGAGGAGGTAACAACAGGGGACAGAGGTAATAGTGCTCTGAGTTTTCCTGCCGGCCTGAAGACTCACAGCCTTTCCACACAGTGACCACATGTCCAGTATTTTCTACAGCGGTCCCCATTCGAGCAAAGTTATTCTTTAAAAGGAGGTCCTTTGTTTACTCTGTAACTAAATTTGTTTAAATGCATCCTTCGCAGGGCTTTTCACAGAGACTTGCTAATGAGCACAAGTCAGGAGGGGCTGGGAGGACCCTGAGGGCATTGCTCTGAATCCCTCCAGAGAAAGGGGGGTGTCCCTGAACACTCCCGGCTCCTGAGGGACAGTGAACGTGCTCCCTGCCCCCCAAGCCCGCCAGGGCAGCCGCCCCTCACCCAGACAGCTGTGGAGTCCTACACTCTTCCAGGACTCTTTCCAGAATGATCTCAAGAGCCGATGGCACCTGAACGTGGAGTCACGGTGACTCTTCCACTCCTGTCATTTTGTCCTTACCCGCAAGGGTAGCATCCCTGACTTTCCTCCTCGGTTGTCAGTAGTTTATGATCCGGGTCTGCTTTACCTGGTGAGGTGTTCTTAAAGCTGTAAAGTAGCAGTGTAGATGTTAGGGCTGTCCCAGCGTTGTTTTCCAGGAAGTGAAGTGATATACCAAGAGCTTAAAAGGGTCCTGAACTCTAGACTGAGCCTGTACACGCAAGTTCCCCCACCTCACTGTGCCTCAGCTTCCTCATCCATAAAACGGGGCTGATGGTAGCGCCTACCTCCCCGGGCCGGTGTGAGGACTGGACGAGTCAGTGCATGTAAAGGGCTTAGAACAGTGTCTACCACACAAGCAGGAACTCATAACGCGATCCTCTCCTTAAATAAATCGATGATCGTCACACGATTTCATGTGACTCTCACAACACTGGAAAGTGAGTAGATAGCTCCTCTTCCCAGAAGAGGAGACCAGGCTCAAAGAGGTGAAGGGACTGGCCTCAGGCAACAGCTAATAAGCGAGCACAGGATTACTCAGAGCTGGGCTTCTGAGCCGCACAGACGCAGCCTGTGGAAGCCCTGAGCTCTGGCGTCCCTCCATCCTTCCGTCCCTCTGTCCCCCTCCTCTGGCATTCCTGCGGCCTCCCCTCACATTCCTGAAGCCTCCCAGCAATGGTCTGCATTTCCACCCAAAACCCACCGTGGGCTGGGCGATCGGTGACCCCTCGCTACACTCCTGCCTTTCTGGTCTCGGGCAAGGAGCCCTGCAGGAGCCACAGGGCGTTCGACTGGCAGCTCCGCTGGGCGCTGTGGGCGGGCAAGAGCCACGGCCCTGGGCTGGCTCTCCTGGGCCCAGCCTGCACAGAATCCTGTAGATTACCTCCTGGCATCAATCCGCCAGGCTTTGCTGACACAGCCCCAGGGCCCAGTACAGTGGAGCCTTGTCAGAGGGGAACGCCACAGACCCCAGGACTCTGCCCCTGAGACAGCCTGATAGACCAGACGTGGCAGGAAGGAGGCTGGGGAGGGATCCCTGGGCGCTGCGGACAGGGAGCGCTTGAGGAGCTTGCTCTGCCTGGGAGCTGGCTGTTATCTGAGAGGCAGCATGATGTGTGTGGCGTATTTGGGTGCGACCCTCAGCCAGGGCCGCCTGCACAGAGACCACAACAGCCCTCGCGGAGGGAGCTGGACGGCCCTGCACAGCCGCGGCCTCGGGGCTCAGAGCTCTCTCCGAGGCGGTGCTGCCCTTCTCTCCATCCCAGTGGGAAGTGCAGCTGTTCCGAGGTCCCGCTCCTGACCTTGCCCTTGGGCAGACACACACAACCAAAGACACAGCCGGGGACTGCGGGGGCGGGTGGGGCCTGCCGATTGTTGCCAGGTGGGAGTGCAGCCCCAGGATTGCGAGATCTTCTGATTTTTCCAGAGAAGCTGGAAATCTGGATTTTTAAAATGTGAAATTTCTCATTTTTTAATGTTGGCAATTAATTTAATTTATTTTAAAATGTCTAGTGGGCTAAATAAAACACATTCTTGGGCTAGACTTGACTCCAGGCTGCCAGTCTGCAGACTTGGGCCCACACATTACCTCTCATGCCAGCTAGGAGGCCTGCCCTCCTCAACTGAAATAAGACATTCAAATATCCCCGGGTGGGTCACCACAGGGAGTGGATGGGGAATTCTTTGTTGGGTGCCTACACGTCAGACTTAGTTTGGGGTATGGGACGTAAGTCGACAAAAACAGACAAAACCCCAGCTTCATGGAGCTTATACTCTAACTGAAGAGACATACCATACAGATAAATTTGAAAAATTTATAGCGTGTTAGTAATAACTACTAAGGGGAAAAAGAAAGCAGAAAAGTGGTTTGAGAAGTTTCGTGCAGGGGCCGGCCCCGAGGCCGAGTGGTTAAGTTTGCACACTCGACTTCGATGGCATCTTTGGTTCATCTAGGGAGTTAAAGAGTTAACGCTTAGATTTAATTTCCACCATCAAAAGCACAGTCACATTTCCAGCCCATCCTTGTTTTACTGTCTGCCCCTTCTCAGTGTCCTGCACATTGCTTAGGACTGTCTTGTCAACCACAGGGGTGTTTTCTCCAATTTCAACACAGCTTCCAGGGTGGTAGATGGACAAAGCCTTGAGGAGAGAGCAGCACCCCGCTGATCTCTGGTGCTAATTGAAAAGATGTTTGTGTAGTTACGCCATCTTTCCTGACAGCGATCCTTCCACATATAAAATGAGAACAAGTTCGCCGGTTCGGATCCTGGGCGCGGACCTAGCGCCACTTGTCAGGCCACCCTGGGGTGGTGTCCCACATAGCAGAACTAGAAGGACCTACAACTATGTGCTGGGGCTTTGGGGAGAAAAACAAAAAAAGAAGGAGAAGTTTTGTGCACGTATTTCAATTTTAGAGAGGGTGGCCAGAGACCACCTCACTGAAAAGGTGAAAGATGATAAGGAGGAGAGGAGGGAGGGAGCATGCAGACACACCTGTAGGAAGAACACAGAAGGAGGGAGCAGCAAGTACAAAGGCCCTGAGGCCCAAGGACAGCACTAGAGTGGCTGAGAGGGAAGGGAGCAGGAGTGACGGGAAGAGGGTGCCCATGGGAGGACTGGAGAGCAGGGAGCTCAGAGGCTGAGGAGGGGAGGCCAGAATGCCTAGGGCCTTGGGTCTTACTCTGAGTGAGACTGGAAGCCATTAGAGTGACAGGATCACGCCGGCTGCTGAGTGGAGACCAGACTGAAGAGAAGCTGAAAGACCCTTTAAGAAGCGACTGCGATAATCTGGGGGAGGAGATGATGGTGGCTGGGCCCGGGGGGTGGCTTTGAAAGTAGTGACAAGTGATCAGATTCTGGACGTATTTTGTAGGTAAACCCAGTGGTGTGCCTGGTAAAGGTTTAACAACTAGCTCTTGGGTGGGGGTGGGGAGCTGATTTCCATGGTGTAAAATATTCCTAATATGGCTGATTACCAGCTACCAAAAGGATTTCAACTGGCTCGCAAGACTTCTAAAAGTTTTACAACTGGCTCTTGCTCGCCAGGCTGAGCCAGCTTCACACACACACTGCCACAGACCTCACATGACCCTGCTAAGGAACCGGGTGTGAGAGGTGAGGGGACAGAGAGAACTCGGACATCTGGGCAACTGATGAGATGCAGTTGCCATTTATTTAGATGGAGAAGAAGATGACGGTATTAAGTTCGAGGCAATATCAGAGTTCGCAGTTGGGACAGTGTAAATCTAAGACACCATGATGTCGTTTACTTTTAGGCCTCTCAGGGCATTACTAGGACTGTTTTCTGCAGTCGATGTTCATTTAGGTTTACTCACGTACTTGCCACTGCACTTGCTCTGCGCTCTTTCTTGCCTCTCACACCTTCCCTCTGGGGTCATTTTGCTTCCACCTAAAGAGTGGAATTTCCTTTAGTGAGAATCAACTGGTAGCACCCTTCATTTTTTGTTTGTTTTTTAAGTTATTTTTATCACCTGAAAGTGTCTATATTTCACCCTCATTCTTAAAATGTATTTTCTCTGAGAGAAGAATTCTAGGCGGGCGGTTATTTTAGCATATTGAAAAAAAATTTTTAAGGTAATCTGTCTTTAATATTTTTCTTTGTGTTTTGATTTACCATAGTTTTAAACTGCTGTGTCTGGCTGTGGATGCTTGTTTCTCCTGCTTGTGATTAATTTGCCTTCTGGAATTTGTGAGCTGTTATCTCGCATCAGCTCAGAAGTTGTCAACTGTTACCTGTTTATCTATTGGCCCTGACGCAGTGTCTCCTCTGTGTTTCTGGGACTCCCCTTGGACTTATGTTGGCTCTTCGCACTCTGTCCTCTACGGCTCTTAAGTTTTCTTTTATAGTTTCCATGTTTTTGTTCCTCTGTGCTAAGTTTTAGATAATTACTTCTATCTTCTAGTTCACGAATTGTCTCCAGTTGCATCTTTGGAGATTTTATTTTCATTAATTGAATTATTACTTCTAGAAGTTGAATTTGGCCTTTTTCCAAATGTAAATCAATTGTTACAATTTCTTATTAACTGTAAACATTTTCAAGTACGTCTTTTATTTCTCTAAACATAGTAATCATGATTGTTTTGTAGTTTGTGTCTGATAAATACAAAATCTGCAGCTTTTGCTGTTTGGTTTCCCTTGTCTGTCGTATCTGTAGGTTCTTGCTCATGGTCGCTGTTTCCTGGCATATTTGGTTATTTTTTGTTTGCTGCTCATCATACTTGAAAAGTTACTTGAGACATGGGGGATGAGAGTGCCTTCCTCCATAGAAATGTTTTCATTTGTTTGTTTTGTTCTGTTTTTTGCTTTTGCCAAGCACTTGTAGGCAGTACTGATCTGGAAACACTTTAAACCAAGTTCAAGCTATTAAGGTTGCCAGAAGGACACAGTGATGAGAACTGTCGAATTGTTACCAGTTGGTTTAATCTCAGTTCGGCTTTACCCTCAGAGCATAGTCCTTTGGGGTCCTTTCTTGTGGAGGAGAATACCTCTCCACCTTTTCAAGCCCTGAGCTTCGAGCTTCGCTTCAGGACGCATCCCCCTTGCCCTTGCAGGCACCAAGAGTTCAAATTTACTGGGATCAGCGAACACCCTCAGGGCAAACCTTCAGTCTCTGACTCTGGGGTTTCCTTATTTTCCCCTCAATTCAGCCTGGTTGTTTCATTCTGCTTTACTGACTCTCGTGTTAGCTCTTGTTTTTTAGGGAAAATGTTTTAGTATCCTCTCTGTCCGTTTTACTTGTTTTCAGCGGTGGTGTTGGTCCAAGCAGCCTAGCCCAGCGTTAGCGGAGACTGGGGTTCCCGCTGAATGGTTCAGGGTGGAGGAGGACATGACGGAGTTCTCAGGGTGATGGACAGATTTTAAATCTGATCGGGGTGGTGGCTACGTGAGTCTGTACATTTGTCAAAGTTCATCAAACTGTGCACTTAAAAGAGGTACATTTTACTTTATGCAAATTACAACTAAACAAAAAGTTGAATTAAAAAGTAAGAAAAAAAATACCTCTTCCTCCTGGGGAAGAATGGACTATAGAGAACAGGAGGCCCTGCCCGGGACCCTTGACGGAGTAAAAACAGGGCCCGGCCCAGCCATCAGAGGGGCTAGAGCCTGACTCCAGGTGGAGGTGAAAGCCCCTCGCCTATAAATGCAGTGTTAATGAGCTGGTACGATTGTTAGATGGATCAGTCTGTAGCACGTGGGGTGGAGTTGTTTATCAGACTAAATCCAGAGCTAAATGGAAATGGGTCTGAGGACCTAGAGATGGTGGGATGACCCCAGAGATGTGTCTTAAGAGAAAACAGCCTTGTTTGACGAGAAGAGAAGGGCCCAGGGTGCATTGACCCTGGTGCCCTTGTGGGCAGAACTTGATGGAAGGGCAGGTAGGTAGAGAGACAAGAGGCGAAGACAGTGACAGGTTCGGGGAGGGGGTGGCATGGCCTGGAGAACAGAGCAGGTCCCTGTGCTCCTGACGGGGCATTGCCAGGTGCAGAGAGGTGCCTCTAAGCACAGGGCAGGAGCTCTCCAAGGGCGGGAAAGGTGCCAACCCCACTCTTGCTGGACCCAGCAGAGGCCTGGGGACGGAGCTGTGCTTCTGGGTCTGGTCTTCCCCACTAGCTTGGCTCTCTGCCCCTTTTTTTTTTTTTAATTTTTTTAAAAGATTTTATTTTTTTCCTTTTTCTCCCCAAAGCCCCCCGGCACATAGCTGTATTATATTCTTCATTGTGGGTCCTTCTAGTTGTGGCATGTGGGACGCTGCCTCAGCATGGTTTGATGAGCGGTGCCATGTCCAAGTCCAGGATTCGAACCAACGAAACCCTGGGCCGCCTGCAGCGGAGCACGCCAACTTAACCGCTCAGCCACGGGGCCAGCCGCTGGCTCTCTGCCCCTTTTGTAAGATCTTGGAGACCCCTGGCCATGGGGCCATGAAGGAGTGTAAGACACAGACCCTCTATCGGTGCTAGCTGTGTGGCTTTTAACAAGTTATTTAATCTGAATGTCAGTTTCCTTATATTTAAAGTGGGGATAAAAATTAAAATGAGGCAATAAGTTAAGGTTCTGAATATATTGCCTGTCACATGGTAGCCATTTAATGCATGAAAATTATTATTATCATTATTATTATTTTTATTAGGGAGACAAGATTAATACAAGGGAAACAAATGAGAGGTCAGCTTAGGACAGGATATCATGAAGGTTATTTTCAGGTGGTGCAGCCCAGACCAGCCTGCAGGCTGGGAGGTGGGGCCGAAGTGCACTCCTCACTCGCGGCTCCTGGCTGTGTCTCCGGGTTTCAATGTCCTCCTCATTCATGGCACCACCACCATGTGTGACGCGCTTAGATTGACTTACGTGTTTATTTTATCTTTTCCCAGCTCTATTAAGGTACGATTGACAAATAAAAGTGGTATGTGTTTAGGTTGTACAATGTCATTTTTTAAGTTGTTGTTTTCTGTACCTCCCACTGGACTGAGCCCTCCGGGGGGCAGGCCCCACGTCTGCTTGTCCACAGCTGTGTCCTCAAAGCCCAGCGTGGTGCCAGCCACGTGGTCCGTGCTCGAGGAACTTTTGTTGGACGGATGCCAGGCCTGTGCAGGCAGCTGGGGTGTACCGTGAGCCCTCATAGAGCTTTTAGTCGCAAGGAGAAGCCAGAGTAATTGGAGTTATTCCTCTGAAGGCAGTTTCCAGATCGCTGTGAGAGCAGAAGGTATAGGGCAAGGGGCCTGAGATGACAGGGACAGGGCAGTGGAGGAAAATGACAGGGCTGGCACAGGAGCCCCGACAGGAAGACAGGTTTCGGGGTTGGGGGGAAGCAAGAGAAAGGGCCCAACGCTGGGCTTCGAAGCGGGAGTGGGGCCAGGAGGTGGGGGTGAAGCACCCGAGAGCGAGGCTGGCAAGTGGGCGGCATGGCCTTCAAGCCACCTCCACTGCCACCCAGCTCTGAGCCACAGGGACTGCGTGGAGTCGGGACGCCCAGGCAGCTGGACTGCAGGCCCAGGAGTCCTGGCCGACTGCAGGGCGGAGGCGCCTGTAGCCATGTGAGGGCCTGATGGAGAGAGGCGGCCAGGATGACTTCATCCAGAGGCAATGTGTCGGCTGGTGATTTCACACCCCCTCCCCAGAGGCTGGAGGAGAGAGGGAGAGGACGGAGCAGGGAGGGAGAGGGAGGGAGAGAGGATGAAGAGTGGGCGAGAGGGAGGGAGGGAGGGTAGGAAAAGGGGAAGGTTGGGGTGGGAGGGCAGAAAAGGGTCTCCCGTCAGCAAGAATCCATGTGACAGCCTCGCGGACCAAATCACCCAGCCTGCTCCTCAGCGGGAGGGGGCCGGGCACAAACGGGGCTCTGGAGGGACCCCCCTGCCCCGTCCTTCCCTTCCTCCTTCTGCCCGCTCTTCCTCATCCCCCTCTCTTCCTCTCTGCAGAGCACACAGGAGGGAGGGTGGCTGCCTGCCCAGAGCTGCTGCGTCCAGGACTGATGAGTAATGTTAACACACAACAGCGCTAACAACAACACGCCATCTACCCAGCACCTGTCTCCAAGGGGCCCAGAGCTATCCACAAACCCAAATGCCACTGAAGGCAGAGGGGGCTTCTCTCCTCCAGAAAGGATCGGAATATAAGAAAGGAGCTCGAATTCCAGCATGAGAGAGGCAAGGTAGACTCCAGGAAGAACTTCCCGACAAGGTCATTTCAGCCTAAAGGGCTAGGTTAATGAAGATCAGGGGAAAGGCGGGATGGAGCCTTCCTTTCTGGGGTCTCTAGTGCAAGCAGAGCCCCCACTGCCCTGGGCTGCTTTCCCCCGACTCCCCACACCACTGTGCTAACTCCACAGCCTCCCCTCCAGCCCTGGCCCACGGACCAGACAGACAGGACTGCCAGCCACCTTCCAAAACATGTTTTGCCTTTTTGCCTTCATTCTGTGGCTTGGCTCAACCAGGCCTGAAAATTCCCCACACCTGGGGTGGGCCAAAATGGGACACTCCGTCGCTAGCATCACTGTTTCCAGCCTGAAAGCCTTGCTCTGTCCTCAGCGCAGCTCATGGGATGGGACAGCAGGCCCTGAGGCCCTAAAGCTAGCAAGGGGCAGTTCCCAGGGCCGCGTGGGAGAGGGGCAGCAAGAGGCTGTGGTGGAGCGTCCGGGGTCTTGCTGCACAGCTCCTGGGCCCACCCCCAGCGTGCCTCCCAACACAGGACGTCCAGATGGCCTTCAGGACCCTGCTGGGGTGGCCACATGAGCTCACTGCAGAGAGGGGCCTGGGTCAAAGGGGCAGCATTTGTGCCCAGGAAATTACTCCCCAGCTCGCAGCCCTCAGCCCAGAGCTCGCTTGGCCAAATCCTCTGTTGCTGGACACCAAGGCCAGCAGAAACACTACGAAGGAAACACAGTGTCTCCTGGCGAGGACACTTCACAACAATGCTGTGGATCCTTCCACAACACTGTTTCATGAGCCACAACCATAAAAAGTATTTATCCTTTACTGCATATCCTTGGGGTCAGACAGTCGTTATGGGTCTTGGTGCCTGGATTGTCCTATCTATGTGTATATTGCCTGTTTTAGACTGTGTGTCAGGTCTCAGAGGAGAAGACAAGTCCCTTTGCTTGTTCCATGGAGCACTTCGATTAGGCCCCAGGCCCCTGCACCCTCCCTGGGCACTGACTGGGGAGGCAGAACTGGGAGGAAGCCCAGCCCGGCCCCTCTTCCCCACACCATCAGCCGGGAGAATCCCTTCTCATACTGCCCTTGGGAAATGCCATCTTGGTGGGGAGACACAGCCTCTGTGTGAGGAGACATTCCACCTGGTAGACTAAGGACAGAGCCACGGCGTATGAAGGGTGGATGTCGCAGACCCAAGAACAAGCTGTAGGCAAGTGGATGTGAGCAGAAGGGGGGAGCGGGTAGGAGCGGGGCCTCCAGGGCTGGCTCAGGTGGGCCGCCTTCCCGGGGAAGCAGTGCTTTGACACAATGTCCAGGGCAGGATGGTGGCTCCCTTCTCTGGAGAAGCAGGCCTGGGCCGGGATGGGGCTGGGCGTGACAGTTATAAAAGGGTGTCTCTCTCTCCCTCTCCCTGATTCAGCCTACTTCCCTGTGTCACCAGCCCTGGGTAGCGAGTGGGAGTTCACGTGCACATTGCTTATGACATCTCAGAGTAGCACCTCTGAATCTGGCAGGCTGAGAAAGGAGAAAACTGGGGGCCAAGAACATTCATGGCTTCAGTCTTTGCCTCTGGCTGGTCCTTTCCCTTTGGTGGGCGGAGTCAGGAGGCTCAAAGACTCAGAGGGGAGCTGGGAGTGGGCAGCCGGCACGTGGCTCAGCCCCTGAGCCCTGTGATCTGGCTATGAGGAAGGCCAGAGCTGTGCAAGGGAGGTAGAAGGAGGGGCCCAGGAGGCAGAGAGGGAGATGGGGCACCACTCCCCAAGCTGCAGGCCAGCCAGTCATTTTTCTAGACTGGGCAAGCAGAGCAGAATAAAGGAGACGTTTAAAACGTAGGCTAAGGCTTATGGGGGCATGAGAGGAGTGGGCAAGCATCAGTGTCACCCACTGGGAAGAGAGAAGACAGCTCTGTCATTTCAGTAAAAAGCCATAGACCAGGCCTCAGGAGACCAGCATCCGACCCAGCCTGATACCAGGAGTCGCGTGCACAGGAACCAGGTCACATCATGTTTTATTAACTAACACCCCCCCCCCACACACACACACACACACTCAGTGTGGGTCACCGTTCAGTCTGCAAGCAATATGAGTACAGCGTGGGCAGCGTGGAACCTGGATCACATCCTAGCCGCAACAGTAGTGACTGTACAATACTCTGTAAAGTGAGGATGGTAACACCAGCACCTACTCCTGGGGCGTTAGGAGGAATTAAATGAGCTAATGCAGAGTACACACACGGCACCTCGTGAGCGCTCAGGGAGCGTTAGCCATTCTGATCCGTATTACTTATCTGCCAAGTCCTTTGCCAGGATCTGGGTTCTGCTTGGGAGACCCTCCATCAGGCAGAGGAGGTAGATGGGGACTGAGCAGTTCCGAGCTGTGGCCTGGGGGCAGAGGCCCGAGCAAGCACACTCTGCCTGTGGGCATGAGGGAGAGCTTCACCCAGGAGGTCACATTCGACTGTGGCCTTGCTGGGTGAAGAGTGTTCCCCAAATGGAGACTAACAGAAGAAGGACGTCTGAACCTGGATTGGGCAGAAGCCGAGAGACAGGAAAATATGATCTCAGGAATCTTTTCTATAGGAACATGGAAGGAAGTGACAACGGCAGGAAAGTAGGTCAGGTGGCAGGGCCTTGAGTGTCCCGCTAAGGCATTTGAATTTTGTTCTGTAAACAACTGAGAGACATTGTGGTATTATAAGCAAGAGAGTTAGACGATCAAGTTTGTATTTTGGGAAATAATGCACTTAGTGGGTCATGGAAAATAGATTAGAAAGTAAGAAGGCTGCAGAATCACACACACACAGAGGAGGACTTTGCGATGACGGGCAAACACAGAAGAGGAGAAACTCTTCTGGTGCTTCTGGGTCTGCAGTCAGAGTGCACCAAGGCCAGGGAGCGGGAGGCTGAACACCGGGTGGCATTGCTGTGTGGGGCCCCGGGGCTCCAGGACAGGCCCCGAGAACCTAGTAGACCAGGCAGAGAGCAGAACAGCAGAGGGCAGGGAAGTGGCTCAGGTCCTGGGTTGGACACACACTGTGGGATGGCTAGAGCACCTGGACAGAGTGATCATGGCTGCCCAGGGGCTGAAGAGGAGAGCACTGACAGGGAGCATCCTAGAGGATGTAACCCTGGGGGAGGAGCGCATCTAGAGAGAAGGAGCAGTGAGTGAAGACGTGGAGATGTGCAGTAGCTTGGAGGATTCTGGTTGCTGTGAGTCAGTTCCATGGTGGGGGTTTAGAGTTTGAGAAAGGGTGCTGGAGAGGTAAGCAGGGGTCAGAGCACAGAGCTTGGCCTACATTCTGTAGGCTTATAATTCTCAGCTGAAGGTGTGGATGCAAATTGCTCACAGTGCACAGTGACAGCCTTAAAAATACAGATCTACTTGAATCAGCATCTCTAAGGGTGGGCTCTCAGGCATTTTTAAGAGCTCTCAGCTCTTAAATGTCACCTGCACCATGTGCTAAGAACCATGGTCGTGGGGACAGGCAGCCCCTGAAAGGTGACCTGGTCAGATCCACATCTTAGAAGGAGGCAGGTAGAGGGTGGAGGGAAGTGGGAGGGGCGAGGCAGGGAGACCCATGAAAAAACTACAGTAGTGTTTCAGTGCCTGGCAGGAAAGAGGGAGGAAGCCACAAAAGCCATTAAGGAAACAGCTGACAGAACATGGGGAGTCCATCTGGGGGATGGAAGAGGAGTTGAGAGTAACTATTTTAGGGAGGAGAAACTGAGGCCCAGGTCAGTGGTTCTCATTGTTTTCACGTGTGAGGATTTCTTTTCAACATCAAAAGAAAAAAATGAGATGATTGTTAAATTTGCATGAACAGAAAGTACCTCATGACACCGAGCTAAAGAGGACTGTAAAGAATTTGCATTTTATTCGTCACTACAGCGTAAATTTACACAAACAAGAGCATTGGAGGCAGAATGACCGGGGTTCAAATCTTATCTCTGCCATTACTAGCTGTGTGACCTTGGGCCACAGTCTCTCACCTGTAAAATGGGTCTTATAGCAGGCCTGCCTCGTGCAGTTGCATGAGGGCTAAAGAGTCGTCCGAGTAGACAGCTTAGAAGAATACTTGCCACATAGGAAGCCTCGATAAGCTTAGGCCATTACTCTTACCCTTATTCAGTTTAAAGGCTATGCTTGGTGCACATGTGGATGTGAGGACCCCCAAGGTCATGTGTGGTGGTCCCTGGCAGGGCTGCCTTGCCCTGCCCTCCTAGACCTTGCTTCATGGGGCATAACTGATCACACATGTCCACACGTCATCATCACATGGCTGCAGCGTTGCTGTGACTATGTGAGGCAGCGCCATGACCCAACAGTCTGCTGCACGGAGCAGGGTGACATCGGTGGCTCATTCCGAATTATACCTGGAGCCTGGATATTAGATCCAGGTGCTGTGACTTGCAAAAGGCTATTTTTACAACATACAATTAAGTTAGACTGGAGTCCTAGGACGATGTGATTGGAGGGCTGAGGAGGCACCCCAGAACCTAGGAGGAGCGCATCTGGGAAGGCAGACTGCCGTCACCACTCACCTGAGCCTGGCTTCTGCAGCACCTGAGGAGCTCCACACGCCATGCTGACGAGCAGCCCCAGGCTAGTGTGGCCTTCCTCTGGTCGGCAGGAGCAGACCAGTCGCACACTCCCCACCGCAGGGCAGGCAGGAAACGGGAGCAGCCTACAAGATCTCTGGCTTCACTTCCCACAAGGCTGAGTTCTTAGGGGTTTCTGGGCATAGACACAGTGTTCCGGCCGGAAGCAAGAGGACAAGGTCGCTTCCTCCCCCAGAGAAGAAACAGCCCCTAGCTGGGCCAGGTCAGGGAAGAGTGCAGGGTTCTGGGGGCCGGTGCTTCTGGCAGAGTGTCAGGCAGCCGGCACGTCTCCAGAGGGGACATGACCACGCTGCAGAAAGTTTTTGTCCCCTGCACACAGCCTGGGAAGTGTTAGAGAGCTGCTTGGCCAGAGGGGCCCCACGGGACGGAAGGTGAACCCTGCAGCACCCAGATGGAACGTTAACTGGGAGCGTGTGCTGCCCACCCCACAGACCCTCTCCCCAGCCAGGCCCCGGCACCGCCTCAGCTGCTATACAACCCCAGAGGAGGGACACCAAGAAGGAGTGAGATGGAGTTTTCCACTGCCCCAGTGAAATGAGTGCTCAGACTCAGATTTTAAGTTGCAGAGATGGACTGAGTTGATGGACTGCAGTTGGTACCTGCCACACACAGATAAGAAAACTGATGACCAGCACGGGCAAACAAGTAGCCCAAGGCCACCAAGGCAGCATGGACAGAAGGCAGAGGCGGAACTGGACCCACGTCGGGGAGAATCCAAGCCCAGAACAGCCCACCTCAACAATGGTGGGGTGGGGGCGAACGTCAGGGAGGCCTGGTCCAGTAAAGGGGGCGGAGAAGGACAGAGAGCCTCCCGGAGCACCACGGAGTGGTCGTCCCCACACACTGCTCACATCCGAGCGCACAGCTGCGGCACGGTCGGCAGTGTGTGCGGCGCGGGACAGAAGCAAGTGGTACGCTGACTGTCTCCTGGGGGACACTGGGAGATGGGGAGACAGACAGGGGAAGAACACTGTTCCCCGTGCAATCCTTTGTACATTTTGGATGTGGAATCAAGAGAATGTATTACCTACTCGTATTAAAAAAATAATATTTTTAAAGAAATAGAGTGACAAAGAATCTCCTTGTTCAACCTTCTTAAATGTGGTGAAACAGACTCCTACTGAGCACCCAGGGTGTGCCAGGCCCCTGGGGGTGCTGTGGGCTCCACACGATGGACAGGACACCGCCTCCACCCACTAGGAGCCCACTCACCCCAGGCCATCCAGGCCTCCCAGGCTGGGCAGTGGGATAAGCGACCACAGGACTCCCGCAGCTTCTCCAGCTGCCCTGGGCTGTGAGCCTCGACTGGTGATGGGGAGGGCCTGTCTAGGGCCAGCCCCTGTGGGGCTCAGATGGCCACAGGGCAGGCTGAGCCTAAACTGCTCTGCTGTCTGGCAGAGTGGAGTCAGGACAGGCCGCCTCGCTGCTCTCCTTCTGTGGAGAGGACCCTGCACAATCACCCCCTTTCTTCTCTTGCCTGAAGCACTCACTGCGTGTAACCAAGCAGCGCTAATGGGTGGGTCAAATAAGCAGGGAGCCCCCAAGACGGATTTCAACCTGGGTGGGAAGTGTGCGCAGGTACAGACTCTGGACCCCTGGCTGCGGTCCACCACACTGGAGGGCCGCCCCCTGCCTGGCTGCCCTCCCTGCATGCTTCCGCCCCACACCCTGCACCTCCCCATCCCGCGCCAGCCCCCCGCTCCCACAGGCGCAGCCGCAGCAGCCCCGCAGCGGCCTTCCCACCACTGTCCCAGCTTCACTCATGTTGTCCTGACCCTACGAGTGTCCTCTGCACAGATCAGGAAGGGACAAACAGCTCGCCTTGGGGTGAAGCGACACCCATAGTGCCCCTAAGAGTCTCAGAGGAGGAGCTCTCTCTGGAGGAGTCCAGGGTCTGGCTGTATGAAACCAGTGAGTCACAAAATGCTCTCCCAGCCAGTGCTTCCACCGCTCCTCGTGTGACCCTGGGTGTACCCAGGGCAGGAGAAGGGGCAGAGTTGTCACCTTCCAAGTACCAATGAGGAAACCAAGACAGAAGATTGCTTGGGACCTGCTTTCCAGGCGGCTGGAGGGGAGCAGAGCTGAGACTGGAAGCCAGGGGTCTTGTCTCCAAATTCAGGCTCTCTTCACACTCTCGCTGGGAGGGAGCTCAGAGGCCACTTAGTACAATCTGGCATTTCCAAATGATGGACTGAGGCCAGAGAGGGAGAGGGCCAGCTCCAAGGTCACACAGCATGCAAGAGGCAAAGGCAGGTCTCAAGAACCCAGCCCCCATCCCCCACTCCCGCAGCCCTTGTGGCCTGTGTCACATGGATGAGAAAGGCAGCTTGGCTGAGATGACCTGACACCTCTTCCTTATTAGCGTCCCCAATTTGTCCCACCTCACTTCATTTCTCAGCTGTCGCCCCTAGACGAGTGTTGTGACTTCAGATGTCTTCAAGGACAGGTGGGTACGTAACTGAGTGAGGTGGTCTAGGCCCTCGGCTCTGGGACAAGATGGCAGAGAGGATGACGATCATATTGAACTGGGAAGTGCCTTCTCTGCCTAAAGCCTTCAGATCAATTTTTTAAAAAATTAATGCTTTAAAATCTATCAATGGAGTTTGTGGGAGTGGGGGGCACGGATGAACAAGATTGGCCGTGAGCTGGTAACTGTTGAAGTTGGATGTTGGGTACATGAGGTTACTAATACTATTCTGAGTAAATGTGTACATTTTAAATTTTCCGCAGTGAAAAGGTTTTTTATTAATGTGCTATCAGAAAACATATTGGGTCCTCAAGTCATGTTAGATCCACAGGCCACCAAGTAGAAAACTCTACTCTCGGCACTCCTGACCATCCCCTAGCACAGCCCAGGCCGCGGGGGAGGCCAGGGAGGGGAACAGGCAGAGCAGCTCACGAAGGGCTTGGAGCTGCATCCTCGGTGCCCAAGAGCCCAGACGCTGGGATTTGGATGGATCTCCTAAAAGTGGATGCAAGTCCCACCTCCTGCACCGTGTCCAGCCCCTCCCACCCCCACTCCCTGCCCGTCCTCCCTGCGCCTCGTCGTATCTTGCTCGCCTTTCTTGAGCTCTGCTCACCACCCGCCACACCCAGGGAAACAAGCAAACCTCGGTCCGATGCTCTCAGTCTGTAGAAGGGGACATATTCCATCTGGGTGACAAATCAAATGCGTGAGTGGCCTGGCACATCCAGGGTTAATACGAATCTAGAAGGTGGCTGACTCCCAGCAAGACCTCACCAGCAGGGTGTGCAAGGCATAAGTTTTGGGCGCACAGGGGTGAGGAAAGAAGGTGCGGCTTTTCCTTTTTCTTCGCTGTCTCTTAGGCTGACTACCACTCACCGTAACCCTCTTCTAAACCCTAACGTCTTCCCAGTTTATAAAATGATGCGTGCAGTCTTCCCAGCCCCGTGAGCTGGGCATTACCTCCAGTTCACAGATAAGGAAACTGAAGTGCACATGGTCAGGTAACCTGCCCGAGATCACACAGCTCGCACGGGGCCAAGCCTGCGGCTGCCGACCCACTTTGGCATTCTTTCCTCCACTGCAGACTTGGGGATAAGGGAGGGAGCTTCCATCACTGGGCTCTCAGCTCTCCACGGCCACGATGACAGAAAAGGTAACTGTTGCCGAGTTTCCTAAGTAGTCAGCTGGGGTGGCAGGAGCTTCCGTAGGCGGCCACCTCACTGCAAGCGTGCTGCGGTTTTGTAATCGAGGAGAATTGTCGGAGGTGATGGTCTTCCATGGGTCTTCTGCATGAAGGGGACAGGGGACATGTGGATTTCCTTGTGTACTCTGTGTGATGATCCCCAAATCTCTCCTAAGTGTGACAAGTATGGAGAAGCAGAAAGAAGACACTGACATTGTACACGGGAGCTGGGACAGTGACTTCAGGTCTTACACCAAATCTTAATCCTACCTTCCTTTTGCTGTGTGACCCCAGGCCAGACTTTTCCCTCTCTGGCCCTCAGAACATCTGTCCAGCAGCCAAACCAAGGCTATCTCCTGTGTCAGTTCACTGCACAGTGAGACTCCACTCCCTCGGCAACCTCCTAGGCTTTGGGAAGGGTTGTCACTGCTCAGAGGAACATCCCACACCCTCCCAGGTTTGGGAATCTGACACCTGAGGGTGACGGGCATCAGAAGCAAGGTCATCATTAAGGGGAGGAACAGAATGGCCATCCAGCTCTGGCCTGCACAGAGGCTGCTTTTCATGCTTTCTTCCCCTGTTAATTTAGCTTGTTTTTCAAACAATCCCCCCCCCCCCAGAAGCAGCAGCAGCAGCAACAGAAGGAAACGTTATTAAAGTGAGTCCACTAGTGGGCACGGTGTGCGCATGGAGTCTAGAGAGGTCTGTCTGCCAAATAAAGACTTCATTGTTGTCATGCCTCCTTTCCCAACTCCCCCCCCTCCTCCCTTCCCTCCCTCCCTCCCTACAATCTGCCCGTCCCTCCCTCTAACCTAACCTCCCCACCCCAGAAAAGTCAGGCAAACACAATCACGCAAGCACCACTGAGAGCTCAGAACTTCTGGCTGGCTCTCTGCTGCCACAGCTCCACGAAGGCGTGGAAGGAAAAGCAGGGAGCCTTGCCGTCTAACCCGAGCTGAGAGGAGAGGCAGGTGTGTGCAGGTAAGCCCCGTCGGGAGATGGGCGGGAAGACTCTTTGCTCCAGCAAGTTTCCTGCTCTGTTCACCCTAGGTTTCCGATCTGGTCTCTATCTTCTCCTGCCTTCCTTCCACCTTTTTCTCCTTCCCAAGGAGCTCAAACCAGCCTTCCGCGCTCCTTCCACAACCCCTTCCTTCCCTCTCTTCGTCACCCTGTCCCCACGCATCTGCTTGCTGCGGAGTGAAACCTTCTCGGTGCACAAGTCTGCTGTAGCACAGACATTACGCTGCCGCGGTGTCTCTCCAGATCAGCTGTTCCCATAGAGACTGGACTCCACAACCCATTTCTCCGCACCTTTCACACACTGTCACACACTGTCACAGGCACACACACACGTCACACAGAGGCTGCACTTTCACTACACACACACACAAATACACAATATGAAGGCATCCGGTCTATTCGCCTCCACTCTCTGACTGCATCTGACATGCAGAGCTACAGCACACAGTGACCGGATACCAGCAGACACACACACACATACACACACACTGCGTCTTCTCTCACGCCTCCGCAGCTGTGAGAGCAAAGAGAAAGTGCGTCTTCCCCCTGCGATGGCAGAGCCAAAAGAAAGCCATGTGTCCCGGGTCCAGGCCAAGTAGGGAGGAGACGGACGACAGCAGGGACTGGAGGATTTCTCAATTCTTCAGAACTTAATTGGGTAGGAGGGAGGAAAAAGTGGCTTTCCAACCCGCATAGTATCTTCTCAGTAGCTTGAATTTCTCATTGATCCAAACCACTTGGCCTTTGGAAAGAAAGAAGAAAGCAGCCCAGCTTCCAAGGAGATCCTAATTCACAGCTATGGGGGCCATTCACTTATTTTTTCTGCAGGCAGTCAGAAATATTTCTCTCTAAGGCCATTTTGAAATTATCCCAGGTTGGCAAGGAGTCCCCTTAATCAGTCAGGGAGGGGAAAATTAAAGCGGGTCACTGACTGGAGCTTGTACCCAGAACGAGGACCCTGCCCTCGGGTCAAGCTGAAGGGAAAGGCACCCCACTGCTTTGAGAGAATGTCAACAATACCTTAACATCCACTGAGCACTCACTTTATACACATTTACTCATTTAATCCTCAAAACAATCTGATAAGTGGCCAGCCCAGTGATGAAGCAGTTAAGTTGACATATTCTGCTTCAGCAGCCTGGGGTTCGCTGGTTCAGATCCCGGAGGTGGACCTACAGACTGTTTGGCAAGCCATGCTGTGGTAGGCGTCCCACATAGAAAGTAGAGGAAGATGGGCATAGATGTTAGCTCAGGGCCAGTCTTCCTCAGCAAAAAGAGGAGGATTGGTGGCAGATGTTAGCTCAGGGCTAATCTTCCTCAAAAAAAAAAAAAGGAAAAGAAAAACAATCTGATAAGAAGGTGTTAGCATGCCCATTTTACAGATGAGGAAACCGAAGCTCAGTGGAGGTAAGAGATTTGCAAAAAAAAGCACCCAGCTAAGCAGCAGAGGAGTTGCAGGTGGGGACCCAGGTCTACAAGCACCCAAAGCATCAGACAGACTCTTCTGGGCTTCCTTCAGGAGGTGGAGATGCTGGGGGAGGAGGCAGAAGGAAGGCGACGGTGAGGCAGCAGGCTGTCCGAGGAGCAGAGCCATCTCATCCTCGTTTCTTCCCCAGTCCCTCGGGATGGAAAACTTGCTCTCCTGGACTAGCGGCCTGAGGCCAAAAAACTTCATTCTGTTTACACTTCGCCTTGTGGTAGATGCTGGAGAGACAGATGGCCCTCCGTGATGGTGTTCTATTTATTTTTAGCACTCTTTGATTTGCATCGCATTCTAAAGTCGCTTAGCACACTTTCTTCTGCCAACAGCAGGGCAAGGATGTCGGGCTAGAGAAGCTTTTGTTAGCCCCATTTTACAGGTAAGGAAACAAGGCTGAGAAAAGGGTCATGTCACTAGGTCGTAGTGGCTGGGCTCAGAGCTCTGGCCCCCGTCTGGTAGGCGCCATGATGCTCTCCCCCAGCGCCCCAGCCAGGCTCACCCTCACACTGACTTCACCCCCAGGACCGGGGCTGAATGCACCACGCCCCTATCTCAGCTCTTCCGTTGCCTCAGGACCAGACAAGCCCTACTTGGGGGCTTTGAAAGAGTCTCGGGCAGCCTGGGTGGGCTGGCCTGCTCCTCTGCTAACAACTGAGTAGAGACCACCTGACTCTCCTGGCTTCCACTCCCTCTGGGCTTCAGGAGGAGAGAAAGGGAGTAGGATGTCTTTCAGAAGTCTACGTTTATTTTATTTTTTTGGTGAGGAAGATTGGCCCTGAGCTACTATCTGTGCCAATCTGCCTCTATTTTGTATGTGGGATGCTACCACAGCATGGCTTGATGAGCACTGTGTAGGTCCACACCCAGGATCCAAACCCACGAACCCCAGGCCATGAAAACGGAGCACGTGAACATAACCACTACACCACCAGCCAGCCCCTCCAAGTCTGAGTTTAGAACAGAAAGGAGGGAACAAAGAAAGAAGGTCATCCCAATGTCCATGGGCATGGCTCTGGGCAGCAGGCAGCCCCATTCTCCACAGCAGGGTCACAGGCTGGGTTGCGCCATGAAGGCTTAGAGGTGACAACTAGACAGGAAATCCGATAAGAAAGAAGAATGTCAGTAGGGAGTGTGGAGTAACCCTTCAACTCAGGGAGACACACCCAAACTCACTCCCAGCCCCACCCCAATCGCAGACTCTGCATACAAAGCCAGTTACCCCTAAACTCGCCCTAATGGCTTGACAAACCCATGTGGACCTCAACCCAGCCCTGCCCTGAGCCTAAACGATGCATCAGTCCCGGGTGTTCAGATCTTAAATAAATGAATTCTTGAGCTAGATGGGGACAAGGGCTATCTCACCTTAAAAAGCACAATCTCTCTGGAAAATCTGCTCTTGTATAAGCAAGTAAATGAATAAATGAAACCCCTGTCATTTGTGGAGACTTTATGCTTATAACATGACTTCATGTGTGTGATCTCACCTGGTCCTCACACAGACAAGGAGCCTGAGGCCTGGAGAGGGGTCAGAGCCAGGATTCAAGCTTAGATCTCTAACACTTGGAACTGAAATCTGAACTTCAAACTCTCTCAGGAAATGTTATTAAACGGAGAGAGCGAATTTGGGTTGAGCAAAGCAGTTGTGTTTTCCTCCACGAGCAGCAGCTTTTCAAGAGGCAGTGCTGGTGAGCAGGGCTGCAGGAGGTTGGTGGTGGGTGGTGGTCATTGACTGAGCAGTGAGCACAGCCCAGCAGACAGCTGGGAGTTGGGGAGATGCTTGCAAAGGCATAAGAAATTCAAAAATCACACACACTTATGATCCACCCCAAGGGAGCTTATGACTGGATAGAAGGTTCTGGAAGGTAAGAGCATAACAAAATGTGACTTTGATCTTTGATGGGGGGTACTATGACTCCCCCTGGAGTCACACAGACTCTGGTTTCAGACACTTAGGACATCAGGGCACACTGCCAGAGTAATGGCTGCCCAGGCAGGACTTCCCCTCCACACAGTCAAGCTCCAGCAGGAAGGGGCGTTGCCCGATGAGAAAGACTTAGAAATGAACGCCGTTTCCTCAAGAAAGAAGCATGGGCACAAGCAAGCACACACAAAGAATGGTTCAGCTGCAGGGCTAGGAGCGGGGCGTTGAGCAGATCCAATTTCTCCATGGAACAGGCCCAGGGAGCTTTTCCCTAGGAACCTCCTATTGGCTCTGAGAGGAGCTTGGCCAGCCCCCAGGGGTGTGGAATGTGAAAGGGTCAGAAGGACTGGTGGGAAGAGAAGAGACCTTCCCAAAGGGTCTGGTGCAGGAGACGGGCTGAGGAAGGCCTGTGTTCACGGGGGATGGAAGGAGCAGGAGGCTGGCCTGCAGGTGGAGCTGCGACTGACCTGCAAATCTGTCACTTCTGACGGCGGGGACCAGGGTTGCCCAGGCCTGGAGCCACCAAGAAATGCCCTGGAGCGAAGGCCAGCTGCCTGAGTCACTGTGCCTTATGGAGCCAGCTTTTGATGGAAGCTCTGGACAAGCTTTACTTGCTTAACTCGAGGCCCAGCACCTGGTAGGTGCTTTTGGCGACGAAAGCAATGAAGGGAAATAGGGAGCCCCAGCCAGTGCTGGGGTGCCTCCCTGGGGAAGGGCTTCTCACAGCAGGAGACATTCCTTGCTGATTTTCAGGCTTATGGGTGATCAGAAAGCAAAGAAATGCCAAAACAAAAAAATTCAGGGTCACAAAAATTGGGGCTTTTAAAAATGTTTGTTTTTAGCATACTAACGCTTTAAATGCCCCCTTAAAATGACTGTGCAACATGACTGTGCAATAGCACGTTAGAGGACTTGTATTAATTCCTAGTTCACCAGTGACAAGTGGTGTGGGCCCGCACAGGACTCCAGTTTGGTCTCACAATGAGCGTCATCTCCGTTCAGCCCTTCAGGTGCCTCCCCAAGACTGTTCTACCCTCAACCCGAGATAGAGCCCAGAGTCTAACCACAAGGTCCTGCGTGACAGGAGGCCAGGGTGGGGCCCTGGAGAGGCTGCCTGGCGAGACCACCTCAGAGGGAGGTGGAGAACAGCAAAGGCTGCAGGACACTCTCCTCCGGCCTTGTCCTCGACTGCACTCCCGCCCGGCCCCCTCCCTCCCTCATGTCCTATATAAGGGCGCACGCATGCACACAGGACCTGTGGACATGAGTTTGCTCACGTGTATGACACCAGGAGAGGAGTGGGGTATGTGCCAGAGTACGCAGGCTGGGTGTCAAGGGTGTGCGTGAAAGGCTTGGGGAGGCGCCCTCCGCCTCTCTGGGGTTCGGCTCTGCCCTCTGTCCTGTTTCTTGTCACACTCGGCTCCTCCCGAGCATCTGACCCAGGGCAAAGCAACTGATGGGGGGCTTCGCTCGTCTTCCTTTGATCAAAGCCAGCAAGGAGTCAGCACTGGGTCACACAAGGGAGGGGGTCTAAGCTGAATCAGGCTCAAAGGAAAAAGAGCAGGAGGCCCAGAACAGAGGTGGTGATGGCAGGGTCCAGATGCAGCTGGGGACACACTCCAGCCCGGTCTACCTCAGAGAACCCCAACAAACCTGCATCCCCAATGTGTCCCAGACCCCAGGAGGGGGAGAGGTGGGCCACCATAAATGTGAAGCAGCAACGAGCAAGGCCAGCGGGAGCAAGGTGGGAACAGGCACACTGGCAGGAGACCAGAGGGGTGTCATAGCGATGCAGGCCCTGGGGAGGGGAAGGCACAGGAAACCCCGTCCCTGGACCCTCTCCAGGCAGGCCGGGGAAGGAAGACTGTGAGAGCTGCCACTTGCCGTCTACAGCCCTGGTCTATTGCTGTTCCCCCAACTTAATTCAACTCAAGCCACATGGCCCTATCTGAGGGGGCATCAGGGCCAGTGGGAAGGGGACTCCCAAAACATCCTTCAGCAACCCGCTCTGCGGTGTCACCACGGCTGGCAGGAAGCTCTCAACATCCCACCACGACACCACCAACACCAGTGGCCGTGGGGAGCACAACAACAAGTCAGAAGAATGTGTGGTTTCCCCACAGCTTTCCACCCCTTCGCTGTTTATTTTTCCTGGAGCCTCCACATCTGGGGAGAAATTCTTGGTGTGTCTCCTTTTGGCAAAGACCAGCATTCTCTGAGCTGAGCACAGGGGTGGGGGCGAGCAGGGGTGCGTGCAGGGGTCTGCAGCTCTCTCCTTCCCTCCACGGATCTCCACAAGCCCTACTCTGGAAGGCAGGAGGCCTGGGTTTTTGTCTTGCGGCTGCAGCTAAATCACTTCCTGGCCTTGGCAGCCACTGCTTCCCTCCACGCCTCAATTTTTATAAACAGTAGAGTCTGGATCTGATTGGTGAATTTCAAACCATTTTTAGCAATGCAACTTTCTTTTCAAATGAATGCTTTGCCTAAACCTCAATATGTATAACAGATTAAAAAAAACACAGAGCTGCTCAGGTTGGCACAGGAGTGGGTTGGGGGTGCCCCAGGGTCATCCCTTTGGTCTCTGTCCCCCAAGGGGGCTCCAGAGAAGTGGGGGCACAGTTTGAAACCATTGGGTTATGGGATCTCTAAGGACTCTCCCAGACGTTACCCCCAGGACTCTGTGGTTCATATGTCCTGACATCCCTCTTACAAGCAGTGGATGATTTTCTCATGCTACAAATGGGCAGACTGGGGGCCAGAGACGTGAATGCTCTTCTCTAGCAAGCCCTAGGACTCCTGGTCCACAGCCCAACATGCTTTCTGCCAGGATGGCTCGCCCTCTCCAGAGAAAGCTCCACTCACTGAGGTTAGGCCTCTGGGCAGGAGATCCAGACCCTCAAGCCCTTGTTACTTTCTCACCTGCTGGATGCAGGCAAACAAGGTGGTGCTTCCCCAGGCCCTCCCACACTCCCCAGAGCCCATCCGGACCCACTCTAGCTGCAGAGACAGGGCCTCGATCACTGAGGCCCAGCAGGCTAATCACCTCCTGGGTCTCCTCCTTGCAGGTGCGGCACCTGGACCATGAGGCCGTCCCTCTGCTGGCTCCTCCCACTTCTCCTCCTCCTGGCCTCTGTGGCCCAAGGCCAGCCAACAAGACGACCAAGGCCCAGGCCCAGGCCCAGGCCCAGACCCCGGCCCACACCCAGCTTTCCTCTGCCCCATGAGCCGTTGGAGCCTACAGACCTGCCTCCTCCCCTCCCACCGGGCCCTCCATCAGTCTTTCCTGACTGTCCCCGGGAGTGCTATTGCCCTGCTGATTTCCCATCTGCCCTCTACTGTGATAGCCGCAACCTTCGAAAGGTCCCTGTCATTCCGTCTCGAATCCATTACCTCTATCTCCAGAACAACTTTATAACTGAGCTCCCAGTAGAGGCCTTCAAGAACGCCTCAGGCCTCAGGTGGGTCAACCTGGACAACAACCGAATTCGCAAGATAGACCAGAAGGTGCTGGAGAAACTACCCAGCCTGGTGTTCCTCTACATGGAGAAGAACCAGCTCGAAGAGGTGCCCTCGGCGCTGCCGCGGAACCTGGAACAGCTGAGGCTGAGCCAGAACAGGATCTCCAGGATCCCACCGGGCGTCTTCAGCAAGCTGGAGAACTTGCTGCTCTTGGATCTCCAACACAACAAGCTGAGTGATGGGGTCTTCAAGCCTGACACCTTCCAGGGCCTCAAGAACCTCATGCAGCTCAACCTGGCCCACAACATCCTGAGAAAGATGCCACCCAAGGTCCCCACAGCCATTCACCAGCTCTACCTGGACAGCAACAACATCGAGACCATCCCTAATGGATACTTCAAGGGCTTCCCCAACCTTGCCTTCATTCGCCTTAACTACAACAAGCTGTCAGACAAGGGACTCCCCAAGAACTCCTTTAACATCTCCAACCTGCTGGTGCTCCACCTGTCCCACAACAGGATCAGCAACGTGCCGGCCATCAGCAACAGACTGGAGCACCTTTACCTCAACAACAACAGCATTGAAAGTGAGTGGGGGTGGGGCGGGCGGGCCGCAGGGAGGGAGGCGGGAGACCGCCGCTGCCTCAGCGCTTTCTCGGGGGCCTCAGGGCAGGGTGGTGCCCCAAAGACCCAACTTGGCATTGGACTTCAAGTCTCGGCCTTCCACTTACTACCTGTGTGACCTTGAACAGATATTTGATGTTTCCTCATCTGTAAAATGAGAATGGTAGTAATACCTTCCGTGGCAAAGTTGATATGAGGATTTAATTGTTTGATATGGATAAAATGCCCAGAATCCCACGCTTGGAGGGTAATAGGGTTTCTTCTTCCATCCCTTCTCATCAGCCCCAGCATCTTTGCCTTCCAGATCTATGGGGAGGGTAGACACGGGACAGAGTCCTGGACATTCTCCTCAAAGCAGAACAGCGACATGTAAATACAGCTCTGAGATGTCCTGGGCCTGCCTGCTGCAGAAGCTGGCAGCTGTGAGAGGAAGCTTCTTCCCCAGGCTGAGCCTAGGTTTTGAAGTGTCTGGGAAAGGTAAGCACAGAGAGACAGCCATGTGCTCAGGGTGAGCAACTGGTAAAAATGGGGCAGCCAGAAAAACACGTCTGTATACCAGTGCTTTCTGAGTCTATCTGGAAGGCTGGAATATTTAGCCACACAAGACAGTATATTTAAGGCAGAATTTGCCTAAGCCACGTTTACAAGGTCCTAGGCTTGGGGTATAAATTGCAATCCAGAAAAAGAAGCTGCAAATTGCAGTTTTCCTTCAATCAAAAATGTCAGGTCTGAGCAGAGCACCAGCAGAAAGTTTGAAAAATGAGAGACTATTATCTGCTCTGTGAGCAAAATGAGGCTACATCCTGATACACACGGAAAGCAGCAGTGTAGGATGAGGCAGCCAAGCGGGAAGAGAAGCAACCCTAAAGTCATAGTAGGAACCCTTAGCTTCCAAGCCAAAGGATGAGGGAGACTGTCGAATTTCTACAATCTCGAAACAAATGGATGGCAGAAGGTTGTTCAGTCATCTGGGATAATTACACAAAGCTGGGGAGGGTCTTTCTAAATCTTACAGGAAACAAATTCAGGAAAAGGGAAAACTGCCTAACTTTACCCTGCAGATAGTAAACTGATGGAACACATTACCCCCAGGAAGCTGGATAGGCCGAAAATAGAGGCAGAAATGGTACCTTGATTAATAAGTGGCTGACAGGTCTCTCCGGATTTGTGGAAGAATCGGCTGCGGGACACGCAGCCTTCTGAGGTTGAAGACAGAACATCACAGCCTGTGCACACGGGCCCACCCCAGCCAGCCCTCCCGTGGGCCTGACAGATAGCAGGGCTGAGTGGGACCACAGTCAGTGCCACGATGCTGTTCTTAGCAGTGGTCGTGATGCTGCCACCCATGCTGTCCTTACATTTGCAAAATGCCCTCACCAACATTCTCTCATCTGATGACGAGGTGCCAAGCTCACCATTTCCCAGATTTTGGAACTGAGCATCAGGGTGGTAAGGGGACAGTCAAAGTCACAGAGGCCATAAGAAGAAAATCCACCTATGGCAGGGCTCTTTCTGCCACACCAGTGATGAAGAGAGAAGAAGAAGACAAATAAGAACAACAGCCAGGCCAAGCCCACGGACAGCCAGAGAGCAAAGGTTAGGGAGAGCAAAACATCCACTTAGAAGATGACATACCCACGCCATCCAACAAGAGGTGAGGGAGAAAATGGAATCTCACTTTCTTTTTTTTTTTTTAAGGTTAACACCTGAGCTAACATCTGTTGCCAATCTTCTTTTTTTCTTTTTTCTCTTCTTCTTCTCCCCAAGCCCCCCCACCACCCAGCACATAGTTGTATATTTTCAGTTGCGGATCCTTCCAGTTGTGGCATGTGGGGTGCTGCCTCAGCGTGGCCCGACGAGCAGTGCCGTGTCCGCGCCCAGGATCCAAACCAGTGAAACCCTGGCCCACCAAAGCGGAGCACGCAAACTAAACCCCTTGGCCAGAGGGCTGGCCCCTGAGTCTCATTTCCCATTTGAAACCTGCCACAACTTGTCCACAACCTACCTTTCCGGCTTCCTCTCCCTAGAATCAGTAATCACTTCAGAATCAAGAGGCTCGTCAGCCACCAGACCCCCGAGCTGTCCCCAGGCCCCACTTCTTCTTCCTGTCATCCCTATTGCAGCCCAGGTAACCAGCTTCTGTCCACTCTCATGCTTCACATCCAGGTCACAGGAAAACCTCCAGAATAATTCTCACATCCACCTGCTGGCTTCACCCCATTGTTTCTCCACTCCATAGCCAGATTCATCTTTCTACAGCATAAACCTGATCATAGGACCCTTCCAGATTTAACACCCCAGGACGTCATGGTTCATACATCCTACTATCCCTCTCATAATGCAGTCCTGCTCAATGCCATTCCTCAGATTGGAGAGCAAAGCCCCGGTCCCTAGTGGAATATTTGAAAGCCTACCATAATTTTTGGCTACAACTTACCTTTCCAGTTTATGCTCCCTAGCACATCACACTTCACTATTTACTACTCCCAGATTCCGCCATGAGCTTTATGGCCTCCATAACTTCATTCAAACGGTCCCTCTACCAGCACACCAGCCTCCACGGTGCCACCTGTTGTACTCCTACCTATCTTTGAAGGTCCAGCTCAAAGTTCACTTCCTCCACAACTCTTCAGAGTGAATTTCCAATAACCATTGTTGATCAGTTCCGACTTAATTCATTTTACAAACAAGTAAAGCGAGCCCGGAAGTTAAAGTTGACTCATCCACGGCCACACATTCCCAGAGTCAGCCAGTTCCAGAGAGGAGAACGCGAGTCCTGACTCTCAGTCATCCACCCCTTCTCTTTCCTGTCTTTGCCTCCAGCCCTGTCCGTCCTGACTCCCCCACCCCACCTACCCTGCTGACTTCTCCCCTTCTTTCCCCATAGAAATCAACGGGACCCAGATCTGCCCCAACAACCTAGTCGCTTTCCACGACTTCTCCTCGGACCTGGAGAACGTGCCACACCTCCGCTACCTGCGGCTGGACGGGAACTACCTGAAGCCGCCCATCCCGCTGGACCTCATGATGTGCTTCCGCCTGCTGCAGTCCGTGGTCATCTAGGCCTGTCTGCCCCTGGAGCGCCTCGGACTGCACTGGAATGCTGGTGGCCCAGGCGTCTGTGCCCACCATTCGTTTTCTCTCTCTCCCGTTCTTGCTCCCAGCTAACCCTTGCTTTACCCCACCTTCCTGAGGCAGAAACAAGCCACATACTCTGCTGCACCTGCAGTTTCTAGAGCCAGACTTCCAAGGCCTTGACTTGGTCCACTCAGCTTAAAGACACCCACTGCACAACCAAACTTCTGGCCCCAGAAGCACAGATGCGTGTCTAAAGATGTCATATCCCATTTTCTCTCCTCCTTCCCCCACCACACCTGGGTAGGTCTGGGCCATGGACTGACATCTGGATCTTGGTCCTGGCTGAAGCAAGCAGAGATGGTCAGGGGCAGCCAGAGGTGAGGTTTGGAAACGCCTGCTGGAGGGTCCGCCATCATGGGCAGCTCTGGCCCTAAAAGGCCGAGAAACCCAGGGCCCCTTGGCCAAGGATCCCACCTTTGAAAACTGCTGCTTGATGGCTCTCTGCCAGCCCGTGTTCTCCAGAGAGGAAGTACCAGGGAACGGCCGCGGGAGGGTGGAGGGTCGGGGTTCCTGCAAGGGCCTGCATTTGGCCACCTCTTCACAGGGATGAGCTGGGGCCCTCCTTCTCCAGGGCGAACACAGCACCCGCCCTCCAGGCTGGGCCTCTCTATCCCAAGAGAGAGGGCAGGGAAGGGCAGTCAAGGAGAGGAAGGCTCGAGGAGCCAGGAGCCAGGAGTCGACCTGTGGGAGAGGAGCGGGAGTCAGAGCCCAGGAGGCCCGCATGGGTACAGACGGGTCCTGCAGCCCCCTTGGCCACTCAGGACAAGAGTCCTGATGCCCTGGGGAACAGTGTCTGCAGTGGAAGGTACAGAGCCACCAGCCCCGCCCCACCATCTGCTTCTCTGTCAGTGTGGATGGCCCAATCCTTTCCACCCCCCAGGAGTGCTTCCTGAGAAACTGCTGGAGAAGGGGCGGAGCCCCTGGAAATCTCCCAGAAGCCTCTTCCATGTGTGCAAATTGTCCTCCCCTCTCCGACAGACACATCAGCGACACCTGGTGGCTGGTGCAGGTCACAGCTGGCTCCTGTCGTCACCTCTCTGGTGTGGCCTGGGCTCCAACTTGAAGAGCCGTGGGTGACATGCGTGGTCTCTCTCCTCTGGAGTCTAAAGGGCACAGAGCACAGAGGCCCTGAGGCGGGGGCTGACTCCCACCCTGAGTGAGCACCAGGGGGAACCTTCGGGAACCCAGGTGACAGTGCAGTTTGTTCCCATTTGCTGTGACCTTGCCAGTCCCTCCTGCTCTCGCTCCCACATCTGTGCACTGAGGAAGGGGTAAAAGGCCCCTCCGAGGCCCCTCCAGCGCTCACGTCCCAGTCCAAGGCCCCACCCTTTAGACTATGCTCTAATGCAGGACAAGTCCTAAATATTACCCCTTCCCTTGCAGGAATTTATTCCCTGTACAGACTACCCTCCCAACTCCCGCCCCAGCCCAGGTGAGCCACTTGGCAGGCCTCCAGGTGGAGCCTGGGCCCCACAGGGCTGACTCATCTTCCCCACCCCCTCAACTGTCTCCAGGGGATGCTGCCCCCCCTCAGCCCCTGAGTGTCTACGTTGGTGAGGCTGAGGGCGGATGTTCTAGAAATGAGTAGGACACAGTGCCCACCCTCAAGTTAGGTTGAGAAAAGCTCCAGAGATTTTTAAGAAATTGGATTAAGCTAGGTCTCTAAGTTCAAGAAATTCCCACTATAGTCTTTCTCACCTTTCTCCTTTGCTAATTTATAGAAAACGGACCGATTTCACCACAGCCCCTCTCCCTGTGCTCCCATACAACTGCCTCATTCTTCCCAGCCGTAGCTGGTTTCTCCAAGGCTCCTGCTTAAAGTCAATATATTATCGTGGCTGTAGGCAACCCGGTGCTCTGGCCTGGATAAGCCCCCTACTGCGCCTTATTCACACCTTGCAACCTCAGCCCCCTGATGAGGCCCTGAGCGGAGCACAGCTCCTGTGGTTCCCGGGGGAGGGGTCATTCCCCTGCAAACCTGAACTGTTTTGTTTCAGGAGCAACACAGTCACCCCCATCTTGTGGCCCCGTCTAAAATGCGTCCGCTCCCTGCACTGCTCCTGCGGCTACAAGCTGGAGAGGCGTCAAGTTAAATTGGCTTTACAGAAACATCCCCCACAATGTGCTGATTTCCCTCGGGTTTACGGAAGCCCCCTCCTCCATACACAACTTCATGCTCTCAGTGCTGTTTTGTGTACTCTGTACATAGATCTATTCTTTCTTGAAGACCATGTTAACTTTGTGAAACATCTTTCACATTCCAACAGGCTTCACAGCAGAGGAAATAAAGTAATATGAAAAATATCCTGCTTGAACTTGACAATGGGAACAGGTCAACAATACCTTAAAGCCATCTCGCCACTCCTCTTCCCCTGCCTCCCACCTCTTACTTGCTCTGAGAAGATGAGTGGAGAAAGGATGCTATTCTTAAGAAACTCTAAGAAAACAATCCTAAAGTCTTTTGTCCATGAATTTCCCCCAAACTAACAACCCTCATGAAAAATAATTCCTAAAGTCAGACCAGAATTCTGACAGCTACATTTGAAGCCCAAAGCCCTGGATTCTTTCAACCTACAGATACAAATTGCTGAGGGAACCCAAATGCTCCGTACCGAGCCAGACATGGAAAGACACAAAACAGTCACCAACCCTCACCCAGGAAAGCTTGCAGACTAGTGGAGGAGACAGTGTAAGAATCACAAACAGTAGAGAGCTGTATCAAGGTGGAGAACAAAGGGCTACGTCATCTGGAGTGATCTACTGGCCATGCAGGTGTTCACAGAGGAGCGAGCACCGGGTGCCCAGAAGCACTCTTCAGATTCCAGAGTGGGCTGTGGTCCTCCTGGCGCACAGCATCTTCTTCAGGATAGAAGCCGCCAGATGATGCCCTCCCCCTCCCCCTCCTAAACACCTGTTTCAGTTCAATTCAGCAGGGTTTCAGTGGACACCCCCTAGGTGCAATGCTGCCAGCTAAGAATGCAAGGATAGGTAATATACCCCACGCCCTTGAGGAATTCACAGCTTGGTAAAGGGGAAAATCCATGAATTAATAATTGCATGTCTTGAGTATCTATAACAACGCTGTGTTAAAGAGCGTGGTGCAGAGGCCTCTACCTCTGTGTGGGAGAAACCAGAAAGGTTCCTATCATTTGAGCTGGATCTTAAGGGTTAAGTCAGATTTTGCCAAGTGGGAGACGCGGGGGAAGCACATAACCCGGAGGGGAAACAGCATGAGCCCAAAGGCAGCAAGGCGTGGAGTTTGCCCTGCAGGGCGTGTGTGTGTCTGAGAAGGGGCGAGGGCCGTGTTCCTGTCATGGAGCTATGTGGCTACAAGCCCTCAGCAGGGAATATATTCCTGTTGTTCAAAAAGCAGGAGATTCCTGAAATTTCCACGGCCCCCGTCTCCCTGCCCAAGAAAGGGGCAGCAACAGGGTCAGCTGGCCAGACTTCTGTCCCCACCACCTGCCACCTCCGTTCCATCAGCACGCCTCGTGCTTCTCCTAATGAGAGGTTCGGATTAGAACGCGCCCCCGCCGTCCCTCTTCCAGGCTCTCCGGGGGCTGAGGCCCCGCAGCAACAGCAGGAGGGCCAGACAGTTCCCACACAGGCCACCGGCACGCGTCCCAGGGACCCTCCCCGAAATCCACAGGACACAGCGTGTGACGGCGAGCTCTTGCAGCGAGGGTCGCAGCTGCCAGACGGTGGAGGACGTGAAGCCCCGTCAGGAGCTGCTGGGGGCGGGGGGCGCATGCGCGGTAGCGCGCTGACTCCGCGTGCGGCCCGCAAAGCTGCAAGAGCGAATGGGGAGCCAATCGCAGGGTAGGGGGCGCGGTGGCAGTGCTGGGAGAGCGGGAGGGCTGGCGCGGGTATCACCGAGGAAGCGAGAAGCGGGGAAGGAGTCGGGCAGGCGGCAGGGGAACAAATGAACAGTCTCACCTGCGTCCTGGCAGGGAATGAATGGGGTGCGGTGAAGGGGGAAACGCGCCCCTGGCTGCGGGGGCGCAGGGCCTCTGGCTGCGGAGCCCAGGCTGTAGAGAGAGTGAGGGAGGACAGCCGCCAAATGCGCCATCTGCTCCCTGCGCACCCTCAGCTCCTGGCTCTCTCTCCCTCCACCCAGCAGAGCCCTGTGGTGTCTCTCCCCGGATGGGGGCTGCCCGGGCGCAGGAACATGTGTTGCTCTGTGACCGGGTTCTTGGGCTGGGGGAAGCCCCCTTCACATCAGCTGATGCCCAAAAACACTGCAGGCCAAGCATTGCCCCTTGGGCCAAGTTGCTAGATGTGCCCCTTCACCTGCTGTGCCCGGCAGAGATGAGTTTTGCGCAGGCCAGCTGTTTTGAGGCCAAAACTCCAAAACTGAAGGGGGGCGGGAATGAGGTGAAGAACGAACAAAGGAGGGCTCCCTGGTCTGAGAGTCAGGAAATCCAGGACCTGGCCCTGGCTCTGTGTGACCTTGAGCAAGTAAGTCACCTCCCCTCACTGGGCCCCGGTTTCCCCATCCGTGCAATAAGGGGTTTGGACTAGACGATGTTTAGGGAACTTGCAGCTGGGGTTCAGCATCCGGTCAGCGGGAGGCAGTAGGGGAAGGAGCATCATTGAAGAGCCTGGGCGCATGTGCAGGCTGGCAGGATCTTGGGGAGACATCTGGGTCCGCACCCCCTACTTCAGCAAGGACTTACCCTGCAGCAGCCTGAGGCACCAAGGAAAGGAGCATCTCTCCAGATTGGGGAGGGGGTGGGGGGTGTACACTGAGAGGATTCTTCTCTGCCCCCTGAGACCCCAGACAATGCCTTCTGGTGTTTGTGATCAGGAAGTCCTTTCTAGGGCCCAACTGAGCAGGTTTAGAGAATTTCCTGTACCCTCCTCAAGGTCGCCATCAGAGACCTTGAAGTTGGCTTTCAAATGCTACCCCATCCCCCATTCACCTTCTCTTGGAGTCGCCCTCCCTTTGGTGATTCCTGTTCAGTTCTGGTCCCCTGTTGGGGCTCTAGGTGGTGGAGCTGGTCAGCGTACCCGAGCTCAGCATTTTTTAATATTTGGGCTCCATATAGAGCATCCTCATTCTCTGTCAGGAGAAAGGCAAGCCCCATCTCTCCACATACCCCACTGCCCCCTTCTTTGAGAGTACAGAATCTGCGGGGTGGGGCCCCTGAGGGGATGGGAACTGCCTGCCCCCTCAAAGAGGGTGGCCAGGAGGAGAGAGAGGGAGCAGAGAGAGAGAGAGAGAGAGGGAGGGATGGGGGGGAGGTGGGGAGGGGTCTGTATAGGAAGTTGGGGGGGAGGTGTGGAGGGAGAGAGAGAGAATTCCCTCTCATCAAGCAAGGGAACTGGATGGGGGACCCTGCGAGGAAAGAGGAGGGGAAACAGCTGGACGTCAGGAAGGAGAGAAGTCGGATTGGCCGCATGCTTGCCTTGGCCAGCTCCCGCCCTCCCCAGGCACAGTCTGCCAGCCCCACTGCCTGTGCCCTCTCCCTCAGAGTCCCCACCTCTCTGGAAGCTGTGAGGCTCATCTGGAACCCGAGGAGTACACAGGGTAAGGTTCAAGGGTGGCTGCGTTAGGCCCGTGGGTATGCAAGTGCCGGAAAAGAGTGTGGGCTGGGTGCCGATTGGGTGGGAGAGAGGACACTTCAGGCCTCCGGGCCAGAGAAACTGGGGGAGGCTTGGGGGGTGGGGGTGGCAGTAAACTCTGTCTTAGGACTTTTTTTTTTTTGAGGAAGATTTGCTCTGAGTTAATGTCTGCTACAAAGCACCCCCCCCCCTTTTTTTTGGTGAGGAAGATTGTCGCTGAGTTAACACCTGTCCCCATCTTCCTCTACTTTGTATGTGGGATTCCTCCACAGCATAGGTTGATAAGTGATGTGTAGATCTGCACCTGGGATCCGAACCCGCAAACCCCAGGCCACCAGAGCAGAGCTTGCAAATCCAACCACTATGCCACCTGGCTGGCCCCTGTCTTAGGACTTTTTTCAAAGATTTTTTTAAGATTATCTAATTTGGTTTGGAGTGAAGCATGGGAAGTAAGATGAAGAGATACCTCTTGCTACTGCTAGGAGCTTACCTCTTGCCCAGCTAAAATAAAGAAAGGGGGAGAATCTACTAGAAACTTGTGCAGCTGGCTTGGGGAGGGCTGCATTATCAAAAATGCACTAGATACCTGACACCCACACCGCGCATGTTCTTGACCCATCTGTGCATATGTGGGTGAACTTACACATGTGTACATAATCTCCTGTGCACACACACAGGTGTACATACGTATCTAAGGAACTTTCTGGGTGTGTATACACTCCCCCAACCACTCCCAAAGAGCTCTTTTGTTTCTGTGATCATTTGTTTCTAAAAAGCTGCATTTATAAATGTATTTTATAAACTAGCATTCTTTTTTACGGTGTGTGTCCATTTTTAAGCCCATGTCCCCTAAGTGGTTGGGGCATTCCTGGACCTGGGCGTGCCCTGTTCAATTCTGTACCCCCAAAGACAAATCCAATGCCTGGAGCATAATAGACACCCTGTAAATGTTTGTTGATCAAATCCGTGGATGAATGGATAATCTTTTTAAAACTATAGGACTCCTTGATGTTGAAGTGTCTCTCAATCCTGTGTAGTGACTAACGGTTGTACTCTGGTATGTGATTGTGTCAGAGAGAACAGCCTGATAAATGCACGAGCGTGTGCCTAGTTAGCGGGGAGGTGTGTGGACAAGGGGACGTGCACGAGCGTGTCTGTGCCGGCTGCACTTGCCTGTGTGAGTGAACATCTGAGTGTGGTGAGCATGTTATGGGGGAGCAAAATTAGCCACCCCGAAATGTGTCTCTTTGCCTTGATAGAACAAAAGGCTCTGAAAGAAGCTTTGACACCCACCCCCCCCCCACAACTGCCTGAAAGAATTCAGGGTAGAAGCCCTGGCCCAGGACAGGCCATCACCATGGAAATCTCTGGATGTGGTAGTCTGGGAGGACCCTTGCGAAGCCCACTCTCATCAAAGTTCTGTCTACCAAACCGTTGCTTTTCCATGTCCATGTACCGCCTTCCTCCCCTTTGAAGCCCCAAACCACTACCCCAACGTCTGCCTTTGTCTTTAGCAGAAGGTGATACTTAAGGTGGCAGCTGTGGCCATTCTGGCGAGCAGCTCAGCTTTCCTGAGTCTCTCCCATGCATACATGTTATAACGCTTTGTTTGATTTTCTCTTGTTATTCTGTCTCATGTCAATTTAATTCGTAGCCTGGCCAGAAGGACCCAGAGGGGAGAGGAAGTGTCTTCCTCCCCTGCAGTGTAAAGGGACTCCACGGAGTCGGGGTGGGAGTCCCCTAGACACAGCGCAGCTCTCCAGAGCCTGCACGTGTATGAAGATGCTGCGTGCGTGAGGAAGAGCGTGAGAGTCTGCACTTGTGGGGTGGGAAGTGGGCAAGTGTGTGAGCCACTCCCACAAAGCTCCAGAGACCCCTGCCCCTCAGACAGCTGCCCCCTCTCCTGCCTACCGCCCAGGGCTGGAGGCCCAGGTGACTCACCCCATTCTCACCCCAACCTTCCCTCCCCAGGACCCCCATGAAGCTCTCAGCTTTCCTGAGCCTGCTGGCCCTGGTGCTGCAGGAAGCGGGGACGACTTCTCTCCCAGGGAAGGAGAGGAAGAGGAGAGAGGACCAGAAGCACGAGGACCACAGTTCCCACACAGCTCTGCGTCTGGAGAACTACGTCCTGAGCCTGGACAGCTATGATGAGGTCATTGACCTGAGCCACCATGAGCCCACAGACCACGGGGACCAGCTCCCCGAGGTGAGGGGCACACAGCAGACCAGCTGCATTCCCTCCAAGAAACTGGGAGCCCGAGGCCTGGCCCCTCTCCCTTGCTCCATGATGCAGGTGTCTCAAGCCTGCAACTCTTTCTCCAGGAGGTGGAAATTCCTGTCCCTCCATAGCAACTTGTTACTTAGATGATAGTAAGAAAGAGGACAACAAAACTTCAATTTCTTTGTCCGTTTGTAGAAAACTTGGTGGGACTTCCCTTAGAAATCATCTATCACCCCTCCCCGCCTCGCCTTCAAGTAAGACCATAAGCCGCATCTCTTTGGGACATCAGCAGTGTCCTCATATTCTCCCTAGAAAAAAGAAATGCCACCACCTCCTATCTTTTCTTAGACTGTCTTCAGTCCGAAGTTCTTCCTCAGCCCGTGCTGGCCTTGGCGGGAGCTTATCAGAAGCCAAGCCCGTGTGCTGTGTGAGCTTGGTCAGTGCGGGGCGAGAGCAAGAGCTCCAGCCTAGGAAATCTGGAGCCGGGGGCTCTGGCTCAGCCACCAGCTTGGCCACCAGCGGGCTCCGTGACTCCAGTCCATCTGCTCTCTAGGCCTCAGTTTCCTCATCCATGTAATGAGATGTCAGACCAGATGCTCTCTGAAAAGGTGTCTTTCTTGCTCACTCCTTCTGCTGTCCTTCCCTCCTTCACAGTGACTCTTGGCAAGTTTGAACTTGGTCACTGAGGTTCCCAGAGCCCAAAGTTAACTTCCCCTCAGGCAAAAATTGGCTTCCTGTGTGCTATGTCTCCAGGTTAAAGGGACCAGCCTGCCTCCTCCAACCAGCATCAGTTCCACTCAGAGCCTTTTCGCTCCAAGAACACCCTCTTCGAACCTGACAATGACCAGACCTACTCCACTGACCAGGCCCACTACACTGGGCCTGCTGGGGTCCCCGACCAGCCACGGTAAGTTTATAGTCACAGGTCTCAACATCCATAGGCGATAGGCTACGCAGACATGACCCAGCACCACAGGTACCAGGGCCAGGGGGCAGAGGGTCAGGGCTAGCCCTTACCAGCAGGGAGAGGATGGAAAACAGCCACAATAAAAACAGAAGAAAAAAAAATCCAAGAGAGAGGCTGGCTGTCCCAGATGCTTTTGCTCGAATGCACACACTGGATAGGAGACAGAAATGCAGGAATTCTGCTCTGCCTGGCAAGGCCACCCTACCTTAATTAATAGCATCACTGGGGGAGCAGGTTGATGGTAATTAGATTAGAGACAATTAAAAGCCTGCAGAGAAGAATAAATAACTTTGTGGCTGTCACATGGCACAGGGGCAAATGGAGCAGTCATACTGCTCTCCAGCTCTCAGCTCCCTCCTTAGCAGTTCTTCCCCGTCCTGAGGCTGGGACGCCGTCCTCCCTTGCCGTGAGCACTGGCCCTCTGCTGAGGCGGCAGAACGGAGGCCGAGGAGGGTGCCGTTCGTCCCAGAGTTGCCTGCTTTCAGTCCCTGTTCTCCTCTGGAGACGTTTGCCCTGGGCACATCTAGGGCTCTGGGGCATCCAGAGAAGACGTTTCAGTAGGAATCTGTGACCTCACAGAGCAGCAGAGTCCCAGGCTCAGAGAGACCAGAAAGGGCCTCATCTTGGTCTGCCACTCAAGGCTTTGGGATAAGAAGGGCGCTGGGGCCCTCTCTGCTCCATCTACACTGTCTGGTCACTGCTGGCAAAGAGGAGCTGCCTCTTAATCCTTGGGCAATGTCACTGCTTCACAGAGTCCCCCTTTGAGTGGGAGTGGCCGTGGTCTCCCATCATCTCTGGCCCTTGGAATGGCAGGTGATGGAAACCTCCTGCACTGTTCGGCTCTGTGAGCCACTACAGTCTTCTCATCTTCTCAGCTTTGTAAAGTCAGTCTGAGCTCGATGGCCTGGCCCACGTCTCGTGACCGCTAGTCATGGACCGAGAACAGACGAGGGCTGTTTCCCAATAGAAAGCTGGGGTGCTGATACTGTAAGAAGGGGAAATGGATTCTGGGCAGGCGTTGGCCACTCCACCTTGGCTCTGTTATGCTTCTTGGAGCCACACAGAACGTGTTAACTCCTCACCCACAAGGCAGCCAGCAGGCTCAGCAGCCATTGGCCATTCCAACTTAATTGTGGCTTTGTTTCATCTTCACTGTATTTTTGGGGACCAGAGAGGAGCCCTGTGGAAAAGAGACCGAAGGACTTGCCGGAAACACCCCCATAGGTCCAGGAGACCCCGCACAGAGCCAGGGTCTGATGCCAGTGCTCCTGGACTGGGACGGAGGAATCACTGAGGTGGATCCGCTTCTCCTAATTGAGGCTGAGTGCCAGGCTGGGCGCAGCCACCAGCACTGCCTGGTGCACTGTGACAGTCAGTTCTGGGCAGCAACCAAAAAGGACACAGACAGCCGTGGCTCAGACACTTCCTGGGGCAAAGTCCATCAGTTCCAGAAGCTGAAGGGAGTCTGACTGGGGGGGTCTCCCTTTGTTCTCTCTTCCACTGGGACCAGGCCTGCCTACCTGTCTGGTTTGTGTGTGCCTTGGTTCCTCCGTGTACTGTGACGATGCTGACCTGCAAAACATCCCCCCTCTTCCCAAGACAACCGCCTACCTGTACGCCCGCTTCAACCGCATCAGCCACATCCGGGCCGGAGACTTCAAAGGGCTGAGTGCGTAATGCCCTGGCAGAAGAGGACGGCAGGCCTGGCAGAGGGAAGCCCCCGGGGTCCTCTCCTTCCCTACCCGGCACATGAACAGTCCCCAGGGACGGGGTCCCACCTGTGTTAGTCCTTCCCTCTTAGCTTTCAGTCTTTCCAGCCAACAAAGGGAAACAGCCCCAAGACTCTAATTCTTTCCTTTGAAGATTTCAGATGGCAGCAGTGCCCTCTGCCCATTTGTTCTCCCAAAAGCTCTGGGAAGGGGAAGATATGATCAAGCCTCCATTTTCAGTATGTCCCGGCATGTCTAGCTCTGTGCCCTCCTGGCCTCTGGACAGGCCATGCTAACTCGACTCTCCATGGCACTGACGCTGTTGACATGGCCTGTGTTTGCTGGTTTGCTTTGCTGCTTTGGGCCTCACACCGTGCCTGCCATGGGAGACCTGGGCTCGAATCCAGCTTCTGCCACTAATAACCACAGCCTTCAAGGCCTCCGTGTCCTTTGGCATAAACTAATGGTGGAAGGGGGCGGGGGGTAGACCAGGGATTCCTGGGCCTCTTGGGTCTTGCCCTGGAAAGGTTTCTTCCAAACCGATCCAAGGTGGGCAGCCGCCATGCAGGACAGAACTCCAGGGGAAAGACTGCAGAATCGAGGGCTTTTTCAGAGAGTCCTGGTGTATCTGTTCTCTCTTCTGGTTTGGACCTGGTGCAGGTGGAGCGCTGGCTAGCGTTCCCTACCTGAGAGGGTAGAGCAGGTCCGGGCAGCTCTGGCAGGGGCAGGGAAAGATGGTGTGTGCGTTCTCTCCTGCATCCCTTAGCAAAACTGAAGAGGATTGACCTCTCTAGCAATTTCATCTCCTCCATCGATGACGATGCCCTCCGCCTGCTGCCTGATCTAAAGGATCTGATCCTCCCAGAGAACCAGCTGGCAGCTCTGCCTGTGCTGCCCACTGGGATCGAGGTCCTGGACGTCCGCCTGAATCAGCTCCGGAGCTCAGGGATACAGCCTGAAGCCTTCAAGGTGAGTCAGGGCCTTCAGTCCACCGCTGCCACCTGCCACCTACGCCCACGGCCACACACACACACACACACACGCCTTGCCCTCATAGGATATCCCTGCTCCAACCCTGGTCTGGGGTATGAAAATCAAACCCTGTTTCTTCGTCTATTTCTTAGAGGTTCTTTTTGTTGCAATAAACTGATTCTGACTGAAGAAAAGGTGTTTGACTGCGTGCCATCCCAGGCACCTCCGTGGAAGGGAACTCGGCCTCATGGGCCTGTTACTGGGGGTGCGGGTGGGGCTGGGCTGTCAGCGACCAGGCCACTGCTCTCCGTCTTGCTCTGGGGCACACGGTCTCTTGGCTCCTTTCCGTGCGCCTGCTCTTTCACCTCTCTGCACACCAGCATCTGCTGCCCTAAACCTCTGACTAACGTGTGACTGACTGCAGTGGTGCCGGTTCCTGCCCTAACTCCCTGGACCCTTTTCTTTCAAAACCACCTCTAACTAACTGATCATTGTCTTTCTACGAGAAAATTCTCAAGAGAGACAATCTGACTGGTCACTGGCTGGCAGTTTTCATGGGAAGGGCTAACATGTGACACAAATATGCCCCTTGCAGCTGCCCACTCAGCAGGGCCAGGAGGAGCCCCAGGCAATTGCAGTGAAAAAATGGAGCGTGGACCAGATTGGCACTCAGGCTCAGTCAGCCTCATGTGTGCCTGTGGCTCTCCTTCTGCTGGTCTGGATGTTTCCAGAACGTGCTCTGCACAGCTGCTCCAGGTTTAGCATCTGGAGGTTTCTCATTTGGGGAAACCCCTTCTGATAGCAGAGAAGTTGAGGTGGGGCTGAGATGCCCCCTTGTCCTCCCTTGCAGCCCAGCCCGCTCCTCGCCCACTCCTCATCAGCAGCCGACGGGCTCCTTCGCACTCCCCCAGCTGCCGCACCTCCAGCTGCAGCTTCCCTTCTGCATCCAGTTAGCGCCTGTGCACTCCTGAGAGACGGGGTGTCCCCCACAGCACCAGCACAGAGCCTGGCCCACAGCTGAGTCTCAGGGGACTCTGAGTGAACGAACGGGGTCACGTCAGCCACCCCTCACTGCCAGGGCCCGACAGCCTTCTTTCTCCTCCCCAGGCGCTGGAGAGGCTGCGGTTCCTCTACCTGGCCGACAACCTGCTGGAGTCCATCCCCGGGCCCCTGCCCCTGAGCCTGCGCTCGCTGCACCTGCAGGTGAGCGGCCTCCGCAAGAGCAAGGGGGCGCGCAGAGCCCAGAGCCCAGAGGGCGGAGGGCTGAGAGCAGGAGCACCTCGGGCAGCTGCGGGGTCTCCTCACAGAGAGCTCACTGGAGACGCGGGTCACAGGTCTCGTCCAGGTCGCTGTCCACAGCCTCAGTGTGACTTCCTCCCTCTTTCTCTTTGAAGCACCTCCCCTCCCTCCACGGCCTTGCCCCAGCTCACCCAACTGCTTGTCCCTTCTCTCCTTGCCCTCTGTCTCTCCTCTTCCCTTCAGCCCTGTTCATCCCCCCCAGCCCGCCCCGCATCCACCCTCTGTGACCTCTCCTCTCCTCGCCATTGTTGTTTGGCCTTCGTCTCATGTACCTCGGTTTCTCCAGCTGCAAAAGGGGAGCAGAGCTGGTGGGGATAGCTGATGGAGGCTGGCTCTCCGGCAGAGGCTCAGCTGTCAGAGTGTTCTTTCCAGAATAACAGGATACAGACCATGCAAAGAGACGCCTTCTGCGACCCAGAGGAGCATAAATACACCCGAAGGCGGCTGGAAGACATCCGCCTGGACGGCAATCCCATCAACCTGGGCCTCTTCCCCAGCGCCTACTTCTGCCTGCCTCGGCTCCCCACAGGCCGCTTTGCCTAGCTCAGCCTCCCTCTCCGTCCAGGTCAGAGCCCTTGGGGAGCACAAGGACACAGGCCTCCGGGCTGTAGGGTCCAGTCTCCCGTCTCTAAACAGGGGTCTTTCATCCAGGTGCTGATCAGCCTCGTGATCTAGTTGCAAAAATCACTCCCTCAAACGCACACTGAAATGTCCGGTAGCCAAATGTGCATCCCATGCCTCTTCCCTCCCACCTATGGCTCCTGGCTCAGAGGGTGGTGTTGTCTGCAGCAAAGCTCTTCCCCGTGTTCCCCATCCCTCCTACCCACACAGAATGCCAGGGAAGCCATGGAAGAGGAAGAGGAGGAGGAAGAGGAGGAGGAGGAAGAGGAGGAGGAAGAGGAGGAGGAAGAGGAGGAGGAGGAAAGGGGAGAAGCAGTGGGGTGCTGGAGCCAGCTCTTTCTACTAGACTTGCAAGAACCAATTATTAAATTTTCCAGAATTTTGCAAGCCAGTTAAACACAGCCATTGTTAAAAATTAAATTATATAAACACGCAATTAAATATGTTGAAAACAAAACAACAAATAAATACTCAAACTCATCACTTCGTAATTATTTTCCTATTAACCGTGCTCTTGAACGTCTTTACGTCCGTGGGATCTGTGTGGTAAATACAGTGACATGCTCCTGTCTTCCCAGCTCCCTTCACAGTGAACATCGTTGTTTGAAATCAGCCACGTTGGGAGTAGTTATTCCATGGAAATTGGAAAATGCTACACGTTGGGGTTTTTTTTGTTTTGCTTTTTTTTTTGGAAAGCTGGTTGTCAAGCATTTGCTGGCACCACTGAGGAAAAAGAACATCTATTTAACTAGCCCTCCCTCTCCCCCAGGCGTCCGCACTGGGGTAGGGTGGGTTTCTCCTCTTCCTACGCCAGGGCTGCTTGTTGGACGTGGAAGGAGCCATTCGTAAGGATGGAGAACTGATGCAAATACCAGCCTAGATGCCCTCCTGTGGCGCTCACCTCTCGGGCTCACTGGGCAGCCTCCAAGCACGGCTCCGCCTGCCCGTTCCTGGCTGCAGGGGTTCCATCCTCCCAGGCTCCCTTCCATGTTCAACCACCAGAGGGCAGCAGAGCAGCTCCTCACCTGCAACCTTTTTGGGTCCTGACTAGGCCTGCTGCGCTGGGAGGGTGGGAAAAAGGGCAACTGTGGTCCAGCCGACTTGCTCCTTGAATTATAAAGGGAAGGGAGATGGCAGCTGTAGGGACGAAGGCATTTCCTCTACCCTCTAGGTCCTTCTGGCCAGGCTACACATTAAATTGTCGTGAGACAGGATATCAAGAGAAAATCAAACAAAGCTTTATACATGCATACGTGGGAGAGACTCAGGCAAACTGAGCAACTCACTCAAATGGCGGAGGATCTGGTCTTAAATACCATCTTCAGCTAAAGACAAAGGAGGATGTTGGGGGTGGGGAGAGTCATTTACGGATTATGCAGATCAAGTCCCTGCGTTCTGCATTGATGAGAGTTTCTAGAGATGAGGTCATCCCCTCTTCCTGGTACAGAGAGGGAGACACCTTTACAGATGGAGATGTCCCTTACAAATGTAAATGTCTCTCACAAAGGGTAAATTCTACTTTTAAGGGTTTCTCTTATGTCTGCAGTTTTTAAAAGTAACCAGCCCAAAATAATCCTCATGCCAAACAGACACATTTTGGGGTGGCCAATTCTGATCCCCCCCACACCCTTCTCTTCTTTTTTTTGAGGAAGATTAGCCCTGAGCTAACATCCGTGCCCATCTTCCTCTATTTTATACATGGGATGCCTACCACAGCATGGCTTGATGAGCGGTGCCATGTCCGCACCCGGGATCTGAACCAGTGAACCCCAGGCCACTGAAGCAGAATGTGCAAACTTAACCACTGTGCCACGGCGCCGGCCCCCTTTCTCTTCTTATAAGGAGCTGTTGGACAGGGGATGTAACAGATGGGTGTTTGGCACAAGATGGTGACTGAGGCATAGAAAGGGTGAGAGGCAGACAGTTCATTTCCTCATTCAGCAAGGATTTCACTGCCTGCCAGGGACAGCAATAAGATGGTGTGCAACACACATACTCCTTTTCCTCAGAGAGCTGAGAGTCGGGTGCAAAAGACACACGTTAAAAAAATCACACAGGGGGGCTGGCCCCGTGGCCGAGTGCTTAAGTTCGCGCGCTCCGCTGCAGGCGGCTCAGTGTTTCGTTGGTTCGAATCCTGGGCGCGGACATGGCACTGCTCATCAGACCACGCTGAGGCAGCGTCCCACATGCCACAACTAGAAGAACCCACAACGAAGAATACACAACTATGTACCGGGGGGCTTTGGGGGAGAAAAAGGAAAAAAATAAAATCTTTAACAATAATAAAAGAAAGTATTCTTAAAAAAAAAAAAAAATCACACAGGGTGGCCGACCCCGTGGCCAAGTGGTTAAGTGTGTGCGCTCCACTTCAGCAGCCCAGGGTTTCGCCCGTTCGGATCCTGGGCGCAGACATGGCACTGCTCATCAGATCACGCTGAGGCGGTGTCCCACATGGCACAGCCAGAAGGACCCACAACTAGAATACACAACTGTGTACTAGGGGGCTTTGGGGAGAAGAATAAAAAAAGTCACATAAATGACCAGGCTAGCTCATAACAAATGCTATAAAAGGAATGCACAGAACACTGTGAGAGCTTACAGGAGGGCCACAGTCTAAGGGTCTGGGAGACCTTGAAGAATAAATGTCTAAGCTGAAACCTGAAGGAGGAGCAGTTAGCCAGGCATTCAGTTGCCAAGGCAACCACCCACGGTTCCAGGTGGTCCCAATTCTGGATGGACGGGTGTGTTCTGTGGCTACGTGGGAGGGAACCCACTCCCCCGCCTCGCCAGCCTCTGTCCAGCACTCTCCCTGCTCCGTGGATCCTCAGGACAGTCCTGTGAGCGGAGGGTCAGCGATTGTTAGTCACGTTCTTCAGATGAAGAAATGGGGAACTAGAGAAGACGCAGCACTACCCCAGCTCACAAGGCTGGCTGCAGCTCAGACTAAGACTCGACACACACAGATGGGAGTCTTGGAGGTGGTGAGAGCAGTGCCCCCCTCTCTCCGGAGATCTGAGACTTCCGGCACATCTGGCCCCAGGGAGAGCTGGTAAGGCCCTGAGCCGACAGCCCCTTGCCTCTCAGTGCAGTAGAATTTCAGGGCAGTGACGTCCTGGCCCCTCCCTCCCTCTTCTCATCTTCCACGGAGCTTATCACAGCAGGAGCATTCTCTGTCCCTCACCAGCCATCCTGTCCCCTCGCAAACCATCCTCGTCCACGTCCTGCTTTACCGGATGACCAGCAGGCCTAGGCACACAGCACCTGAGAGCCTCAAGATGCCCAGCTGAAGAAACCCTGGCTGGAAATAATCCAATGAAAAAAACAGAAGGGAGATTTTCCAGAATGGGAGCTCCTGGGTGCTAGAAGCCCCACCACACCCACATGCCCCAAGGTTAACGTGCTGAGTACAGAAAGTCATCAGGCCCCTGCCCCGTTGTGGGAGAAGGAGACGACAAGTCCTGGAATTTCCAGACTCTGTAATGGAAGCTGTTATATACATGAGTTCGTTAATCCCAACCATAGCCGTTGGTGGCAGGGGGGCTTATCTCCATACTGCAGGTGAGGACACAAGCTTCGGAAAGGGAAGTGGCCCAGAGTCACACAGCTAGTAAGTGGCAGAGCCAGGATTCAAACCCAGGTGGCTTTGAGCATGGGGCCAAAGTCCTGCTCTGCCAGCAGCTTCAGTGTAGGCGCTGCATTGAGCCCCCTCAGAGGAGGCAGGTTCCACAAGGTTTCTTCCCTGGGGCCACGGCTGCTGCCATGGGCAGGATTCCCCCAGGGCCTGCTGCCTCTGCAGCTGTCTCCTAACTAAGCCCCCATCTTTGGCTAGGGAAGCCCGAGAAATAGAAAGAATGCCCTCGTGGGCCGTCTCCCTGAAGAAATTCTAAACAGTGCGTCATCCCTCGGCCCCTCCTGTGATGGGGGGGGGGGGAGGCGGTGCGGGCGGGAGAAGTCCCAGATGGCTCCCAGCTGTTACATCTTGACACGAGGAGCAGGGCTCCCACCCCACCTTGGCGACCTTGGCAAGTGCCCTTGCTCTTGGGCGACTCTCTGATGGCCGTCTTGCCAGCCCTGTAGGAAGGAGCACCTCCCCCTCTGCAGCCCCATCTCCTTCTGGAGGGTCTAGCTCCAGGCAGGCTGCCCTGACCTGTTCTGTGAGTGTCATGAGAGGAGGCAGGGGAAGAGGCCAGAGCGAGTTTGCAGTGACTGGCTCCGCCCGCCCATCCTCAACTCCACGGCAAGGCCGGGTGAGGAGGCGGCAGAATGGCGGCTGGGAGGGCCTGGAGATGAATCCACTTCAGCAGCCAGGGGTGTTTCCTTGCCCTGGCCTTGCCGGGACTTCCTTCCTGCTTCCTTTTCCCTTTAGTCTCCTCCCTGAATAACAATCTCTGATGCTCACGCTGTAAATTTGCACTGTACACAGCCCTTTTACATCTGGAGTCTAATTGACACTCCCGACAGCCGTGAGGAAGGAATGATGAGCCCTATTACACACAGGAGATGAGAGGTGGAGCGTTCTGTTCAAGAGAAAGATGACTGAACATATAGAAAAACAAGCCTGGGGGAGGAACGGAAAGCCATCATTTTTGGGGAGTTCCTGCAGGAGAAATGGGAAATCCCATCCCCAGCTTCTGGGGCATTGGATTAGTGTCCCTCCCCTCCCCGTTTGTCCAGCCCCCAGAGCTCTTTAAAAAGCAGGGAGCAGGGAGAATTCTCCAGGCCTGAGTCCTGAGTCAGGGCCTGTATCCTGGGCAGCGCAAGGTAATGAGGTAACCGTGGCTTCTGTGGATCTCAGCTCAGGAAAGCCCCAGGACTCAAGGACACTCTGCCCCCCAGTTCTGCCCCCGCCCTGCAGGCACCCACATGCCTGCCCCTCCGTGTCTTCGTCCTTTGCTTCCAGCCAGAAGGAGGGAGGCAGACAGACAGGAGGTGGGCACACTCTGCCCCGCCCCCTCCGCTGTCTGGATCTCTCTCAGCTTTCTCCTTCCTCCTCGCCGGGCCCTCCCCGCTCCCCCTCACTAGACACCAGCTCAATTTTCCCTCTCCTCTCTCTCAAGGTCATCTCTCAGGCTGGGCCAGCTTCACAATCCCTAGCAGCCACCACCTCGCCTTCTCACACGCCCCCCTCCCATGGTTGTCACCAGCTTTGGTGAGGGTCTCCATATGGAGCGGGTGCTGGCTTCTTTCCCCACTGCTCTCATGTCTCCCTTCCCCTCCAGGAGTCACACAGTAGCCAAGGGACCACCTCCTTCCTGCCTCATTGCAATAAAATCCCCAACCTCGGGCCTCCTCCTTGTCTTCAAACCAGAGTGGCCAACCCATGGCCCTGAAGAGGCACATGCACACCCTCCTGCACGTGCACACAGAACACGCACCCCTGCTCTCCCCATCCCCCTTTGCAATCCCTCTATCTCCTTCCCCAGGTCCCCTCTGCACTCCAGGCACCAGAGCAAACAGCTTTAGCCTTCTCCTGGCACCACTGGTCCAGCCCTGTCTTCTGGAATTCTTGTATCTGGTGTGTGTCTAACACACGGTTCCTACACAGGAGGAAGTGCAAGGGTTTTACGCTGTGACCACCTGCAAAGGGACCTCAGTGCAAGGGAGTGAGCACTGGAAAGAGAGTCCAGAGCCCCAGTCCTGACCTGGTGTGTGACATATACCAGCACCCTACTGTGTCCCCTTGAAGCTCCCTCAGCCCAATTCTGTTGCTCGAAGCATGTCAAGCCCAAGAGGCGTGGTGTCTGTCCCCATCCCCTCCCATTTCTAGTCTAAGAACAAAGACCAGACGCTCCCCAACTATCCCGCACCGCACAGACCAACATAGAGACAGAGATTCCTAGTGGTGAAGAAGACAAAGGGAGGCAAGGACGGAGAGTGCAGATGCACAGAACCCCTGAGTCTCCCAAGTCAAGGTTTCTGACCCCAAATCACCCTGACCCGAAAGCTGGCCTAGCTGCAGGCCTTCCTGGGCCCCTCTCTGGTCCCTGCAGAAACGGCACAAAGAAAGCTCTCCTCCCTCTCGAGCCCAGGAAGCTGGGGCAGGGACACCTACCCTGACATCTTGACACAAGACGCAACAGCTCTCAAGTCACGTTTACCCCTCCAGAGGATTAGTGACATGCAATCTCAGGAGAGGCGCTCCCCTCCCCAGGGGCCCTGCGTCCCGGGACCAGCTCCTGGAGCCCAGCGCCTGAGCAGAAGCAGTGCCTTTCTTAGAGATCTAAGGAATCCCCTAGGAGCCACGTCCTGGGAGACAGGCAGGTTTGAGCCTTGGGGACAGGCAATGGCAGGTGAGCCTCTGGGGGAGGGGCGGTGGGGAAGGGGGTGGGCAGAGGAGAGGTAGGACACTGGCAGTGCATGAGGGCCTTGGCTCTGGGTAGCCCTGAAAAATGCCGGGCCAGAAAGATGCAAACAGCCCCCACCCTGGGAATGCTCTGCGAAGGAGGAAGGTGTTGAGCAGTTACACAGATGTTTCAAGCTAAAGCTCCCTGCAGAGGAGGAAAAAATGTTGTCTTCAGGGATCCAAGTCTTCCAGATGGTCTCCATGCTTGGGTTAAAATTGCCTTGCCAGTGTAGATGCTACCCCTTTGAACAAGTCAGTCTGAAAATAGGGCCCTTCTGAAAGTCAGCAGATCGGGCCATCATCCCTGCACAGATTATGGGAGGTAGAGAAAGATGTGAAACTGGCAGAATTCAGTATTCCAAAGGCCCCAAGATTCCTCCATCCTTCAGTCCAAGCCCCTGTGTCCAGGCAGGCCTGTGCCCAGTGCAGACGGTGGTCTCCCCTGCTTCTAAGTAAGACCCTGAGGTCCAGGCTGCAGAGAACCACTGAGCCACCATTTGCAGGACACTGTGCAGGACCTTAGGCTGGCCCTCGGCACTGCACACGTTATCACCTTTAATCCCCACAGTAGCTCAATGAGGGGGGCACTGCCCCAATTGTAAAGAAGAACTCAGAGACGTTATATTCTTTGTCCAAGGCCACACAGCAAGAGGCAGAATGGAAATTCAAACTCAGCCTGACTGCAAAGCACCCCTCCCCAACAAGCCCTGTGGGATTGGTGCTGGGTGTCTGACACCCTGCTAAACCCCCTCACACTCCCCACAAGAGCGTGCACAAGGAATACATTCCATAAACACCGGGCCTGGCAGCTCCATGCGTGGGGGAGGCAGACCTGCTGCAGAAATCTGACCAGAAATGGCTCCTTTCTGCCCCCACCTGGTTTTCTCCTCAGCCTTTCCAGACTAGACCTCCCTTCCCACACCCCTCGCTTCCTATCTATTGTCTCTGAGCCCAGTGTCTTGGCTCCTGAGCTCCTATTCACCGATTTCTTTCCGATTCTTCACCCCGACTACAATAGGCTCCTTCCCACTTGTTGGTAAACAGAATCACAGCAAGCCCAAGGGGAGTGTTCCAGGCCAGGGTCAGGCGCCCTGTGAGCCCCTCTCGGGCTACAGTCTCTTCCTAAGGGGCACGGGAACTCCTGGAGAAATGGTCTCCTGCTTTCCTGTCACCCCCATTCTTGCACACTGCAGCTTGGGAGCCAGGGGACACGCACCAAAGGCACTGCCTCTCTCCTTCTCTGGAGCCCGGGACGGCTCCCTCCTCTCCCCCCGGACCACAAGCACATGAGTGGGAAGTGCGTGTGTTGTTTGCTGCCATCACCAAACAAGTTCCTACCACCCCACTCCCAGGGAGCGGTCTGGGGTGGGGAGGGGGCTGTGTGGTGCTTTCCAAGTGACCCCTAGGACAGCCTGCGAAGACAAGACACAGTAGCAAACAAGGCAGAGACGTCAACACATCAACCCGCCCGCCCCCAGAGAAGGAAGAGGACTCACCCCACCCAAGCAGAGCAGCAGCCACAGCTCCTCCGCCACAGAGGCTGATGGCCACCCTTAAGTCTTGACCGGGGAGAGCCCTAGTCATGCATGCATCCTGAGCCTCAGTTTTCTGAGCAGGGCAGAAGAGGAAGACCCCATCTACAAAGAGATGCACAGAGACGGCCCCAGGCCCTGCCTCAGCCTCCCCATCTCCTGAATCCTTCACTGCTTCTTTAAACAGCAAGTCTTTAACTGCCGCACACCAGGGATGTCATAATAAAGACAGACAGACAAAGTCCCTGTTCTCAGTGGGAGAGACAGGCACTCATGGAATAAACAATAACAGATAAATAATGTGATTAGACAGATGCTAGAAGACAACAAAACGAAAGTGATGTGGCAGACCAGTGGAGGCCAGCGACATAAGAAAAGGTAGTCAAGGAAGGCCCCTCGGAGGCGGTGATGGCTGTGCTGCGACCTGCATAATGAGAAGGCTGTGCAAACATGAGGGGAACCCTTTCCAGGCAGAGGGAACAGGAGCAAAGCCCCTGAGCCCAAACCAGCATGGCGAGTTCGAGCAGTGAGGAGGCGGCATGGGCAGTTGCAGTCAGGGCGGGGGGGGGGGGGGGGGGGGGGGGGGGGGGGGGGTGGTTGGGAGGCAGTGGGCCTGAACGTGAGGGTCTGGTAGGATTCTATTGTAAGTGCAATGGATCCTTCTCCAAGAACTCACATACCCTAACCCTCTTGTCTCCTTGTTAGTCATGCTAAAACACGAGGAAGGAGGGAAGGAGGTATGATTCACAAACAGGAGAGTGACAGTAGCCAGAGCCAGTGCTCAGCCACCAGGCCTGGGGCCAGTGAGGGGGAGGCGGGGACTGGAGGAAGGAGAGACAGCAGGAGCCAGGCAGGGGCCGAGGGTTGAAAGCAAGACAGCCTACAGGCCTGGAGGGACACGAGCAGCTCCCAGGAGCTATGGGACTTTGAGGAGAGGAGGACAGAGTGTTTTAAGTTTGGTTGGGCTTCATGCAGTGGAATTTCCCCTGGTTACCCACTTAAGAAGAGTTTGCATTAAGAGCTTCAGTGTGTCTCAAAGTTTTCGAGTCTGATGGCAGTTCTTCAGGAATATGGCTCCAGCTTGAGGTGTGCCTTGCAGTGGAAGCAGATGGACTGTGTTTTATTTGAGTTACAGGAGAGCAGAGGCCCCTGTTCTTAATGCAGCGTTGAGAGTGGAAAGCAGGTGAGCTGGGCCGCAGCTCACACTCACCTGGTTCGGCCTCAAGCAAGCTCCTTCTCTTCTCTGCTCCTTGCCTCTGGCCAGGAGAGGATTGGATTCCACATCTCCAAGGTGCGGGTGGGGACTCCAAGATGCCACATGTTCTTTTGTTTTCTTAACAGGGAGGATATTCAGAGATGTGAGAAGATGGGGCTTGGAAACCAGCTACTGATCCTCAGAGCACGCCAGCGCACTGGCGTCCCCCAAACGACATCCAGGTGATGAGGATCAAGGCTCCCCAGGGAGAGAAACCCAAGGCATCCTGCCTACATGGCATCTATGTCATCCTCCAGGAAGTCTAGGATGTCCTGACCTAATCCGACTTGATTTGTATCCAAAGTTATAGGACCATCCGATAACCAACCCCAGCTGCACAGATACCATTTCAACAACTTTTCTCACTTGACCTTTCCTTTGTCTTGTAAAGAAATAACTCACATGCCTATGCCTTATAAATAAGCTCTACTCTCAACCCATTGCAGCTCTTCAGGTCCACAGGTCCTGTCCCCATGCCTGCAGGTCTCACTACCCACCGCTCCTGTCCCCATGCTATTCTCTGAATAAAGGAGCACTACTACCAGACCTTGAGAGTCCAAGAAATTTTTCTTTTGACTCCCCACCTTGCCAAGCCCGCATCACAGGGAGGGGTTGCCTGACCACTGTGCAGGCTGCTCTGCTCTGCTCTGCTTATCGCCAAGCGAGGCCAGATATAGGGGCATCCCACTCAGTCCCTGACATCCAACACTGCTCAGGCCCAGCCGCCTCCAAGGAAATGCCCCTCCCTCAGGGACGGGGACTCCCAGAAGCTTCCATAAGCTGCCATCTTTCAATGCCAGGAGTGGACTTGGTGCTGATGCAGCAAGGTAGAGAAAGGGACTCAGTGACCATGTAAACCCTTCCCAAGGAAGAAGTCTGTGACCTCGATGGGTGAAATATGCCCCTGGAGAGCAGAGGAGCCCTCTCCCCTTCTGAGATGACCCGGGCAGAGCTAAGATCTCAGTCCCTCTCTCCTTCTTACCCCAAACCCTGGCCATTCCTCTCCCACCTCCCCCTCCTCTCCTTCCTCTCCGTCTTCTGCCTCCTCCCCCTCCTCTCTTCCTCTCTTCCTCTCCCTCCTCTCCCTCCTCTCCCTCCTCTCCCGCCTCTCCCTTCTCTCCGTCTTCTCCCTCCTCTCTCTCCTCTGTTTTCTGCCTCCTCTCCTCCTCTCCCTCCTCTCTCCTCTCCCTCCTCTCCCTCCTCTCTTCCTCCCCCTCCTCCCCCTCCTCTCCCTCCTCTCCCTCCTCTCCCTCCTCTCTTCCTCTCCCTCCTCTCTTCCTCTCTTCCTCTCCCTCCTCTCCCTCCTCTCCCTCCTTCCCCTCCTCCCCCTCCTCTCCCTCCTCTCCTCCCCCTCCTCCCCCTCCTCTCTTCCTCTCCCTCCTCCCCCTCCTCTCCCTCCTCTCCTCCTCTCCTCCTCTCCGTCCTCTCCTTCCCTCTAGCTCTGCTGCAGGACCCTGGGGATACCTTCTTCAACAGGCTGCCTGCTTTCTCATGCACAGTAAATGCTTCCCCATGGATTCTGCTGAGCTTTCCAGCACATTAGTAATCAGCACGCATTCCAAGAGCCTCTCCTCCCCTCCTGTCTCCTCCTGTCTCTTTCCTCCCTTCTCTCTCTCTCTCCCTCCCCTCCCCTCCACCCCCAACCCTCCACCACTGATCTTCTTGTCCTGCCTCCTCCCCACCCATCAGGGCCACTGCCACCTCCTGGGAGGCTGAGAGGGTTTATGGTCAAATCAGCCTTCATCATAAAGAAAACCGGTGTCTTTCCCTCTCATGGAGAAGGTGCTCTCAGGAGCAGCGACAGAAAGGGTGTTTGTACGTTCAAAGCTCCACCCTCCACACACCCCCCACTCCCCCCACTCCCCACCCCCCTCTGAATCTGGCCTCTCTTCTTATTTTCCTCAAACACCGCTCCTCTGACCTGCCTCTCAGCCCCCCATCCTCTTACCCCTCACCTGTGAGCCTTTGCCTGCCGGACCCACCCATTCCTAATCATCCCTTCACTCAGTTCATTTCGCTCAGTCGGGAACTCAGAGTCCTTCATTGCTTTGACATGCCAGGGACTCCGGGTGCTGGGGCTACGAGCCCCCCGGGCGTGGGATGCATGGATGCCTGCGTAAAACGGAGAGGCACCCACAGTGAGAGACCGACGGAGCACACAACCAGCCCAGGTGGGGCAGCTGAGTCGCCGTGGGGGCGGAGGTCAAGGTGGGCCTGCGGAAGGCAAGGTGGAGACCAGTGGGAGTCCCTGGGATAAAGGGCCGGTGAGAGGCACGCGGGGCCCAGGGCTCGGCCCAACCGCGTGAGCCTGGCGTGAAGGAGAACGTGTGTGGGAGGCTGGGCAGAGCGCCTGGGAGAGGCCAGGAAAGGAGCCCTGCCCGTTTCACATGGGGATCAGGAGTGGCAGGCTGGCCTCCTGGAAGCTCTGTGACAGGCACTTCTGAAGGGGACAAGCCTGGAGACTGGAGCAGGGAGCTGGGGCCGCGTGAAGGAGAACAAAGACTGAGCTTGGAGTAAGATGGTGGTTGGCTGGGGAAGTGAGAGGAGGCGGCCACGGCTGGCAAGGGAAGAGCCTGCGACGGTGTCATGGTGTGGGGCTCTCCAGCCGAGTCCCAGAGCAGGTGTGAGACGGGTTACTGAGCACATCTGCATGTGTGCAGTGAGAAAGGCAGAGGGGGCAGAGCAAGCACTGCTGGGAAGCACGCCTCCCGGGGAGTGAGCGTGCATGCAGAAGAGAAACCAGAGAGGTGAGAGCAGCAGGAGAGCCCAGCGACCCAGCAGGGAAGGAGGGCCAGAGAGTAAAGCAGAGAGCAGCTGGGCCACGCCTCACTCGGAGCAGAGTATTGCTAACAGCCATTCCACGTGCAGTGACCGCATTGTGAGCAGTCTGGGCACACCCCTGCCTCTCCCTCATCTCGGGGTCTTTCTGGAGGTGAACGGCTCTTCACTCTGCCACCCCATCATCAGCCACAGTGACCACTCGATTTTGAGCAAGTCCAGCCTCTAGCCGGGCTCCAGCAGGTGGAGGAGGCACAGACATCCTGCTCAAAGAGCTCCAATCTAGTGCTGTGGGGTGTGCACAAAATCCTCATCCATTAAAAAGCAACCAGCAAGGGGGCCGGCCCCATGGCCGAGTGGTTAAGTTCGTGCGCTCCGCCGCGGCAACCCAGGGTTTCACCGGTTCAGATCCTGGGAGCGGACATGGCACTGCTCGTCAGGCCATGCTGAGGCAGCATCCCACATGCCACAACTGGAAGGACCCACAACTAAAATATATACAACTATGTACCAGGGGGCTTTGGGGAGAAAAAGGAAAAAATAAAATCTTTAAAAAAAAAAAACAACCAGCAAGTAACATCAATAAGGAATGCACCTAATGTGTAATAAATGCTTGCTAAGGGGGTGCCAGGGAGGAGGCAGACACGGGAAGGAAGGCAGGACACCCTCTCTGGCTCTGGAGCACCAGCACTGACTGGGATGTGACACCCATAATGCATAGCCCATCAATCCTGGAGCGCCCGGCGCTCTGACCCCTGTGGAAACCGCCCTCCTCTCTGACAGCTGAGCCCATCTCGGTGGACGCCTAGGGCAGGAAGGTTTCTGTGCGAGATGGACTCTGGTGCCCTGCAGCCAGGATGATGGATGAGGAGGCAAGAGCTGCTCAGGGCAGCTGAGGGCCGTGCGGCCGAGCAGAAAGAAATATGACAGCAAAGCAACTCAGAAACATGAGCGATGCTCAGGGCCTTGATGGGGGCAGCAGGGAGCTGGGTCCCTCTCTCAGCCGGCTCCATTCACCCGTCTGCCTCTCCAACCACGTCCTAAGTTCTGTGACACAAAAGACACAGAGAGGTTGGGGACAGCTGAGAGGGGAAGGGGAAAGATCAAGGGTCCAGAGAGTCACCTCTTCTCTCTCTTCAGGGCCATGGACTTGGAAAGCTCTTGGGGTGCACTGAGGAGTGGCTCACCCAGCGGCCAAGTCCTGTGCCTACATGCCCCAGAAACGGGCCCATCCCTGGGTTCTCCTGGCGTAGATTCAGGCTCCCATTCAACCTCACTCCTTCAGGCATAGGGAACGCTGGGGCCAGGAGCTGGCAGAGGGAAAGACACCTCTCCTGGGATTCAGTCCAACCAGGACTCCATCCCAGGGACCAAGGTAGATGAGCGCTGCAGCCCATCTCCCCAGGACCTGAACCTGCCAGGTGAGCTGCCTGGCAGGGGGTCAGTGCATAGGTGTGATGGGGGGCCCTCAGCCCACCCTTCCCCAGTCCTTGAATTCCCTTTGTCCAGGCCTCTGGCCTGCACCACATCCCTTCCATGTACACACAGGACAACCGGTTGCCGGCAGTTACTACTCTCCTCCCACTCCCCATCAGGTGCTGGGTGAGGGGTGAACAAAGAAACAGAAAGTCGTGGGAGCCACTCTTGCCAGCAGCTGCTGTGATAAGACGCTGGGCACTGGGGGCGGGAGCCCCGGGGTGGGGGGGCAGCCTGCGTGGCTGGTCTCACCTGCCCAGCAGACAGACATTGACTGCATTATCGGTTGGGTGATTGAACGGTCTCTCTTTTCTGGAGGTGAGCATGGAGCAGGAGGGATTACAGAGAGTCTGTGAGCTGAGGTCCCTCACTCCTAAGTTTGGGGGTCGTATCGATGAGTCAAACATGTAGCCTGTCCTGGGGAGTTTCCTCTGGGGGCCATGGCTGTAGACAGCAATGCTCACAGTGTGAGGCCCAGAAGCTGAGGCAGGAGGGTGCCTTGGGCTGAGGTTGGCACCTGGAGGACTCCATAGAGGAGGAGGCTCATGACCCGGCATGGCCCCTGCCTCACTCTCTCAGAGAGCAGCCCATGGAGGCAGTGCCGCAGACACCTTCTTAGGAGGAGCTTCTGTGTGGCAGAGACAGCCTTGCAGACATTAGCACGCATGCATATCTGTAGAAGGAATAGGCTGTGGACAGGGAGTGTGCTCCTGAAGGTCGGGAGCAGGAAGGTGCTCCTCCTGAGGGGCCTGACTTGTCAGCTCCCTCTCTTCCACTCCTCTTTCTTCAGGGGCGCCTCTTCTCCCTGACTCCTCCCCATCTCTACCTGGCCCGCCTTCTGACCTCCAGGTAGGCCCCTCTTCAAGTCTGGGACAACCTGGGTCCCTGAGGGGAGGAACAGGGACCTTCTCCTGGGCCTCATGCACCCAGGACACGAGGGGGAAGCTGCTGCCCTGGACGCAGGCAAAATGGCACAGTCTGCTTTCCCAGCCCACCGTCTTCTCCGGGTCCTGGAGCCCCAAGGCAGTGCCCATTTCTCAGAAAGCTCCCGAGGCACCCTGCACTGAAAAGTCCTCCTGGCAGCCTGCATGGAATTCCACTCTGCCTCACCCATGTCCCTTAACCCTGCCTGGGTGTGTAGTCGTCTCTCTGCGGCCAGATCTCTCTACTCACACACACTTCGCCCCTGCTCTCCTCGCCAAGCAGGAGAAGACAGCGAGAAAAGACACCTCAGACCGCAGCCCCAGAATGAGGCCCCATGTGGGTGATGCATGAAGGTGAACCTGGGTATGACCCTTAGTTCTGCCACGAGGTAGGTCATTTTTCTTGTGCTTTACTTTTTTTGTCTGTAAAATGGGAATACTACTCGCTCTCAGGGTTGTTATGAGGGGTTTAATGTAGGGGAACTGATATCAGGGCCAGCATCAGGAAGGCGGGCCCCCCGCTGGAGCAGGGGCACTGGACGTGGGTGATCCTGCCCGAATCATGGGAGCCAGCCAGCAGATCTCCCACATGAGCTCAGAGATGACAGCATCGCCTGCCACTCCACCAGGCCGTGAGGCAACTCAGAGAAGACAGGGGCAGGAAGGAGAGCCAGGGAGCTCTCTGCGCACCTCGAAGAGGGGAGGAACCCCCATTCCGGGGTGTGGGGGGCGTCCCAGAGGCACTTATGTCTACTTCCTCCCTCCTGTCTGCTTGGAAAGTAGAGGGGCCCAAGTGTCAACGAGCACTAGAGCTCAGCTCTGTGCCCAGAACAAGCCCTACCACAGGATCTCTAGGACATTTCCAGCACATTCGGCAACAGTGTGTGACAAGAGATTTTCACATATTGAGGAATACGGGGTAACTATTCGAGTTCAAAACTGATTCGGCTTCAACTAGCAAGCCTGACTTACGGCCCATCAAACACACACTGTCCGTCTGCTTATCCATTAAAGTAAAGAAGGCACTCTCCTAGGATAAGAATGCAGACTTCTCCCAGCCCTATTGGTAACAACGCCCTATTGGTAATGCCAGGATTAGTCCCTTTCCTGGCATCACAGTCATGTTGACCTGCTAATTTGCAACTGAACACCTCTTTGAAAATGTATCCTGCATGTATTTAATGCGCCTTCTCTGTTCTAAAAAGATATAAGACTGTACTGAAACGCACGCTTCTCCCGAACGCCTTCTAAGGCCTTCCCGGGTTATAATCCTCACTCCGGCTCAAGTAAAGTCACCTTATATCTCCTATCCGTAGGATAGTTAGTGGTTATTTTGCATCAACATGTTCCCGGGACATTGCCCGTCCTGGCCTCTGGGGCACAAGCAGGCCGTTGAGCCAGCCCCCGGAAGGACCCAGAATTCACCAGTGTCAACCGCAAAAGCCTGCAATCATTTTTAACTGTTAACACCTAATCCACTTAACGTTTTCAGTAGGCTGAAAAATATTCACATTACACATCCATTTGTTTGTGGGTGTCTGAAATCCGTTTTCATAATGTTTAATATTTTTGATTTATTGAATTTTCACTTGACTTTTATTGGCCATTTCCCTCCTCTGCACTTGCTGCAAGAGCTGCATGTGGCCATGATTTGCACAAACTCAGCCAGGAGACAGGATGGCATCTTAGGTGGTAGAAGAGTGCCAGGTACCAGGCAGCAGCAGGACCCTGGGACCACAAGTGCCCCCAGGCAGTAATGGATAAGGGCTTCACCACCCAGGGTGGCCTTACCCTCAGCACACAGTGGAGGAGAGGACCTGGATGCACATCAGGAACCAGACCTGAAGACCAGGGCAGGGCCCATGGGCACTCTTCCCAAAAGCACAGAGCCATCACTCAACTCGAGAGCCCCAGCAGGTGGTTCTCACACCAAACAGGTTTCCTTCTCCTGGGCTCAAGTGTGTGATGAGCCTAAAGCTCACCAAGGATCCTCAGCGCCTGCACCAGAACAGGATCAAGCCATTCAGGACTGACATCTACAAAGGTCTAGAAGATTCTGCTACTGTTACTTTAACTGATTTGCAACTGTCGAACTATCCTTGCATCCCTGGAATAGATCCCACTTGATCATGGTGCACGATCCTTTTAATGTATTGTTGAATTCAGTTTGCTAACATTTGGTCGAGGGTTTTTGCATTTACATTCATCAGGGATATTGGCCTGTAATTTTCTTTTCTTGTGACATCCTCCTCTGTTTTGGGTCTCAGGTAATGCTGGCCTCGTAAAATAGGTTTGGAACCAGGAATAAGAATAGGAATGAACCAGGATCATTTTGCCTGCTGCATGATTATGCCAATCACCAAGACAACAAGTTTGCAACAGAGAACGGGTTTAATTCACAAGGCAGTCAAGTGAGGAGACCAATCTCAAATCTGTCTCCCCTCAAAATGGGGATTCTCGATATTTATGGGATGAGGGAGCAGGGTGGTCTGAAGCGGGGATAGACGATGGGAGGTGAGGAAGAGTGAGGCAACTGGTGACATGCGCAAGCGCAGTCAAGCTTCATGGCTCTTCGTAGGATGCATGTTCACAAAACGGCGGTGTTACCACAATCCGAGGGTGGAGTTCTCAGCTCCTTGACGTCAAAGGGTCATTTATTGGTCACGGCAGGCCCAGTCGATGAGCTGGTGGTCTCAACCAGCCTGACCTGGATAAGGAGTCGACTCTCAGCTCCTGAAAAACTTAGGCACCCCACCCCGTTACCATCAGAGGTGTTATTTATAGGGTGGGCTTTAGTCATCAAACTACTTTTATAGAAAACTAACTGAGTATAGTGAAAGCCAGTTGGCCCCCGGTTTCACCACCACCAATCTGTGAAATGGGGTTTTTCTCACCCACAAAGCACAAGATGTGAGTCCCATCCCAGCTCTGCCCATTCCTAGCTGAGTGACCTTGGGCAAGTCACTTTGATTCTCTGAGCTTCAGTTTCCTCTGTAAAATGGGTTAATAAGGTGCCTGGAAAGGTTGAGGTAAGGATTAAAAAGAAACCACCTGGCAAAGCTCCCAAGGACCCTGCCTGACACACAGTGGGGTTTATAAATACTACCTTCCCCCCACCCCCCGCCACCCCGACCCTGAGAAGCCATCAGGGTGTCGTGACCACACCCAGCTGGGCTCCTCCTGCCTTACCCCCATCAGGCTCCTCACTGGCCCTGCTGACACCCAGCACTTTTCAGTTCACCCTCCACACCATCCAGGGGGTGAGGAAGCTGGACGGCCCGGAGGGAGGCACTTGGGTTAGGGGTGTAATGAGCAGAGCCTGTCCCAGCCATGCCCCAGCTGGAAAACACTGCCATCAGCCTCTGTGGAGGGAAGCCCAGGGAGGCGCCATTCCCCTCCCTTCCCCCACTTCCCGGCCACCAGACTGAGGAAGGACACTTCTGGGTTAAGTGCTCTGTATGACTCTGGAACCCTGGAGGTCCTGCCTGCCTGGCTGAAAGCTCGTGTGCCCAGCTCTGCCTCCGCCCGGAGGTCCTCAGAGACTTGTGCTGCCAACAATAGCTGCAACCCTGCAGGAAATGCTGTGGCGGAGGGATTAACAAGCTTGGCGGCTGAGCCTCTAACAAGCACAACAGTCACCATTAGGGGGAAGAGCGGGGTGTGAGCAGGGCTGGTAACATAGTGATTATATTAATCTGCCTCCATCCTGATCTGCACCCGCCTGCTCTTGGCACGCCCTTGCCCGGAGCCGCCGGGAGGGGCAGGGGCTCCAGCCAAACCAGGCAGCCTGGCTGCACCCTGGCCCCCAGCCCACCTCTTTCACTTCTGTGTCAGTTCCCTGCCTAGATGGGGGAAGGCAAAGGGAATGTCAGGGAGCAGGGGAGGAGGGAGAGCACGTGGCGCTCTCCAGGCTTGGAGAGAAGGTCTGTACAGGCCTGAGTCTAGGGTTTGGTGTTTGACCTTGAAGAATTTCTTGCTCCATGGAGCTAATAATTTATTGCACCTCATTTAATAGAAACTTGCATAGCGCTTTCCATGTGCCAAGTATTACTTTAAGCATTTTACAAATGTAAACTCGTTTAATCCTCATAACCACCCACAAGGTAGATATTATTATCCTCACTTTGCAGCTGAGGAAACTGAGGCACAGAGCCAGTTTAATTTGCTCAAAGTGACTAAACCTTACATGGCAGATCCAGGAGTTAAACTTAGGTGGCCCAGTTTCAGGGTCTGTACCCTTAACCCCTCCTCTCCGCAGCTCTACAGCCCCCACGCCCAGCTGGAAACACTGCCGGTGACTGGCTCTCAGGAGCACTGAGCTGCCCGAGGTCCTGGCGCCTCCAGGTCCGTCCCAATTATGACATTTACACTCCCCCCTCGCCCACCCCCCTTTATTGTATTTCACCACCAGCCCCCATCCCAGAGTCTGGGATGTTCTGAAAGGTTTCTCCACCAAGCACTGGTGCCTGCATGATGCCTTGGCCTCTAGGAGAGCATGCCCTCATCCCTTCCCCGACCCTGGCTGAGTCTCGAGCTCTGCCCGGGCCCTACACAGGGCTGTGAGGCCACAACACCAATGCAGAAGGCCCCCAGAGCCTTTCTCTGGTGACTTACATGCCTGGCCATCCATGTGTCTCACCAGCTCTGAAAAGCCTCAGACTGAGTGAGCTGGAAGTCACCACCTTCCAGAGGACTTTTCTAGGGATGAGCCAGTACAGAGGGCTCCTTGGAAATGGCCATGCCCATCTCATCCGCCTGGGACCCAGCACCTCGCCAGCAGAGAACCCAGCCCCAACCTGCAGACTCAGGGCGCCTGAGACATTCCAGGTCTGTGATCGCACAAGTGACCAGGCTCCCCTGGAACGGCCACTCCCCCAGCTCAGTTCCATCCCAGGGAGAGCACGGGTCAGGGTCCAGGTCTGCCGTGCTGGCCTCACTGTGTGCCCCGTGCCTGGCCCAGCACCTGGCACGTATGTATGTGTTCCATGATACGAGCGAACAAATGCAGCAATGAACATTCTCCTTTGTCTCATTCACCATCTCACATTCCAGACTCCAGCTAAGTTCTATTTGGGTTTTAGCAAACAGAATATTTTAAAGTCTTTTTAGTCTTCTTCAATGCATTTTTTTTATTGTGGAAAATATACAAAACATAAAATTTACCCTTTTAACCATTTTTAAGTGTACAGTTCAGTGGCATATACATACATTCACAGTGTTGTACAACCATCACCACCATTCATCTCCAGCATGTTTTTCATCTTCCCAAACCAGCACTCCGTACCCCATGGGCAGTAACTCCCCACCCCTTCCCCCCACAACCCCGGCACCCACCGCTGTGCCGTCGGTGTCTATGAATGTGACTGCTCTAGGATCCTCATACTTGCATAAATTTGAGTAGATGGTTCTATCACAATTCAGTTAACTATTCTCTTAGGACTGATCATACAGATTGTTTCCAATCTTTCCTTAGTATCATCAATGCAGCAACAAGTAAATCTGTGCAACAAGCTTTTTTGGGTATATTTAGGATTATTACTTTAGGTTTGATTGTTAGAGTCAAGAATTACTGGGAAAAAAAAAAACTTAGACATTTTTAGATTTTTGATCCAATTCGGTTAGCTATCCTAAAGGATTTTAGCAGTTCATTTATTACATCTAAAGGATTCCCCCAGCAATGCGTAAATGTGCCCATTTCTCTGAATTCCTACCACAGTTGGGTTTTTTAATACATGGCTAATTTGTTAGGCAAAAATATATCCATCACTTGTTAGACTAAAAATACATGTGGCAACTGGGGCTCAGTGGGAAGAGGCTGAGCTGGGAGTCGGGGCTATTTTTGGAGGGTGAGTATAGAGCAAAACGCACCCTGGACTGAAAGGGAACAAATAGCTGCCACCAGGTACAAGCGTCTGGCCCCAGGGGCTGGCAGAGGGAACCGTAGGGGGAGTAAGGAGACCAGCCCCGGGTCCTGGTCGCGCCGTGAGGGCTGGGGACTCAAGGGCAGTGAGAGGGTCATGTGATCTGCTCATAATTGAATAGACTTTTTTAAAAGTTCCATTTTACAGATGAGAAAACTGAGGATGACAGACAGCTGCTAAATAACTTTTGCAAGATCTTCCAATCCATCAGTGATGACATCAACTGAAGGGTAACGGTGTGAGTGCGTTGAGTAGATGTCTGTATGCGCTCCTTACCTCCCAGATCCCCTGGAGCTGCTCCCCCTGGTCCCAAGGCCAGAGCGCCTGGGTGCACACTCCAGCAGCGTGCTTTCGCAGTCTGACCCCCAGGCCCACCTGCGTGTCCCCATCACTTCTCACCACGCCAGGCCCCCCTTCCAGACAGCATGTAGCTCCCTAAAAGTCTCCCCTCCTCCCCCCATGCTGTTTCCTCCTCTTGGAACACCCTTTCGCATCCCCCGACCCTTTTTGGTTTGTCTAACCCACTTGTAAGGATCACATCAGTCCTGACTCCCAGCACCCCGCTCCCCGCCCACGCCTGGGTTTGGGGGTCCCTCTCTGTGCTTTAGTGGGGACACATCTCCATCAGAGCTCTTGTCACACTGTATTGTAATCGCTAGCGTGTCCGTCTCCCCAGCCAGGTGTCTCTAAGATCACAGGCTGTGTTTTTCATCTCCACCTTCCTTTACCTAAGTCTGCACTCCTGGCACATCGTAGGTCTCAGTAAGCGTTTGGTGAATGAAACCGTCTCCGCCATTTACCCTCGGAATGGCCCATTCCTGAGGCTGAGGGAGTTCCAGCAAAGGGGAATGAAGCAGGAGGGTGGAAGCCACAGGACCGGGCTCTCCTCCTGGGACAACTCTGAGACTCCAGGGCCAGCCACGGTTTTCCATTCCCCACACCTTCACCTTGAGGCTCATGGACCTCCTCCTAAGGAACTCTGGGGTGCTGGTGAGGGAGGCACTGTGAAAACACAGAACCTTCAGCCGGGTGGGAAGGCAGTAACTAAATTTCTCTGCTAACAAGCTCATCCCGGAACAGCCTCCCCTCCAGACTGGTCCTCTGGGAATAGAGACCTGGCTGGGTTTTTTCTGGGGCCAGAGCCAGTGGCTGACTGGAAGTGCTGGAGGCACAGGAAGCAGCTGGCACACGGGGGGCGGGGTGGGGGGGGGAGCAGTCTGGGGTCGGGGAGCTCTCCATGCTGCCCAGCCTGGCAGCTTCTCAAGGGAGGCTATCAGCAAAGGTGCGGGGATGCCAGCCTCCCCTCAGAAATGGCCTGCCCTCCTGCCACACCCAGCGCTCCACACTCACAGGGCCCAGCAGAGCAGAGGAAAAACATTCAAAAAACATTCAAGGGACTTCCTGCTTGGTATCTGGCCATCATCATGGGAAATCAGAACCCTTTGGGAGTTCCTGACTCCTCATTTATTTTATGCTTCATTTTCTGTTACATGGGGATGCAGGGCCCATTGAGAAAGCACCATAATCTTTTCAAGGCTCAGGACCTCCTAAATATCTCACCCTAGCCGTGGCAGGCCCATCCCCGAGGACCGGGAGTCCTAGGTTTTAGGACCGGCAGATCAAGGAAGACTTCCTGAAGGAGGCTGTGAAGACAGGGGTCGAGGTGGCTCTCACTGAGGTCCAGCCCCTGCATCTCTCACCTGGCCTTGGGTGTGGCGCCTAGCCCTTTCTTCGGGCCTCGGGGGCGGGCAGCGCCCAGGCCGGCAGCCTTGTGGGCTGGGCCACAGTCCTTCTTTATGAGTCGCGTCTCCCAGTTCCCAACATTCCGTCTTTGGAGAAGACAGTTACCAGCGCGGAGGGAGGCGGACCCGGAGGAGGGCGGGGTGGGCCCGGGGAGGACTCGGGTCCGCCGCTGAAGGATTATCAGTCTTTCAGCGGTGGAGTTTAAAGACCAGGATGAAAAATAAAAAAAGTGAAAAACAAAACCAGCAAGCCGATTACTCTAAAGAAGCTTCCCCGAAAGAAAAGGGGAAATCAGTGTTTAATCCGGACTTCGCTGATGAGCAGTTCGGCCGCACACTCGGCGCTCGATCCTGCCCGCGTCCCGGGAGAGGCCGTGCGGGCGTCCGCGGCCCGGTGCCGAGGGCCTCCCGGGGGAGGCGGCGGCGGCGCGGGAAGACAGGGCAGCCGGCGACCCCCCGCCGGCCTCTGCGTCTCTCCCCTCTCCAGCTCGGGGCCGCCCCTCCCTGAGGGCTGAGCAGGAGGCGGCAGCCTCGAAAGCCAGGAGGGACGGCAGCAGAGCGGACACAGTCCGTTTTCCTGCCTCTGAGCAGAGCCCTGTGCAAGTCCTGCCGCAAACAGCTGCCTGCGCGTACAGACGCACGCGCACTCACATCCATCTACACCACCATCATCATAAAGGCCCTAATCTTTTAGAGATGCAAACTGAAGTATCTAGGGATGAAAGATCATCATATCTGTAATCTTCTCTAAAATCCTTCAGAAAAGAAAAAAGAAGGAAGATCTGACAACTAGAAGTAGCAAGCAATAGGATATATTGGAGTATATGAGGAAGACATTTGGTGTAAACCTAATTTGGCCTGACTTTGTATTTCCAAAAGGGCATGATGTGGCTGTTGAGCACGCATTGTATATCTGCTTTAAACATTTCCTACGGCAAGAACAAATGCCCTTAAGATAAAGATGCAACTTCCCCCCACATTGGCATTTCCTTAAGGATAAGCATCTTTCCTTAGGCTAGGAACTGATTGCTGCACTCACCTGTGACCACCCAGCTGGAGACAACAGACCTGCCACCCTGCTGTGTTCACCAAGACAGCAGACCTACCTGCTGTTTCCATCAATCGCCCTGCCGACATAGTCTCATGACTATTGTAAAAGGGACATTTCAATCATATGTGAAACATCCTGTTTGGAGGTATATAACCACTCTGTGTACCTCACTTCCTTCAGGAAGAAAGGCCCCGGGCCATGGTCCTCAGATTTCAGCTCAGAATAAACTCTCCCAAATTCTCATTTATAGATTTGTTATGGATTATTTTTGTCGACAGATCAAAACGTCTTAGAAGAGAATCGTGACCACTTGGCACAGTTTCTCCCTTTTCATTCCTCAGGCCTTCTTCCTGAAGTCCAGCCTAAACCCACATTGTTGCAAATGAAGCACGTTGCCCTCTGTTCTTGCCCTGGCTGGCGTGGAACCGGCTGCTCCCCTGTGCCCTGCGAGCCCCTGGTGCCCAACAGCTGCGGCCACAGGCCAGAGGAGCAGGTGGGGCTGGAGGAGCAGGTGGGGCTGGAGGAGCAGGTGGGACTGGAGGAGCAGGTGGGGCTGGAGGAGCAGGTGGGGCTGGCTGTCCACACCGCCTGCCCGGTCTGCCACTCAGCCCCTCACAGAAGCCGCGGTGCGTCCGCCCTGCTCAGCTGCTGGGCCTGCGGCATGTGGGCTGGGACAGGAACAGAGGAAAATAGAGACGCATGGTTTTCAGTCCCCTCTGCCGGCATGCAATCTAGATGGGCATCCAGCCAGGGCTCCGGGATCTGAGCGCACCGAGTCAATGGGAAACGGCCTGTGCTGCACCAGTGGGTTAGACAGTGATAAAGTTAATTCATTCATTAAAATCAACAATATACCACATTCTCTCCCAGTCCCCCAGAGCTTGTTACAATTTTCACTGTTCTTTCATATCTGTTACCTCAGTCGGTTCTTGTTCAGAATACTATGAAATGGTTAGTGATGGGGGGTCGGTGAGCCGAGGAGTCAAAAGAAAGATTTCTTGGACTCTCAAGATCTGGCAGTAGTGCTCTTCTATTTAGAGAATAGAATAGCATGGGGACAGGACCCACGGGCAGTCAGAGCTCCTGCTGCTGCCCCGAGTTGAGGGTTAGGGCTAATTTTATAAGGCATGGGTACGTGAGTCATCTCTTCACAAGACAAAGGAAAGAACATGAAAAAAGTTAAAATGGTATCAGTGCAGGTGGGGTCTGGTCATTGGGTGATCCCATGACTTTTAGACAAGAATCAAATCGGATTAAGTAAAGGTTAGAAAGGTTAGACGCCACCACCCTAAACCAGTTACATGAGATTGCCAGACAGCAACCAACTTAAGTTCTTGCCTTCCCCATTAAGAGTTTCTAGGGATAAGGTCATCTCTCTTCTTCTTCCTGGTACAGAGAGGGAGGCACCTTTTACAGATAGATTTACCTTACAAATGTAAATGTGTCCCAACAAGGGCAAGTTCCATTCCCCAGAGCCTCCTTCCCTGTCCCAGTTTATCGAAAGCAATCAGCCCAAAACAATCCCGATGCCAAAGAGACATATCCTGGGGTGGCCAATTTCAGGTCCCTACAAGGTCATCCCCCCTTCCTTCACAAATGCAAATGTCTCTCAAAAGGGCAAGCAAAACTCCAGTCCTCGGAGCCTGCTTCTCATCTGCAGTTTTAAAAGTAACCAGCCTAAAAATCCTCATCATAAACCGTTTTAAAATTAAGCAGCCTAAAAATCCTCATCAGTTAGGACTGGAATCATTCGTCCCCATTCTTCAGATGCAGACACTGAGGCCCGGGAAGCTGTGCAAGTGAGCACATAGATTAGTTAGTGTCCATGCTGGACCAGGACCCAGGCACTCCCCTTGCCACCGTTCTGTCCGCAGTCCTGCCGCATGTGAGGCCTTCCACACTGGCTACAGCCAGCCGGGTCTCTGAGGGGACAAGCTCTTGGCCGCCCCCTCCAGCTCTCCTCCTGCCTCAGCCAGCAGCAGATCCAGCCAACGTCCAATCATTCCACCCTTCTCAGAACTTCTCTGAAAGCTCCCGGAGAGCTGTGGAGGCGCAGCATTTGTGCGGGAGAATACGGTGTGGTGACAGAGTCTGGATTCTGAAGACCTGGCTTCCCAGGCTGGCTGCACACGGGGCTCACCCGGCGGTTCCGCTGTGAAGCCGCAGGACGCCTTTTGGCCCGAGTGGTTCCCATCATCTTCTCATCCTCCTTCCCAGCCCCTGGAATGCCTCGGAGACTCGGACTGCCTCCTTTCCCCCTGAAAAGCCGCCACCACACCTCCCTAGGGGTTTGTTCTCCTTCTCTATTCAACAGGATGCTGTCTCCCCAGTTCCTGTGTTCTTGGTGCCTCCAAATATGCAGATATGTGAGTTTCCTTTTAAGAATTTTAGGGCTGACTGCTCAGGGGAATGGATGGGAGATAAAATTATCAAGCAAGGAGAAGTGACAAGGCTTGAAAGTCTGCGGCCTAGTCTTGCCTCTTCTGTATAAAGCTCTCTTCAGAGATGTTAAGAAGAGATAGGGCCCTGCTTGCTTCCGTCCTCTGTATCACCCCAAGTAGCTGCGCGGCTCTACCACCTTCTGACCATCGCTATCTTAGCAGAGGCCACACCAACTCCTCCCCTGTCGTGGTCCCTCTCCTCAGCACTTGGGCCCAAAAAGACAGTTATGGCAGAACAGTTCCTTCCCCTCTGACTGACACCCAGTTCGTTATCTCTCTGTCCTAACCAAAAATAATTCTCTCTCACACTTCCACACGAGCTATGTGGCCTTGACCAGGGCCCCTCGCCTCTCTAAGCCACAGGTTCCTCATCCTGAAATGGGGCCAAAAATACCTCCTTCCCAGTGTTGAGATAATGGATTTGAAAGTACCTTATACATTACAAAGGGCAGTTCTATTGTGAGCTATGTATTGTAGCTAAGTTAAAAAAAGGATCAATGCCTCTCATTAATAGCTGTAATTTATTGAGTGCCAACTGGCTGCTGCTTACTATATTAGTGCTTTAAATGCATTATTTCCAATACAGGCATTGACCCTGGCAAATAGAAATGGCAAGCAATAGGATGTATTGGAGTATCTGAGGAAGCCGTTTGGTGTAAACCTAATTCAACCTGACTTTGTTTTTCCAAAAGGGCCTGATGTGGCCGTTGAGCATGCATTGTACATCTGCTTTAAGCATTTACTCTGTCCCCAAGACAAGAACAAAGGCCCTTAAGATAAAGGTGCAACTTCCCCCAACATGGTATTTCCTTAAGGATAAGCATCTCTCCCTAGATTAGGAACAGATTGCTATGCGCACCTTTGACCACCCAGCTCCAGACAACAGACCTGCCACCCTGCTGTGTCCACCGAGACAGCAGACCCACTACCTGCTGTGTCTGTCAGTCGCTGTGCCGACAGGGCAGTCTCGTGACTATTGTAAGAGGGACATTTCAATCATATGTGAAACATGCCCTTTCAGGGTATATAACTACTCTGTACACCCCACTTCTTTGGTGCCCTTCATTCTTTTGGGAAAGAAGACCGCAGGCCATGGTCCTCACATTTTGGCTCAGAATAAACTCACTCAAATTTTCATTTATAGATTGGTTATGGATTGGTTTCGTTGACAGTCCTATCTCTGTGATTGTCAAATAGTAGGCATTCATTGAGTGTTTATTGATTAATGATATAATTTGGCTATTCACATGTCTCATTTCCTGCTGTACATCTTCAGAGGCCCAGTATGGGCCTGGAAGGGCGGGGATTGAAGAATAGGGCATGAGGCCCTCTGCCATTCTCTACAGAGGGGGCTCTAACTCCAGGAGGGGGACATCTGTGTAGGGAAGGAAGACATCTCCTCTACTCACTCTGGGTCCTTCTGGCTGGAAAACAAATTAAATTCACATGAGACAGAATAACAGGAGAAAAATTTAAAAAGCTTCATAACATATACACATGGGATAAGCTCAGGCAAACTGAGCAACTCTCCAAAATGGCAGAAGTTCTCATCTCAAATACCACCTTCAGCTAAAGACAAAGGAGGATGTTGGGGGTGGGGGAAGTCACTTATGGGAGATTACCAGAAAAGCACAGTAAACAAGAGTAAGGTTATTATGCAGATTTAAGTCCTTGCCTTCTGCATTGATAAGAGTTTCTAGAGATAAGGTCATCCCCCTTCTTACTGGTACAGAGAAGGAGACACCTTTACAGATGGAGATTTCCTTTACAATGTAAATGTCTCTTAAGAAAGGGTAAGTAAATTCTACTTTTCAGAGTTTCTTTCCTGTCTGCGTTTTTAAAAGTAACCAACCGAAAATAATCCTCACGCCAAAGAGACGTATCTTGGGGTGGCCAATGCCAGTCCCCACACCTGCCTCCTCCCAAAGTTCCAAGAGCACATGCAGCTTCATAATGGGAGAAAACACTGAGAAGAGAGGTTTATTTTGTTTATGAAACTGGCGTCTTGGCAAATTTACAACAGAAAATGAGTAAATCTGCTTCGTCTTGAGTTTTCATAGTCTGAGAGTTGAACTGATGGTGCCTCGTCGCCTGGCCGGGGTCGGGGAGCGAGGAGATGTGGGCCATCACCCCACGAGTTAGCCTGGAGCAGTTCGCAGGGCAGACAGGCTCCGGGAGAGGGAGAAGAGGCCCACCGGGATGGGAGGCTCAGGAAATAACACCTCCCTTTATCCACCCAAGTGAAAAAAACAAACAAAGGAGAGAGAGACTCAGGAATGGCAAAGATGGAGATAACAAAAAACTGTTTTAACAAAATATTCAGATGGGCTTCTAATGTCCCCTCCTCCAGTCCTGAATTTACCTCTTGTTAAGAATTACCCAGAATTATCAAAAACTTGGAAATAATGCAAAAAGATGATTGCTTGTTCTCTCAATGTTATGCTGGATGGTTGTCTAACAGCCTCACCAAGATGTATTTAATTTTCCAGGGGAAACAAGTCTTTGCTTGACTTCTCTGACTACGTATTAGGGCCCAGATTCATTAATATTCATTAAAATTCCATGTTAATTCACAGATTTTTGTCTGATAGAGATGCAAATAGTTTCTGTTTGATAAAAAGATAACTGCAGGGGCCGCCCCGTGGCTGAGTGGTTAAGTTTGCGTGCTCCGCTGCAGGCGGCCCAGTGTTTCAGTGGTTTGAATCCTGGGCACGGACATGGCCCCGCTCATCAAATCACGCTGAGGCGGCACCCCACATGCCACAACTAGACGGACCCACAACGAAGAATATACAGCTATGTACTGGGGGGCTTTGGGGAGAAAAAGGGAAAAAAAATTAATAATAATAAAATCTTTAAAAAAAAGACTACAAAGGCTATAGTTTTATTGCACTGTAGGATATTAGCTAGTTTTGTAAGTTTTGTAATCTAATTTAATAAGCTTATTTCAGGATTCCTTTCCTGACTAACTATATAAACCTCGTCATCAAATGCTCTTAAGAACCAGCTGTAACATTTCCTCATTAATGAATTAAACAGATCTTTAACACATATTCATTTAATATTTGTATGGAAGTAACATTTTTCACTTCTTTGAAAATTAGACTCTGACCCACTTCTACCCTCAAGCAGCAGGCTGATCTGAAGAGCCGGAACGCGCTGGGCCACACAGCCCGCAGAGCACACAGAGCAGTTCAGAGTGCAGAGCGCAGGACAGAGTCCAGGAGGGCTCACCACTTATACGCAGCAACTTCTTCAAAATCGCTAATGGATTAAGTCGCTGCCTTGTTCCTCAGGTGGACAGAGGGAGGGCTGGGGCAAGACAGCAGAAGTGTTACCCTAGAGAAGTCCTTTCTCGAGGAAACAGGGAGAGTGGAGAATGTGTCCTTACCTAACATGAGGAACAGCCACAGTCCCAGTGGGAAACCAGCCCCTTGGCTCGTGGCCAATGGAGGAAGGCAGGCAGTGGACCTTTCCTGGTGACGTCATTAGGACCACAACTCCAAGGTCATGGCCAACAGCTACTGGGACTCCATTTGCCTACAGTATGAGTCTTCTGTGACCCAGGGCTGGGCAGAGCCCAGGGCACCAGGAGTAGCTGGAAGTTCAGGAAGGAAACCTGCTCTGGGCTCCCTAACTGTGTGTTACGTTCGTTTCCTTAAGGTCCTGGAAACTCTCAACGTAGTCCGGTCCAGCATCCTGGGGAGTCAGCCCAGCCACATGTCAGATGACTGGTCTTTCATTCAGACCCAGGATGAGGCTGCATTTCAGCATTAATCAGGGAAGAGGAAGAAAATAACATTAGAGGCCAGCCTGGGCATACAGCAGTTAAATGCACACGTTCTGCTTTGGTGGCCCCCGGGTCACACCTTTGGATCCCAGGAGTGGACCTACACTGCTTATCAAGCCATGCTGCGGCAGGCGTCCCACGTATGAAGCAGAGGAAGATGGGCACGGATGTTAGCTCAGGGCCAGGCTTCCTTAGCAAAAAAGAGGAGGATTGGTGGCAGATGTTAGCTCAGGGCTAATCTTCCTCAAAATAAATAAAGAAATAAATAAAATTTTAAAAAAAGAAAGAAAATAACATTAATTTGGAAGCTTTCATGCACCAGGTACCAGGTAGATGCTTTTGCATACTTTATGTCTTGTAACCATCATGACAACTCTGTGAGTGAGAACGTATCTGCTAGAGAGAATAAAACTGAAAGCCTGAGTGACTTGTTCAAGGTGCAGAGCTAATTAATATAGAGACGGAAGCAGAAGCCTACATTCTTAACACCATGCTGCATCGCTCGAGCCAGCAACGCAGCATCTCTGGGTCACAGCCCTGCAGATCCAGGCTGCTGCGCCGAGCCACCAGGAGACCTCAGACAAAGTCCAACCTTATTTCTCTTCATGAGGGTCACCACCTCTGACCTCTCCTACCACTTCCATGGGGAACATAATGTCAAAGGTGGTCCCAGAAGTCCCATCCGTCTCCGTTGCAGTTTCCGTTTGAGTTGTCTTTGCCTCTTGCCCTCAGAGGTGCTCATAAAAGCCAGGGGCAGTCACCAGATAATTAGTGATTGGAGCAGATTGGAGTTAAGATGGTTATTTAAACAACTGTGGTTCAGACTGCACCACTCCTGTGGCAGCCAAGGGGGCTTGTGTGACGACTCTGCCTGCTCTTGGCTGACCGGTCCATACCTGGCAAGAAGTCTCTTTTAAGCTGTTCTGTCCTCCTCAGCCACATATGTGCAACCACTCCCCAGCCAAGAGCCTGGGAATCCTGCGGTAGCCGTGGAGAGGGTGTGTGCACAGGAACAGTCCGTCCTTTTTCTCCCTCCCTCAACCCCAATTCAGGAGGGGCCAGAAACAGATGCAGGGAGAGGCAGGATGAGTAGAGAGAAAAGGTAGACATCACCCAGCCCGATGCGCCTACAGCCCACCTGTAGCAGGCCCAGCCAGGCACGGGGCTGTAACTTAAGTTGGAAACTTTGATTATTATGTTAATTTCTAAATTGAGGCAGAGTTTGACGATTTAACATGACTAAAAAAGACTTATCTTTTTTTTTTTTAAGATTTTATTTTATTTTTTCCTTTTTCTCCCCAAAGCCCCCTGGTACATAGATGTATATTTTAATTGTGAGTCCTTCTAGATGTGGCATGTGGGATGCTGCCTCAGCGTGGTTTGATGAGCAGTGCCATGTCCACGCCCAGGATTCGAACTGACGAAACACTGGCCTGCCTGCAGCGGAGTGCGCAAACTTAACCACTCGGCCGCGGGGCCAGCCCCAAGACTTATTATCTTAAAAGTGTTATCACTCTCAAGTGATCAGAAAGTCCTGAGACTGTGTGAGTTCTTGTGCAGAAGCAGAGGAGGAAATTTCCCAGCTGAACAAATTTTAAAGGGAAGTGGAGACAAGATAAAGGCCCTTTGTGATTATAGCCCCGGAGTCGGGTGTGTACAACATCCACGTCCCACCTCATGGAGGCAAATGGGATCTGAGTCCTGCTTCTGAGTCTCTGCCTTGATCAGCCCCTGCAAAGACTCCCACCCTGCCCCTGGCCCTGTCCGAGTCCTGGCCTTCCCTCAACGCCGGCCTTTTCCTTGTCCATAGATGTTTGCCGCCCAGGGACTGGGTCGTTTTCATAGCCATCCCTCAAACACACAGCACAGTCCCAGACAGCAAGTAAGCCTACTGTGGGCTGAATCATGTCCCCCAAAATCCATACGTTAAAGTCCCAATCCACCTTCCCTCGGAATGTGACTGTTGTTGGAGACGGGCGCTTTAAAGGGGTAATTAAGGTAAAAGGAAGGCATTAGGATGGGCCTTAACCCAATATGACTCGTGTCCTTATAAGAAGAGGACACCAGGACGCAGACGCAGAGGGAAGACCATGTGAGGACATGGAGAAGACGGCCATCTACAAGCCACGGAGAGAGCTCTCAGCAGAAACCAACCCCGCTGACACCTTGATCTCAGACTTCCAGCCTCCAGAACTGTGGAAATAAACGTCTGTTCTTGAGGCCCCCAGTCTGTGGCACTTTGTTATGGCGGCCATAGCAGGCCAACACGGCACCCTTCATCGATATTTGCTGACTTGTTTTTGAATAATACAGATTTTAAGTATCATTTTCAATGTCTTCCTAATACTTCATTATATGGACATTTCCTATTCTTTTTTAACCAGCTCCAGTTGTAGAATGTTTGATTGCTTCCAAATGTTCTCGACTGTAAAGAATGCCTCCGTGAACACTATTGTTCGAACAGCTTTTGGTGTTCTGTTGAATTATTTCCTTAAGCATAAATTTTCATGAGCGAGATTACTTGTCAAAGACATGAGCGTGTTTATGGCTCTCAAGGACTGTGCCAGTCCGCAACAAGATCAGCATTGAGTAAGTACACCCGTTTCCAGAAAGGCTCACCAGACCGGAATTTATCAGTCTTCAGGTGTCCTCGCACCCCCACTGCCAACACAATTTACCTGCCCATGTTCTCAGGCCCTTCTAAATCCTGATGAGCATTGTCTTTCTCCAGGAACCTGTCCCGGTTTATCTTTGATGGGGTTCAGGGCAGGCTGCCCCAAGATGCACCACTCTGGGATGCGGATTATTTTGAGCTAAAGACAATAAAAGCTCAGAAGACTCAGGAAGAACATTTGACCTTCCCCTCAGCTGCCTAAAAGAATTTAATATAGAAGGCCTGTTCCAGGAAGGAGCTGACATCACAAGCTAGCTATCGTATAATGTAAGACAAGTGTGATAGAAAGGCACCAAGCAGCCCATTTTGGGCCCAGCGAAACTTGTTTAACAAACATTTGCATTTCCAACTCCATGTGAGCTGCCTTCCTCCCCTCTGAAATCCCAAACCACTACCCCCAACAACCCCCTTTGCCTTTAGCTGAAGACGATACTTACGGTGGCAGCTTCGGCCAGATGGCCAAGTTGCTCAGTCTTCCTGGGTTTCTCGCAGGTATGCTTGTTATTAAACTTTGTCTGATTTTCTCCTGCTAACCTGCCTTTTTAATTATCTGACCAGCCGTAAGCACCTCAGGGAGACGCGGGGAGGAATTCTCCCTCTTCCCCTCCATCTTGCATGGCTCTGGTCTGCGCCTGCTTTGCCTTTTCTCTCACACTAACCTCTCTGGACTGAGCAAGCCCCCAGGTTGTTAGGCAATTGTGTGCAGTAGAGTAGTGGGGAATGAGAAGCCTTAAGAGGAAGACTCTGAAATTCCTGGATAAGGGTGCCTGGGGTTGAAATATTGAGATGAGATAAGTAAAGTAAAAGAAACTGGTCAGATTGACCTAAACTGGTCAAGCAAGTCATGGTGGTTGCAGAGGCTTTTGAGCGTGCTGGGCTAGGAGGTAGGGATGGAGACGGAAGCAGATGGCTCCAAATGACCAGCGTCCAGGCTGCCAATGAGGAGCGATGACAATTGCAGCCTTCCCAGCAGGTGGGGAGCATACAGCAAAGGGTTTGGCACCATGCTAATGAGTTCAGATTTTCACTAGAAAGAGAGAGGGAGCTTTGGAGGACTCAAAGCAGATGACGGTCTGATCAGATGTGGCTCTCGAGCATCTCCAGTCATGTGAGGGATGAGTCAGCAAGGGGAGATCCTGGAAGCACGGTGATCTATCAGGAGGTTGTTTGTATTCCTCCAGGGGAGAGATACCCAGGGCCTGAACCAAGCTTCCTCAGTGTTTCATGTGTGCTGTTTCCACACTGAATCTGCTGGGTGGGACTCCTGGCGGCCAGGACTGTTTTCTCTCCTTTTCTTTTTGAGGAAGATTAGCCCTGAGCTAACATCTGCCACCAATCCTCCTCTTTTTGCTGAGGAAGATTGGCCCTGAGCTAACACCTGTGCCCATCTTCTTCTATTTTGTATGTGGGACACTGCCACAGCATGGCTTGACGAGCAGTGCATAGGCCCCAGCCCGGGATCCAAACCCCAGTCCACCAAACACAGTGCACGGACTTAACCCCTGTGTCACTGGGCCAACCTCTGTTTTCTCTTCTTTATGTCTCTCCTGAGGTGGTAACACTGTGCTCGGCACATGGTGGGTGTCACCTAAACGTTTGTGAATGTGCACAGTCTTTCCCAGGCCTTGGGCTGGGGGTAGGAGTATCCAGGAGGAAGGAGCCACCGTGTCTCGCTCTTCAGGGCACTTTCAGTCCGTGTGAGAGCTCTAGAAACCACAGACCATCATCACTCAAAAGGCCCTCAGAGATCAGCCAGTGAAACCCTTCACTTTACAAACGGGAAATTTGAGGCTGAGGGGAAGAAAGTGACACAAACTAGGATCCAGATCTCCTGGCTCCTGGACAAGGGCGGGAGCCTCTTCAAAGCATTCTTCATGGAGGGCACATGGTCCCCGCTTTGGGGAAACTTCCAGCCAGGCATGGAAGGCCCCACATGGAGCCCGCAGTGAGGGTGCAATGCAGGGCACAGGTGCAGAGCACAGACAGCAGCACTCAGCTGCAGACAAATGCAGCCCCGAGTGTGGAGGGCACGCAGGTGGGCAGTGAGCAGTGACTGAGCAACTGCTGTGAGTCGGGCTCTGTGGTGGCCGCTTCCGCCAGTGGACGCGGTTATTCACTTCCATGTAAGAGATGAAGAACCCGCAGCTCAGGCTGACTCAGAGCCCTGACTCAACCAGGGCTGGCCGCCTCCAGAGCCACACTCTCCCAGGGCACCATGCCGCCTCCCCTGAAGAGGCCCAGGATTTGGGGTGGTAGGATTTGGCGTGGCGGCGGAAGACGTTCACGTGGTGTGGTGGAAGGAACGTGGAAGTGGGGAGCAAGGGCTCAGGGGTATATCTCAGCTCTGTCCCTGCCACATAGTGGTCATGGGACCTGGGGAAACTATTTAACCCGTCTCAGGCTCAATTTTCTGTAAAATGAGGTTAAATCTGCCCCGCCTACCTAACAGGGTGGTTGAAAGACTCAACCAAGACAATATGTCAGAAATCTGAGAATTGTAAAGAAAGTTCTGAATCAGCAAGAGGGAGCTGAGACTTGGGGCATCTCCTGCAGCCTGGGGGCCACAGCATTGCAGAAATGGGGCTACTGGTTGCATTGAGGGGAAGCCAATGCTGAGCAGGATTCACATGGAGCCAGGCCTTGTGCTTCTTAGCTCTATTTTTCATGCAGTTAAATATCCCTATAAACTAAAGCATTTGCCAGATGAGCAACTCCATGGGAGCACCTGCTCGTCGTTGTTTGTAGTAAGCCTCTGAAAGCCAGAGCTGGCTTCTCTACCAGAGACAGAGATCGTGGCCTGTGCCGGCTCAGCAGTCTCAGAGCACCTGCAAGGAGGGAAATCTATCACATGGGGTATTCGTGGAGAGTCTGGGAGGCTGGACGTAGGTTCTGGCTCTGTCGCTAGCTAGCCATGTGATTTGGGAAGTCATCTTACCTCCTTCAGCCCCAGTGTCCTTATTTGTAAAATGGCAGAACACTAGAAGCCCTCTCATTCAACGGGATTGGGACCAGTGGTAAGGAGGTTATCTGAAAAAGTCAGTTAAAGCAAGAAATCATAAAGAAACAATAAATATTTACTTTAAACATTTAGTTCAACTTAAAATAGCTAAAAGTAGATGTATAGGTGAATATTTCGATGTAAGGCCAGGTCTTTTTGAGTTTGCTGATTGGATTTCAAGATGATTTTCTTGCATGAACCATGCTAACAATGCCTAGTCAATGATTTCCTCAAAATGGAACAAGAGGGGGCCAGCCCAGTGGCGCAGCGGTTAAGTGCACACGTTCCGCTTCTCGGCAGCCCGGGGTTCTCCGGTTTGGATCCCAGGTGCGGACGTGGCACTGCTTGGCAAAAAGCCGTGCTGTGGTGGGCATCCCACATATAAAGTGGAGGAAGATGGGCATGGATGTTAGCTCAGGGCCAGTCTTCCTCAGCAAAAAGAGGAGGATTGGCAGTAGTTAGCTCAGGGCTAGTCTTCCCCCCCCCCGCCCCCAACCCCCAAAAAAAAGCATGCCGGCACTTAGGCCAGCATTCTTTAAAAAAAAAAAAAAATGGAACAAGAGTTTAAAGACTCTCAAAAAGAAATATGACCATAAAATTCTTTTAGATGTTTATGACTTTATTGCCAATATTTTACCATTGTCTCCCCAACCCTTAATTTAACGGCAAATTTTGAGGTACTCACTTCTACAAGTGTTTCCAGTCTTTAACCCAGTTGTGTTAGTGAAGGAAATGCTATTTGCTCTAACGATCAAACTCAACAAATGTGTAATAGTTCAAGAGCAATAGAAGTTGATTTCTTATTCACCTAAAGGCCAAACGATCGCTCCTAGTTGGTGGGTGCCTCTCCTCCAAGCAGGATTCAAACGCAGGCTTCTTCATTTTTGGCTCTGCAATCTTCAGTATGTGGCTCCCAAAGTCACTGCTTTGGGATGCATCCAGTGAGAGGCGGGGAAAGAGTGGTGAAGGTGTCCCCGCGCCTCAGCTACCTCAGCCTGTAAGAGCTGCGTATCACCTCTGCCCACATTCTACTTCTACTGGTGAGAAGATCAAGCATGGCCCCATCCCATGCAGGGGCCTGGGAAACGCGGCTCCACTATGTGCCCAGGAATGAGAGGAGACAGGTTTGTGAGGGCCAGCCGATCTCTGCCCTGTCACCTATCACAGAAACAGCTCTTTCCACCTTGGCACTCAGATTTCATTGAGTTATGTCAGTGCCAAGATTGAGAAACTCTGATTTATGTAATATGTGACTAAATTACATAATTACAATAATAAGAAAATTACAAGGTCCAATAACAAAAGCTGTGCAACTAGAAGGACCTGCAACTAAAATATACAACTATGTACCGGGGGGACTTGGGGAGATAAAGCAGAAAAAAAAAAAGGATTGGCAACGGTTAGCTCAGGTGCCAATCTTTAAAAAAAAAACACAAAAGCTGTGTGATAAGCACAGCTCTACTGATGAAGCGGAAGTCCTCAGCTGTTCTCTCTAGAGAGAGCGGCCAAGTTTGAGCATTTGACGTGCATGGACACCACGCATTGCAGTTTATGGAGGAAACGGAGAACAGCATTTAAGTAGGTGAGTGAGTTGATTTAGTTCAAGTCTACTAAGAGACTTTCACTGTTCCCCCCTCGTAGGGTTGAGGGGGGTATTCATGAAATAATGCATGTAGGGTGCGTTCCATCACCTTACATCAGTAGTCAACCTCGGGACAATAGACACTCTGGGCGGGACAATCCTTCGTTGTAGGGCCTCTGCTATGCACTGCAGGATGTGTAGCAGCATCCCTGGCCACTACCCACAAATGCCAGTAGCAGCCTTCTAGCTGTGGAACTGAAAATGTCCCCAGACACAGCCAAATGTCTCTGGTGGAGTAAAATCACTCACAGTTGTGACCTATCCTTTTTGTGGTGCCTGGCACTTCCTAGTAACGTATGATATCTGGTTCCCTTCTCTGCATCCCCCACCTCCATACCTTCTACCCAGGATTCCTCCATGTCGGCAATGTGATGATGAGTCCATCAGAGCAACAGCCCTCTTGACTCAAAAGTGGAAAAGGAAAGTTAATAATACATTGAAGTCATCTGGCATTTTACCAGTTTTCTAGTTGCTCATACATGGGTGCTAGAAAATGAGATTGCCTTCTGAGAGTTAAAATAGTAAAACTCATACACAGCGAATGTGGGAATAAACTGAGATGTTTTCTGGAAAGTGTGACTGAAGAGTTTGGAAACATCCTAGACTCTAATCAAAGTAAATTGGGTGTAATTTCAGAAAGATAAAATTGTAATTTTTGAGGGTAAACTTAATCAATTGTACCTTGTTCAAAGAAAGGCTGTGTAACAGAAATAGGGAACAACCTAGTTTCATCTTGGTTTTTTACTCTTGTAAACTGCGAAAGGAAATATCGCTCTACCCATGTATTACTGACGACCCTACATGGATAAGTATTTCTATAGAATGAATTCCTACAAATTGAATTAAAAGGTAATAGATACACACATTGCCTTCCGAAAGCTTAGTATGAATTCAGATTTCCACTCCCACCAACGATATAAGTGACTATCCATTTCCCAAAAGCGTGAATTACATATTATTTTGCTTTTTAACTTTAGCCAGTGTGATGAGTATAAATTAGTAAACCAATCTTATTTTAGTTTGCTGGTGAGATGAGTTTCTAAGTCGTTTGTATTCTGTTATAAATTATCTTTTTAAATAATTGTTCTTATTAATTTGTAGGAACTTTTTATATGTAATGAATTGTAACCTATTCTCTGCTCTATATGCTGCAAATATTTTTCTATAGTCTGCTGATTGTCTTTTGATTTTGTTTATAATGTCTTTCTTCAAAAAGAAGTTTAACATTTCCATACTGTCATATTTGATAATCTTTCCTTTTATGGCTTCTGGTATTTACGGCTTATTTTTAAAAAACTTTCCCTGTTAACAATATTATTTTCTTATACTACTTTTATAATTTGGGGGTTATTTTTCTTATATTTCGATCTTTAGTTCCCTTTAATCTTATTTTCGGAAGTAGTGTGAGGTATAAATCTAATTTTATTTTATTTCCAAATTAATATCTAATAATCCCAAGACCTCATCCCCAATAGTTTGAAATACCACCGTGATGACTTGCTAGATGCCCATTTATATAGAGTTTCTGGACTATTTATTCTCTTGTACTAATTTATTTATCCCAGTGCTAATACCATACTGTGCTAATTACTGAAGCTTTGTGGTACACTGTGAGATCCTCTGTCCTTGTTCTCTTTAACTATTCTTGGCTATTGCACATTTTGCCCCCAGATAAACTTTAAAGTCTGGCACTGTATTTCACATTGTAACAAATGTATCAATGTCCTGCTTCCAGAGAATGGCAGTTCACTTCCGGCTGACGCCTGGCAGCTGTCGGCAGGCTAAGACTCCCTGCCGTGTCCATTGGAACCAAGCACAGAGGTGTGTTTTTTCATAGAAACCTGGCGGGCTGTCTATCTGTTCTAGGCTGCCTATGGGCTATAAGGCAGAGACAGAAATTCGCTGAGCCAGACTGCGTCCTCAATTCTTTGTCTGCAAGGTTGTTTAGACACAGCCCTGCACTTGGTCTGGGTGACCACTTCTGCAGGGGCTCTGTTGCTTAATGACTACGTGCAACTCTAAGAAACTTTTGTTTCTTACTTACTCTGCTTCTGAGGGAGAAAATGGACTGGGTCTCCTTTCTCACTAGTTCTCAAGTTTGACACCCATTATACACTTGTCCTGGTCAAAGAACTCATTTTACCGGGGAATACATCATGACATTTGTTTACAGGGTATGCAGTGGGAAGCTCTCCGGGGGGGGGGGGGGGGCCAGGTTCCTCGCATCTCACTTACCCACATTTCCAGTTATCTGGATACCTCTCTGTTCTAATCAAGGCATTAACTTGAGCCATAGAAAGGGCATGGCAGAGAATTCACCTGTTGCAGTGTAGCAAAAGGAATTAATAATATCTTTTTTATTGTTTTATTGAGGTAACATTGGTTTATAATGTTATATAAATTTCAGGTGTGGATAATTATATTTCAGCCTCTGTGTAGACTGCATCGTGCTAAAATCTAGTTTCAATCCGTCACCATACACATGTGCCCTGTTACCCCTTTCACCCTCCCTCCGCCCCCTTCCCCTTTGGTAACCACTAATCTGTTCTCGGTATCTGTGTGTTTGTTTATCGTCCACATATGAGTGAAATCATATGGCATTTGTCTTTCTCTCTCTGCCTCATTTCGCTTGGCATACCTTCAAGCTCCATCCATGTCGTCACAAATGGCACAAGTTCATCTTTTTGTATGACTGATAGTATTCCACTGTATGTATGTACCACATTCTCTTTATCCATTCATCCATTGATGGACACTTGGGTTGCTTCCAAGTCTTGGCTATTGTGAATAATGCTGCAATGAACATAGGAGTGCATATATCTTTTCGAATTAGTGTTTTCATCTTCTTTGGATGAATACCCAAAGTGGAATTGATTATTTATACTCTTAATTTTTTGAGAAATCTGCATACTGTTTTCCATAGTGGCTGCACCAGTTTACATTCCCACTAGCGGTGTACCGGCTTCCCTTTTCTCCACATCCTCTCCAACACTTGTTATTTCTTGTCTTTTTAATAATAGCCATTCTGATGGGTGTGAGGTGATACCAAGTTACAGTTTTGATTTGCATTTTTCTAATAATCAGTGATGTTGAATGTCTTTTCATGTGCCTGTTGCCCATCTGTTTATCTTCTTTGGAAAAATGTCTGTTCATATCCTCTGCCCATTTTTTAATTGGGTTGCTCAATTTTTGTTGTTGAGTTGTATGAGTTCTTTATATATTTTGGAAATTGACTCCTTATCAAGTATATGGTTTGCAAATATCTTCTCCCAATTGTTAGGTTATCTTTTCATTTTGTTGATGGTTTCCTTTGCTGTACAGAAGCTTTTTAGTTTGATGTAGTCCCATTTGTTTATTTTTTCTTTTGTTTCTCTTGCCCAAGGAGACATGATCTTCAAAAAGACACTGCTTGGGCCAGCCTGGTGGTGTAGTGGTTAAGTGCGCACGCTTCAGCGGCCCACGGTTCATCAGTTCAGATCCCGGTTGCAGACCTATGCACTGCTTGTCAAGCCATGCTGTGGCAGGCGTCCCACATAAAATAGAGGAAGATGGTCACAGATGTTAGCTCAGGGCCAGTCTTCCTCAGCAAAAACAGGAGAATTGGCAGCAGATGTTAGCTCACAGCTAATTTTCCTCAAGAAAAAAAAAAAGATAGTGCTAAGGGGCCAGCCCCATGGTCAAGTGGTTAAGTTCATGCGCTCCATTTCAGCGGCCCAGGATTCACCAGTTCGGATCCTGGGCAGGGACCTACGCACCAAGCCATGCTGTGGAGGCATCCCATGTAGAAGGACTAGAATGACCTGCAGCAAGGATCTATAACTATGTACAGGGGCTTCGTGGAGAAAAATAAAGAGGAAGATTGACAACAGATGTTAGCTCAGGGCCAATCTTCCTCCAAACAAAAAAAAAAGAGAGATACTACTAAGACATGTCCAAGAGTGTGCTGCCTTATGTCTTCTTCTACCAGTTTTATGGTTTCAGGTCTAACATTCAAGTCTTTAATCCATTTTGAGTTAGTTCTTGTGGATGGTGTAAGATAATGGTCTGCTTTCATTCTTTTGCATGTGGCTGTCCAGTTTTCCCAACACCATTTATTGAAGAGACTTCCTTTTCTCCATTGCATGTTCTGGGCACCTTTGTCACAGATTATCTGTCCATAGACGTGTGGTTTTATTCCGCAGCTCTCAATTCCGTTCCACTGATCTGTGTTTCTGTTTTTGTGCCAGTACCATGCTGTTTCAACTACTACAGCTTTGTAGTATATTTTGAATTCAGGGAGTGTGACACCTCCAGATCTGTTGTTTATTCTCAGGATTGTGTTGGCTATTCGGGGTCTTTTGTTGTTCCATATAAATTTTAGGATGCTCTGTTCTATTTCTGTGAAGAATGTCACTGGAATTCTGATTGGGATTGCAGTGAATCTGTAGATTGCTTTAGGTAATATAGACATTTTAGCTGTTTATCCTTCCAATCCGTGAGCACAAATTATCTTTCCATTTCTTCACGTCATCTTCAGTTTCTTTCAACATGTCTTATGGTTGTCAGTGGATAGGTCTTCCACCTCCTTGGTTAAATTTATTCCTAGGTATTTTATTCTTTTTGTTGTGACTGTAAATGAGATTGTATTCCTGACTTCTTTTTCTGCTGGTTCCTGTATAGAAATGCAACTGATTTTCATATGTTCGTTTTGTACCCTACAACCTTATTGTATTCATTAGTTATTTCTAATAGTTTTTTGGTGGATTCTTCAGCATTTTCTATAAATAGCAGTATGTCATCCGTAAATAGTGACAGTTTTCCTTCTTCCTTTCCAATTTGGATGACTTTTATTTCTTTTTCTTGCCTAATTGTTCCAGCTAGAATTTCCAACAATATATTGAATAAGAGTCGTGAAAGTGGGCATCGTTGTCTTGTTCCTGTTCTTAGAGGAATAGCTTTTAGTTTTTCACCATTGAGTGTGATGTTGGCTGTGGGTTTGTCATATATGGCCTTTATTATATTGAGGTACTTTCCTTTTATACCCATTTTACTGAGAGTATTTATCATAAATAGATGTTCAATCTTGTCAAATTCTTTCCCTGCATCTATTGAGATAATCATGTGATTTTTATTCTTCGTTTTGTTAATATGATGTTTCACATTGTTGATTTGCAGATGTTGAACCATCCCTGCATGCTTGGAATAAATCCCACTTGATCATGGTGTACAATCCTTTTAATGTACTGTTGTATTCATTTTGCTAATATTTTGTTAAAGATTTTTGCATCTATGTTCATTAGCAGTATTGGCCTGTAATATTCCTGTTTTTGTGTTGTCCTTGTCTGGTTTTGGTATCAGGGTGATGTTGGCTTTGTAGAATGAATTAGGAAGCATCCCCTCCTCTTCAATTTTTTGGAAGAGTTTGAGAAGGATGGGTATTAAGTCTTCTTTGAATGTTTGGTAGAATTCACCAGAGAAGTCATCTGGTCCTGGACTTTTATTTTTTGGGGGAGGTTTTTGATGACTGTTTCAACCTCTTTACTCCTAATTGGTCTTTTCAGATTCTCTTTGTCTTCTTGATTCATTTTTGGGAGGTTGTATGATTCTAAGAATTTATCCATTTCTTCTAGATTATCCAATTTGTTGGTATGTAACTTTTCATAGTATTCTCTTATAATCCTTTGTATTTTTGTGGTATCTGTGGTATCTCTTTTAGTTCTGATTTTATTTATTTGAGCCTTTTCTCTTTTTTTCTTACTGAGTCTGGCTACGGGTGTATCAATTTTATTTATCTTTTCAAAGAAACAGCTCTTAGTTTCATTGATTCTTTCTATTATTGGGGTTTTTCCGAGTTTTGTTTGTTTGTTTGTTTTTGTTTTATTTGCTGAGGGAAATTCGCCCTGAGCTAACATCTGCTGCCAATCTTCCTCCATTTGTATGTGAGCTGCCACCACAGAATGGCCACTGACAGATGAGTGGTGTAGGTCCATGCCCAGGAACTGAACCCAGGCCACCAAAGTGGAGCACACCGAACTTAACCACTAGGCCACCAGGGATGGCCCTTTTCTATTGTTTTTTAGTCTCTATTTCATTTACTTCAGGTCTGATTTCTATTATTTCCTTCCTTCTACTGACTTTGGGCTTTATTGTTCTTTTTCTACTTCTTTTAGGTATAGTGGTTAGATGTTTGATATTTTTCTTGTTTCTTCAGGTAGGCCTGTAGTGTTATAAACTCCCCCCCTTAGTGCTGCTTTTGCTGTGTTCCATAAGTTTTGGTATATTGTGTTTTCACTTTCATTTGTCTCCAGGTATTTTTTTAATTTCTCCTTTGATTTCTTCATTGATTCAATAATTGTTCAGTAGCATGTTATTTAGTCTCCATGTATTTGTGACTTTTCCAGTTTTCTTCTTGTAGTTGATTTTTAGTTTCATACCATTGTGGTCAGAGAAGATGCATGATATGATTTCAATCATCTTAAATTTGCTGAGCCTTGCTTTGATTCCCAACGTATGGTCTATCTTTCAGAATATTCCATGTGCACTTGAGAAGAATGCATATTCCACTCCTTTTGGATGGAACATTCTATATATATCTATTAAGTCCATCTGGTCTAGTGTTTTATTTAAGGCCTTTGTTTCCTTGTTGACTTTCTGTCTGGATGATCTGTCCATCTACGTAAGTTGGGTGTTATAATCCCCTACTATTATTGTGTTGCTGTCAACTTCTCCCTTTAGGTCTGTTAATAGTTGCTTTATATACTTTTGTGCTCCTATGTTAGGTGCATATATATTAATAAGTGTTATGTCTTCTTGTTGGAATGTCCCTTTTATCATTATTTATCATCTTTGTCTCTTGTTGCCTTTTTTTCTTTCTTGAAGTCTGCTTTGTCTGATATGAGTACGGCAACGCCCATTTTCTTTTGATTGCCATTTGCTTGGAGTATTGTCTTCCAGCCCTTCACTCTGAGCTTATATTTGTCTTTAGAGCTGAGATGGGTCTCCTGGAGGCAGGATATTGTTGTGTCTTGTTTCTTGTCCATCCAGCCACTCTGTGTCTTTTGATCGGAGAATTCAATCCATTTACTTTTAGAGTGATTATTGATAGATGGGGACTTAGTGCCATTTTAACTTTTGTTTTCTGGTTGTTCTATATTCCATTGTTTCTTTTTCCTTGTATTTCTGTCTGCAATTTCAGCTTGGTGATTTTCTGTTATGTTTTTCTCAGTTTTCTCTTTATTTGTGATTTGTGACTCTGCTGTGTTTTTTTTTTTGTATTGTGGTTACCACAAAGTTTGTATAAAAGATCTCATAGGGGCTGGTCCAGTGGTGCAGTGGTTAAGTTCGCACATTCCACTTTGGTGGCCCAGGGTTCACCAGTTTGAATCCCGGGTGCAGACGTGGCACCATTTGGCAAGCAATGCTGTGGCAGGCGTCCCACATATAAAGTCAAGGAAGATGGGCATGGATGTTAGCTCAGGGCCAGCCTTCCTCAGCAAAAAGAGGAGGATTGGCAGCAGATGTTAGGTCAGGGCTAATCCTCCTAAAAAAGAGAGAGAGAGAGAGACAGAGATCTGATAGATGAGATAGTCCTTTTTCTGCTGATAGCCTCCTATCTCCATTAATCTATGCAGGTTGCACGCTTTTCCTCTTCCCCTTCTATGTTTTTGTTATCACGAATTATCCTTTTTTGTGTTGTGAATTTGTGACCAAATTGAAGTGTTTATAGTTATTTTTGCTGATTTCTTTCCCTTTGGCCTTTATGTTATAATTGTTTACTAACTTATTCTGATATAGAGTTGCAGTTTTCTGATTCTGTCTATTTATCACTTTGCTCAAAGCTCTGTAAACCTTCGTCTTTTTGCTTCAGGCAGGCAGGCTCCCTCCTTTCCACATTTCTTGTAAGGCAGGTCTGTGGCCATGAACTCCCTCAGCTTCTGTTTGTCTGGGAAACCTTTTACTTCTCCTTCATACCTGAAGGAGAACTTCACTGGATAGAGTATTCTTGGTGATAGTTTCTCTGTTTTAATATTTTGACTATATCGTTCCATTCTCTCCTAGCCTGTAGAGTTTCTGCTGAGAAATCTGCTGATAACTAATGAGGGTTCCTTTGTAAGTGATTTTCTTCTCTCTGGCCACCCTTAATATTCTTTCCTTGTCATTGACTTTTGACAGTGTTAGTATAATATGCCTTGGAGAAGATCTTTTTGTGTTGAGATAATTAGGAGTTCTAATAGCTTCATGTACTTGTATATCCAGTTCTTTCCCTAGGTTTGGGAAGGTCTCAGCTGTATTTCTTTAAATAAGCTCTCTGCTCCTTTCTCCCTCTCTTCTCCTTCTAGGATACCTGTTATCCTTATGTTGCTTTTCCTAATTAAGTCAGATATTTCTCATAGAATTTCTTCATTTTTTCAAAATCGTAGTTCTCTCTCCTCTCCCACTTGAATCATTTCTAGATTTCTATCTTTGAGCTCACTAATTCTCTTTTCCATATGGTCTGCTCTATTTTCAATGCTTTCTACTTTATTTTCATCTCCAGAATTTCTGTTTGGTTTTTTTGTTTTAGAGTTTCAATCTCTTTGGTAAAGTACCCCTTCTGTTCCTTAATTTTATTCCTGATCTCATTGACCTGTCTTTCTGAGTTTTCTTGTAACTTGTTGAGTTTCTTCATGACAGCTATTTTGAATTCTCTGTCAGATTGTAATCTGTGACTTCAAGTTTGGTTTCTGAAAAGTTGTCACTTTCTTTCAGTTCTTCCATGTTACTGGGGTTCCTCATGGTGCTTGATGAGTTGATCCTCTGCTGGTGCATTTGTGGTAGTAGTCACTTTTCTTATTTGGATATCACCCTGGTGACTTTGTTTCTGAGCTGCTTCTGGTTGTATTTGAGAGCCTGCACTTACCACACTCCACTGCCTCTGCCTGAGGCATCATCAGTGCCCTCCTTGTGCCCCTTGTGGCTCTGAGGTTGCTGGGCTTGCTGCTTATGGTGTTGCTGCAGTCTCAGGTGTCACCCCCAGGGTCACTAGGCTGTGAGCACTTCTGCTGGTTCTAGGGTTGCATGGGTCTCATGCTCCCCACTGGCTATCCATGGCCTTGGGTGCTGCTGTCCCATGCACCACCTGCATTGCTGCTCCTGGGTTGTCTTGGGGTGCTACTGCCCTGTGCACCATCTGCACTGCTGCTGCTGGGTTGTCTGTGGGTGCTGCTGCACTGCTGCCAGGGGAACTGGATTCACAGGTATTACTGTTGCTGCTGGGGCCCAGGTTCTTGTATGCAGCCCCTGCTGCTGGTAGAGCCAGTGTCAGGGGTACTACCACTGGGGCTGGGTCTCATAGGTTCTGCTGTGGCTCCTGAAGCGTTGGGTTGCAGGTTCCACCTGCCACTGCTCGGGGGAGGAGCAGGGGCTAAGCTGTGAGTGTTGTTGCTGCTCCTATACGCTCTGGTCACTGACACATGCAGTTGCACTTTTTGAAACCCTGGGTCAGGGCACCCCGTCCCAGCTAGGAAAATCTGTTTTGGATGCTGTCTCCTGTGCCAGAAAGACTAGCACCATCTCAGATGTATAGATACACCTCTCAGGGTTCTGGTGTGCTGTGCAGGGAGTCCTTTGTTGGTCAATGGATGTCTGACTGGTTGTAACTTAGTGGGGAGAGCCAAAGAGAATGACTCACTCCACCATCATTCTGATGTCACTCTCTGACCTGACTTTCTTTACACATGATACAAACATCTCTCACCTTGAAGACCCCAATAAGTCACTAAGCCAGGGAAAGTTCATGATTTCTTCTTTATGGAGAATGTGTATGCCCTTGGAAAGCCATGCCAATGTTTTCTTGATATAGCTCCTGGTAGTTCAGAACATCTGATGCTGGCAGAACAGAAAGGGCATCCCACAACTGGATTAACTACAAAACTGCCTTATGTGCTTTCAGCTGTACAGCCTAGACAGGTGTTTGTCCCTGTCTTGCCATGCTCTGTGCAAGGCTGAGAGAGAGAACCTACACAGTCAGTTAGTGCAATGTTTTGCTGCAGTGCAGTTCCCCAAAGCTTTGACTTCAGTGAGCTAGACCATGTCTAAGTTCCAAGAGGCTGAGGGTAACAGTACTAAAGGCCAGTGGTCACCTGTCCTGAAAGGAAGGGATCTCTACATCCCTGTTCCACCTCAGCAGGAACCCAGATCCCACCTCAACTCCACAGACCATTCCATATTTTCTCTGTTGGCCTACTGATTACAAATCATCTTCCTTGCACTGTTTTATGTCTTAGTGAAGCGAAGCTCCCAAAGTGTGGTGCCGTGAATGGCACAGCGTGATTGTACCACAGTCCAGGATCCTGCCACGCAGGTATTAGTGTTTCCTATTTGCAGAGGAAATGTTTGGAAGCACTGTAGTAAAGAATCATTTGAGAGCCAGCCCTGACGGCCTAGTGGTTATAGTTTAGCACCCTCTGCTTTGTGGCCCAGGTTCAGTTCCCAGGCACAGAATCATACCACTTGTCTGTCAGTAGCCATGCTGTGGCAGTGGCTCACATAGCAGAAACAGAAGAATGTACAACTATAGACAACTATGTACTGGGGCTTTAAGGGGGAAAAAGGAAGAAAAAAGGAGGAAGATTGGCAACAGAGGTTAGCTTATGGCAAATCTTCCCCTGCAAAAAAAATAAAAAGAATCATTTGATTAGAAGTAATAAAATTCACTCAAATTTGCAAAAAAAGAGAGATTTATTAAAAGACCATGGAGATGTTTCATTAAACTAAGAACAGGAAATACTGGGCCTCAAAGAGGATGGGCACTGGTGACGTTCTCTCTCCCCCAATCCTGCTCCCCAATAGACCTTCTCTGCTCCATTTGCTTATTAAACCAAACATGGCTGCCTCAGACCCGCATTCATATAACTTCCTATTTCTAGAAAGTTTGGGGTCTTTGAGCCACCCATTTCAAAATCCTGAGAGACAATTTAATTGAGCCAGCATGAGTCAGGTGGCCTCTCCAGCCATGCTTGGTGCAAATGCAATGACAACAGTCATGGGTTTGACACACACACACACCCCCCCACCCCAGGTCTCTGTTGGGGCTCTGAAAGGAGACAGAAGGGGTAGGACAGGTCTGGGTGGACTGACATACTGACCCACTTATCTGCCATGAAGCCTTAGGAACCTACAAGTCTAAGACCCCTCCTGGGCCTTGGTCAACTCACTAGAATGAAGGCTCCTTCATGAATATGTGGGTGGAGAATCATTGACCTTCCTGAGGGGTGCCTCCAGGAATGCCCAAAAGGTGTGTTCAGTTTTTAAAACTCCAGCCATCCTAATTGTGTCAATGAAGAGTGGAAAGGGGACAATGACAGTCATCTTAGAAACCCTCTGCTGGAGGCAGAGTAAGAATTGAGCGGGTAGTGTCTTGATGGCATCGGTCTTCGAATATCCAGTAATTTGAGTATTTCCATTAGAAAGAACTTGTTGAAATACCTTTTGATTTGTCCTTATTCTCTGGATCTACTCTTTCCATGGAGTGCAACCCTGACATTCATAGACAGGGTCAGGTATTTTTCATGCAAGGAGTGGAAAATGCCTGGATCCCTTTCAAAGAAATTGCTACAATAAAGTGGTGGGGGAACTCCAGGAGCTGAGGTCGCCACAACACCGAGTGGGGACAACAGAGTGAATCATCATAGAGAACAATCCGTTCTCCCAGGAAGGCGTGTATCCCAGGTTGCTGCCATCACAATCAACTGAGCTGCTTGTTAAAATGTAGACCCTGGTCTGGCCCCAGATCCACCCAGTCAGAGGCCCTGGGTTGGGGCAGGCTGTGTGCATTTTAACAAGCTCCCCGGGCAGGCTGGTGTGCACTAACATCTAGGAACGTCTGTCCCAGAACCTGAAGCTAGAGCTCCTTGGAATGAGCTGACTTGCACCAACACTCAGGGTCTCTTTGAGAATGAGATGAAAACAATGGCAGCTCTTCCCAGAAGCACGTACATGAATATCTACACGGGAAAGGTGCACCCGGTCACACGGGCCTCACTGCTCCCTACAGCTCTTCTGCAAACCTGGGTTAAGACTCCCCCATACTGGAGAAGATAATGACCCTGAAATGTCTTCAGGGAAGAGGAAGAGGGTAACACAAACTACTGAAGGAAGTGGGTCCGGGAAAGGAGCCAGTTACACAAAGTCATGAGGTTTCTGCAGTCAGAAAGGTTTTGGTCCCAACCGTGGTGACCACTTATTAGCTATGTGACATCAATCAAGTTAATCTCCCTAGGACTCAGTTTCTTCATCTAAGACTCAGCTTCTTCATCTGTCAAATGGTAAAAATAATTTCTCTTAAAAGGATTGTAAAGAATTTTAGAAGAGATGCTATATCTGAAGCACTTAGCATAATAATTGTCACATAGTTGATGATAAAGAAGTGATATCTATTTTATCTGGGGGTCAATAGGTCAGTAAACAATCAGGCTCCCTTCTGAGGAATAAAGACGAGAAGGCACGTACCTAGAAGTCCCCAGCAGGAATACGCTCCTGGAGAGAAGATTGCTGCGAGGGAGCGCTTGTGCCAATCACAGCTGCTCTCTCCACCCTGCACAGGCAGCAAGCAACACTTCCCTGGAGGGGGCTTTCCTCACCATTGACGCAAAAATCAGAATGCAGATGCGATGAGCAGGGAAGAGACAAAGAGGGTCGTAAGGAAATGTGATAGGAACGCAGAACCAAAGAGAATAGCACAGATGTGGGGAGAGTCCACATCTCTAGAAGGTTAGAGCTGAAAGGGACCTCAGGGATCAGCTGACAAACCCGTTATTAACCAAACCTCTGATGAGCCTTTTTTCTACATCTCTTTACATTTTGCCAAAGATAATATTCACTTTAATGTTGCAAAGCCTTAGTTTGCTTTTTGTGTTTCCTGTCTCCATAATTGAATGTTAGGCCGTCCTTTTGTATAAGCAAATTGGTCTCACAAAAAGAGCATTAAAAAGTGAGAAAATACAAACAAATTCTCTCAGCTCTGAAATTCTCCTACAACTCAAATGGTTGACACAAATAATTTAGGGGTGATGGAATTGCTCAAGTGCACAGGGGGACAGCATTCATCCATGCCCTGGCAGGGAGAAGGAACCGTCTCCCTGCACAGCTGGAAGACAGGGGCCTCCGCTCTGCAGGGAGGGCTCGCTGGCCCCTCCTCCCAGACAGCTGGCACTGGTGCTGGGGACCGACTCCTCTTGCGCGAAAGTCTCGTGGGGCGAGGCAGGGGTTGTGCTTCCAGGTGCCCCACCTCTGCTGTAACCTGCAACCTTTGAACTTCTGGAAACTAAATTCCAGGCTTTTGAGGGTACTGAGCCAGGGTAGTGAGGCTGGAAGGGCCACAGCCCAGGTAGGACATGCTGTAATAGCATGGACACCTGAGCGCTTGGGCCCCATACAGCTGATCCTGATGGCACACCTGCATATGCCTGTAGGGACCCTTCCCAATGCCTCTCTGCTGTCAGGAACTGTCCAGCATGGACCAGAAGAGCCAGGCCATCTTCCCAGGGCGTCTTTAGGAGGGCCATCCAGAACTTGCTCCTATTCCATCCTCGTCTGTCTAGAAAGGATGGAAACAACTGCAGGACGCAAGGAGGCTGGCTTTGAAGCCAGATTGCTTCAGCAGCCACAGTCCTTACATGAAGGCTCATTTCTCTCCTCCCTGGACGAGAGCACACAACCCAACACAGCCTGCCTCATCCAGGCCAGCCTTGTGGGGGTGGGGGGAGGACAGGGTCTAAATTCCAGGGCTTTTCAGTGAACTACTGAGAAAGGTTGTTGGTGTCATTATCTTTCTCTCAAGAAATGAAATCTGTCAAGCGTGCATTATGCTGCTGATCTCCAAGCCCACAGAGTCATTTACTAGTTTCTTTAAAGCATGACTGAGCTCCCACTCTCTGCCAGGTGCCAGATGAGATGCTGGGGAGGCCAAGACAAGTAAGACATGGCCCCTGCTCCCATCTCAGCATCTTGGGAAGACAGAAACTTAACAGCTTACTCTAATACAACAAAGTAAGTGTTGCAACTTGTATTAATTTGGTTTCAACTCAGGCAAAAAAGAACTTAATGGTTTGGAGAATCTAATAGTTTGTAGAATCTAAGAAAAATAAAAAACCACAACACAGCAAAGGCAGGGAAGCCTCCAGAACAACTGGGAACAGATTCAAACACTCGGAACTGTCTCCCTCCCTCCCCGCTGCTTTTGCACCGCCCACTCATTCTCTCAGTAAAGACCAGCCTTGTCGACATGTGGAGATCGCCCCTGCAGCCCCTCCCTGAGCTTAGAGCCTTCCAAACTCCAGCACCTGAGACGTGTCACTCTTTCTTGCTTCCTGTTTGAAAAATCCCAGGGAGGCACTTTAGTCCATCTTGTGTCAGGTGTCCGCCCTCAGGCAAACCTCCTGGTAAATCATATGCCCGCTCCTAAAAGAGGCCCTGCCTGCAGGGGCAGGAGCAGGGGGCAGGTACAGGAGGGCACATGCCTTTAGATCAACCCCAGAAGTTGTGGGGTCCTTTCTTCTCCAGGTCGGGCTGCTGGATACAGTACAGGCGCTCTAATATTGCATGGCACATACTTATGCTAAAAAATCGTTCGCATCTGTCTGAATGTAACCGGGCATGCTGTATTTGTATTTGTTTATTTATGTTTGCATTTACAAATCTGACCACGCTCTTTCTCGGGCACTGCAAGGGAAAGGGCAGGGTCTGGGTGCCAGATGATTTGATAGCAGTGCTAGCAATGGTGGGAAAATGGCTAAATTTTCCAGGTTAGGTTCTTTGATGGTAACACTCAGAAATTGACGTGGGTCGACAGAAACAACACGAAATGCATTGAGAGGCCGTCAGGGAAGGCCACCTCTTTGCACGACTCCAGGGACAGCACTCTTATGGCGCCCTCCACAGTTGTGCGGTGTGGCCGTGCTGACTGCAGGGCAGCCCCAGAATGAAAGGGGCATTTGGGCACTTCACCTGGTGGATCTGGGGCCACCCCTACCACGCAGCTCACATGCTGTTTCCTCCCTGTTAACTGTGGTGCAGGCTTCTCACACCTCTTCAAGAACGTATATTGAAATGCAAGAGAGAGTAACGGCATTTAAGGATAACCTTGAATTTGCTCTGATTAATCAGTTGTGAACCCAGCTCAATATTCAGAGTAGTAAGAACTCATGGGTCAAGACAACTCAATCCTAACTGCCATCCTTCTTGTTACCTGGACACAGCACCGTGTTACCAGGAGAGACATTCTAGTCAGGTTTGGGCCACACACTTAGTCATTGGAGAGGGTGGACATTGGTCACATGGAATAGGCAGTAGGCACTTCTCTGAAGGGAATGCGAGATGCTGTGAGCAGAAAAAGGTGGAAGGGATGCTTGGGGAGGCAAAGCCTGCAGATGTCCACTCTGATGACATCCATGTGTTGTGTCTACACTGAAGAGCTGGCACTCCATGGTCCTTGCCCTGTGGTGCTGCAGACCATGGGAGGGAATGCTGGCCAGCCACAGCCCTGGCCAGTCACTGACCAGTCCCTCAGGCTGGGAGTTCTCCACAGCAGTGTCATGACAACCAGCCCCACCACAGTCAGGTATGAGGGGAAGAAAGATTTGTGACTAAGAATGCTGAAATCACTTTTGCAGGAATCCATCTTTTAAAAAATAAATGAGATCAAATTCAAGGCTACATCTTCAATAATGTCACTCTGACTTCCTCACATTGCGATAGACATTCCTGAGTGGGGACTAGAAGGAGTAGATTTGGGACACAGACCACTACAGACAACCGCAACCACAGCCATTGAGAGGTGACTGCCACTGCGACTCCACATGAATGACGGTGCTGCTTTACTCCCCATGAAACCAGGCTGGGTGGGGCTGTGTCTTCATCTGAGTTGGTTCATAGGTATGAGTCCTCCATGTGTGCATCATCCGCCACCTGGTATGTGGCAGAGATGACAAGGGTCTGGAGGACAGGTACGCCAACAGCCTGACCTTGCCGGCCCTGAGGGTAATGAGGAGAGAGGAGACATGTCTGGGTGTTTAGAGAGTCAGAACAGCATGCTGCTCACCAACTCACTGGCTTTTGGTGGAGATCAGATTAAATGCTACATGTCAAACACTCAGAACAGTGATGGATATGTAGCAAGATCTCCGTAACTGCTGATTGTGTTCTTTGCATAGTTAAGATACAAGCTCAGCTGCTGTAACAAAGGCGATAAAAATAGTGGCTTAACTAGAAAGCGTGTTCAAAGAAGTAATAGCAGAGAACTTCCCAAATCTAGGGAATGAGAGTGAAATATGTGTGGAGGAAGCTTCCAGATCTCCTAGATTTGTCAATGTAAAAAGACAAACCTCCTGGTAAATCATATGCAAGGCATATAGTAGTAAAACTGACAAAAATGAATGACAAAGAAAGAATACTCAGGGCAGCAAGGCAGAAGAAAAAGCGACTCCTATCAGATTTTCAGCAGATTTCTCTGCAGAAACCTTACAGGCTAGGAGAGAATGGAATGACATATTCAAAGCTTTAAAAGACAAGAATCTTCAGCCAGGAATACTCTATCCAGCAAAAATATCCTTCAGGTATGAGGGAGAAATCAAATCTTTCCCAGACAAAAGCTAAGGGACTTCGCAGCCACGAGACCTCCCCTACAAGAAATCCTCAAGAAGGCCCTCATACCTGAAAAAGGTAAAAAACGAGGAAGGGGTCACAAAACACAGAGTAAGGAGACAAGTAGATAGACAGAATCATAATAGGATAGCAAATATTCAACTATAGCATTAGGCTAAAGGGAAGGAAAACACCAAAAACAAAGACAATCTTGTCACTTTAACCACAAACTCACAACACAAGTTGGAATAAGATATGAGAATAATAACTTAGGAGGGGAGTGGGAAAGGGACTGAATCAGTTTAGATGAAGGAAATAACAGGCCATCAGAAAATGGACTATGTTATGCACAAGATTCTGAATACAAACTTGAGGGTAGCCACTAAACTAAAAAGCAGAACAGAGACACAAAAAATAAATAAGGAAAAAACAAAGAAACACATCATAAAAAACTGCATCGTTCAATGAGTAGACCAAAACACACAGGACGAGAAACAAAGGAGATACAGGAAAACCGGAAAATGAGTGGTATAATGACAGCATTAAGTCCTCATACGTCAATAATCACCCTCAATGTAAACGGATTGAACTCTCCAATAAAAAGACACAGAGTCATAAGATGGATTAAAGAACAAGATCCAACAATTTGTTGCCTCCAGGAAACACATCTCAGCTCCAATGACAAGTACAGGCTCACAGTGAAGGGGTGGAAGATGATACTCCAAGCTAATGGCAAAGAAAAGAAAGCAGGTGTTACAATACTTATATCAGACAAAGTAGATTTCAAGATGAGGCAGGTAAAAAGAGACAAAGAGGGGCAGTGTATAATGATCAAAGGGACACTCCATCAAGAAAAAAATAACACTTATAAATATCTATGCACCCAACACAGGAGCACCAAAGTTCATAAAGCAACTATTAACCAACCTAAAAGAAGATATCAAAAACAACACAATAATAGTAGGGGACCTCAACACTCCACTCATATCATTGGACAGATCATCCAGACAGAAAATCAACAAGGAAACAATGGAATTAAATGAAAAGCTAAAACACTTGGACTTAATGGACATATATAGAACACTGCATGCAAAAACAGCAGAATACACATTCTTCTCAAGTGTGCACGGAACATTCTCAAGGATAGACCATATGTTGGGAAACAAGGAAGCCTCTATAAATTTTTAAAAACTGAAATAATAACAAGCATCTTCTCTAATCATAGTGCTATGAAGCTGGAAATTAATTACAAGAAAAAAGCTGAGAAAGGGACAAAGATGTGGAGACTAAACAACATGCTATTGAACGAGCAATGGATCATTGAAGAAATTAAAGGAGAAATCAAAAAATATCTGGAGACAAATGAAAATGATAACATGCCATACCAACTCATATAGCATAAAGGAAAAGCTGTATTAAGAGGGAAATTCATCACAATACAGGCTCACCTTAACAAACACAACAAGAAAAATCCCAAATAAGCAATCTCAAATTACACCTAACTGAATTAGAGAAAGAAGAACAAACAAAGCCCTAATTCAGTAGAAGAAGAGAAATAATAAAAATCAGAGCAGAAATAAATGCTATTGAAACAAAAAAGGCAGTAGAAAGGATCAATGAAGCAAAGAGATGGTTCTTTGAGAAGATAAATAAAATTGACAAACCCCTAGCCAGACTTACAAAGAAAAAAAGAGAGAAAGCTCAAATAAACAAAATCAGAAATGAAAGAGGAGAAATAACAACAGACTCCACAGAAATACAACGGATTATAAGAGAATACTACGAAAAACTATATGCCAACAAAATGGATAACCTAGAGGAAATGGATAAATTCTTAGACTCTTACAACCTCCCAAAGCTGAGTCAAGAAAAAACAGACAATCTGAACAGACCAATCACAAGGGAAGAGATTGAAACAGCAATCAAAAGCATCCCAAAGAATAAAAGCCCAAGATCAGATGGTTTTCCTAGGGAATTTTACCAAACTTTCAGAGAGGATTTAATACCTATCCTTCTCAAGCTATTCCAAAAAATTAGGGAAGATGGAACACTTCCTAACACATTCTACAAGGCAAATAGCACTCTGATACAAGCCTGACAAGGACAGCATGAAACAGGAGAACTACAGGCCAATAGTGCTGATGAACATAGATGCAAAAATCCTCAACAAAATACTGGCAACCCGAATACAGCAATACATCAAAAAGATCATACACCATGACCAAGTGGGATTCATACCAGGGATGCAGGGATGGTTCAACATCTGCAAATCAATCAATGTGATACACCACATCAACAAAATGAGGAATAAAAACCACATGATCATCTCAATAGATGCAGAGAAAGCATTTGACAAGATCCAATAGCCATTTATGATAAAAATTCTTAACAAAATGGGGATAGACAGAAATTACCTCAACATAATAAAGGCCATACATTACAGATCCGCAGCCAGCATCATACTCAATGGGCAAAAACTGAGCACCATCCCCCTGAGAACAGGAACGAGACAAGGATGCCCACTATCACCACTCTTATTCAACATAGTACTGGAGGTTTTGTCCAGAACAATTAGGCAAAATAAAGGAATAAAAGGAATCCAAATAGGGAGTGAAGAAGTGAAACTCTCGCTGTTTGCAGACAACATGATCTTATATATAGAAAACCCAAAAAAATCCATTGGAAAACTAATAGAAATAATTAACAACTACAGTAAAGTTGCAGGGTACAGAATCAACTTATAAAAATCAGCTGTTTTTCTATACTCAAATAACAAACTTACAGAAAGAGAACTCGAGAATACAATTCCATTTGCAATCGCAACTAAAAAAATAAAGTACCTGGGAATAAATTTAACCAAGGAGGTGAAGGACTTATACGATGAAACAATAAGACATTACTGACAGAAACTGATAATGACATAAAGAGATGGAAAGAGATTCCTTGCTCATGGATTGGAAGAATAAGCATAGTTAAAATGTCCATACTACCCAAAGCAATCTACAGATTCAATGCAATCCCAATCAGAATCCCATTGACATTCTTCATGGAAATAGAGCAAAGAATCCTAAAATTCATATGGGGCAACCAAAGATGCCGAATTGCTAAGGCAATCCTGAGAAAAAAGAACAAAGCTGGAGGCATCACAATCCCTGATTTCAAAATGTACTACAAAGCCATAGTGATCAAAACGGCATGGTACTGGTACAAAAACAGGCAAACAGATCAATGGCACAGAACTGAAAGCCCAGAAATAAAACCACACATCTATGGACAGCTAATCTTCGACAAAGGTGCCAAGAACATACAATGGAGAAAAGATAGTCTCTTCAATGAATGGTGTTGGGAAAACTGGACAGTCACATGATAAAGAATGAAGGTAGACCACTATGTCACACCATACACAAAAATAAACTCAATGGACGAAAGACTTGAAGATATGTCCTGAAACTATGAAACTCCTGGAAGATAATACTGGTAGTATACTCTTTGACATGTAACTAAAATGGATCTTTTCAAATATCATGTCCTCCCAGACAAGGGAAACAAAAGAAAAAATAAACAAGTGGGAATTCATCAGACTAAAGAGCTTCTGCAAGGCAAAAGAAACTAGGATCCAAACAAAGAGACTACCAACCAATTGGGAGAAAATATTTGCAAATCATGTATCTGACAAGGGGTTAATCAGCATAATATATAAGGAACTCACACAAATGAACAATAAGAAAGCAAACAACCTGATCAAAAAATGGGCAGAGGAGATGAACAGACATTTTTCCAATGATGATATACAGATGGCCAATAAACACATGAAAAGGTGTTCAACATCACTAATCATCAGGGAAATGCAAATCAAAACTATGCTAAGATACCACCTTACTCTTGTTAAAATGGCTCTAATCACTAAGACTAAAAATAACAAATGTTGGAGAGGGTGTGGAGAGAAGGGAACCCTCACACACTGCTGGTGGGAATGCAAACTGGTGCAGCCACTATGGAAAACAGTATGGAGCTTCCTCAGAAAACTAAAAATAGAAATACCATATGATCCAGCTATCCCACTGCTGGGTATCTATCCAGACAACTTGAAATCAACAATCCAAAGTAACGTATTCACCCCTATGTTCATTGCAGCACTATTCACAATAGCCAAGATATGGAAGAAACCCAAGTGCCCATGGGCCGATGATTGGATAAAGAAGATGTGGTATGTACACAATGGAATACTACTGAGCCATAAAAGAAGACAAAATCATCCCATTTGCAATAACATGGAAGGACCTAGAGGGAATTATGCTAAGTGAAATAAGCCAGACTGAGAAAGACAAACATCAGATGATTTCACTCATATGTGGAATATAAACAAACACATGGACAAAAACAGTTCAATGGTTACCAGGGGCACTGGGGGTGAAGGGGAGCACTTACGTGGTGACAGTAAAGACACAATGTACAGCTGAAATCTCACATTGATGTAAACTATTATGAACTCAATTAAAAAAAAAAATAGTGGCTTAACCAAGAGAGAAGTGTATGTCTCTCTCAGTAACGGTCCTGCTATAAGCAGTCTAGCACAAAATTTGGCAGTTTCACAGTACAGGGGACCAAGAGTCATCCTATCTTGTCCCTCTGCCATCCTCAAACAGCAGCTTCCATCTCCAGGTTTAATATGGCTGCTCCACCTCCTGCCATCACATCCACATTCCAGTCAGAGAGAAGGAAGAAAAGAGAAGAGGAGCATATGCCTTTCCCTTTAGTGTACTTACCCAGAAGTGGCACACATTCCCTCCACTCACACCCCATTGGCTAAAACTTTATCCCAAGCCACAGCCAGCGGCAAGGGAAGCTGAGCGATGCAGTCTTGAACTGAGGAGACAGGTGCCTCACTGAAATTCTCAGTTTCATTCCTGAAGGAAGAAAGGATGGACGCGTGTTTAGGGATGGTGATCACTCCCTGCTTCTTTTTGTTTCTGCTGTTTCCCTGCACAAAGAGGCAGAAGTTCCCAGAGTTCTTTCCTGGAAATGCTCAGAGGTCTGTAAAGGTGGCCCAGACAGATGGAGGAGCTGGGGCAGCTGAGCAGAGGCGGAGCCCGGGGCTGGGGTGGCGGGAGGTGGGGAACCCCCTCGTGCCTGCGCTTCTGCCTCAGCCTCTGACTGCTGAGCTTCAGCACGCACCTCCTTTCTCTCCCACCCTAGCCTCTTGGGCCCCCAACTCCGCTGGCTCCTGTCCCATCTCCTTTCTGTTCCCACCAGGTGTTCTGTTGGGCCCAGGGCAGGCCACCCCAAAATATCCCACAACAGCATATGGATTTTTTTTTTAAGATTGGCACCTGAGCTCACACCTGTTGCCAATCTTCTTCTTCTATTTTCGATTCTTCTCCTCAGAGCCCCCCGGTACATAGTTGTATATTCTAGCTGTGAGTGCCTCTGGCCATGTGGGACGCCGCCTCAGCGTGGCCTGATGAGCGGTGCCATGTCCGCGCCCAGGATCCGAACCGGTGAAACCCCGAGCCACCAAAGTGGAGCACACAAACTTAACCACTCAGCCACGGGGTGGCCCCTTTATTGACTATTTTGAATTAAAGCTTCTTGAGATGCAAAAAGGCCATTCTGAGCCTCCTGTCTCTGTGCCCCTGAAAGCAGGAAGTCGGTCTCCCATGTGGAGGATGCTCTCCCTGCCTCCTGGTCTCCAGGGCCAGGGATTCAGGGCCGAGAAGCTGCGTAACAACCTGCTAATTTACCCCCTCGAGCCTCAACTCTCATTAAACTCTTCACTATTTACGTACCCCAAACCTAAGTTTCTTTGTCCCATCATTCTTCACCAACTCACTACTTCTTTGTGTAAAAGAGGTAGCCATTGCCCACTTTGTCCACTCTCCGAGCACTGTTTACGATCTCCAGCACATATGTACTAAACTGGGTTTTTCTCCTGGTAATCTGGGCTTGTGTCATTTTATTATTAGTCCCGCCATGAGAACACAAGAAGGGCAGAAAGGGGATTTTCCCCACCCTGACAGTTCCCTCCCAGGCCATACCCCAAGCCCCACCACACCGCTGGAGAATCCCAGGATCCAAAACGGCAACCCAGATGTTCCTATGGTGGTATCACCCCTGCCCTTGAAAAGAGACAGTCTTCTGCAGTTACTGAGACCTGAACACTGGACTCCCCAGCAGCTGGCCGCACAGGCCCCTCACACATACAGGGCCTTCCTGCTCACAGCTGCACATGCTTCCTCTCTCGTCCTCCATCAAGCCAGGGAGCAGGAGAGGTGGGAGGAGGGAGCAGTGGGCTTGCTTCCAGCATCTTCCAAGAGACAACTGGCCTGACATTGAACAGGTCACTTCCCTTTGGCCTTCTCTCCCGACGCAGCTCACCTGGGGCCACCACAGAGTTCCCTCCCATAGCTACCCCCACCTCCCCAGGCTCCCACCACCCTCTAACAAAGTTGTCCCCGCTGCGGCAGACCTTCCTGCCTGCTGAAGCCCACCCCACCTTTCTGGCTGGGGCCAGCCGGGGCCGGGTAACCCCCTTCCTGAGCCAGGCCTTCTTAATTACCCTCTGAAAGAAGAAAGCTAACTAACAACCTCTGTTCTGCTTTGATGAGCTGACCTTGCTTTTCCCAGTCACAAGGGCAGTCTGAAGCCAAATTTTCCATCCAGGGAGAAAGGCAGGAGTGAGGGCAAGCTGAGAGGAAGTGGGTGGTGAGGGGTGGCCACTCAGCCAGTCTGCCTACCTCTTTCTTTGCTCTGAATTGTGGGTGCCTTAAGCAAGAGCAGAGCAGCCTGGCTCTGAGAGCTGGGCCAGGCATGGCTCTGGGAGAAAGGCAGAGAGGAAAACACATTTCTTTTTAATGGGAACCGGATTTGAGAGGGGAAAAATGAGAATCATAGAGGAATGAAACCCCAGAAATCCCAGCAGGGCAGCTGGAGGACTGCCCAGTGTGGCCTGCCATGATGGGCCTGCCCACCCCCCTCCCAGGTCCCTCTCCCGCCGGCCACAGGGTGTCCCTCCACGTGCACAGCCCTCTCAGCCCTCCCTTCCATCCAGGCCTCCCCACGGCCCCGTGAGGCAGACTGAGCGGAACCACTAGCCCACTTGGTCAAGGTGCTCTGACTGCTCAAGGCCAGCAGCAGCAGGAGGAGGGGCACTGAGGGCCTGAGATGCAGCTGCAAGGGTGGCAGCCCCTCCCCTGGGTCCCCCGAGTCTGCAAGGGATATGCATGTATTTGCTTAAGTTATGCATCAGAACAGACGCTTTGCCTATATTTAGATGTAATGAAATAACTCCATCCTTTTTAAAACAGAGTTGGGGGCTATTTTAAGGTAGTCAAAGGTTACCTGTTCATGTTTCATGCATGCAAAGCTGTATGGAGAATTATACAGTACACAAACAATCCTATAACCACTCAGGATCCCAGAGAAAATTCTTCTTTCCTTTTCCACCACTAGTGGAGAAAGCTCTCCTTCCCCACTTTAGAAGGTGGGAAACTGCCCCGTCTACCCCCCAAGAATTAAACAAATTAAATACAAAGCTCTAAGGCTGTTGTATTTGCCATTAAGAGAAGCACTGGCCCAGTATACGGAGCAAGGAAGTCAAGCAGGGGAACAAACGCAAATCAGGATTTTAGTCTGCAAGGAAGTTGGTGGCTCCTCTCTCTCCTTGCCTGCACTGGCCTGCACCAGCTTTCATGGTGTCTGCAGGGGAGGGCCGACTGGGTGCCAGGCACAACGCTGGGCACAAGGGTTACAGACAAGAGTAAGACCTTACCCTTGGCCTCAAAGTTCTCAGAACAGATGCTGAAAGTGACCCTATCACTCTAAAATGATCTGTGAGAGGATAGAATCATGTATGACACTGTGGACACCGAGGAGGAACACTTGGCCCAGGGGGTGGGGTGGGAGTTCAGGGAAGGTTTCCAGGAGGAAAAAAAAGAAAGTAAAAACTGAGCAGAGTCTTAAAGGATGAGTAAGAGCTGGGGGAGGGGGCTGCAGGAGAGGATGGCACAAGGTGCTCTGGCAGAGGGAACAGCATGAGGATGGCATGGAGGCACGACACAGCAAAGCAGAGACAGACCTGGAGATTCGGGCTGTGGCAGGCCTTGTATGTCCGCTAAGGGCTGGCCCATTATCCTGTAGGCTTTAAGGCAAAGAGTGGTTTGGTCACCTTGAACATGGATCTTCCTGGCTGCACTGTGGGGCTGGCAGGCTGGAGGGAGGAAAGCCATGAGGAGGCTGAGGCAAACATCCAGAAGGCTGCTGCAGTGTGAGCAAGGGCACTGTCACTAGGGGTGATGTCACCAAGACCGACCTGGGTTCCCTCCTGGCAAGTTCAATCAGACTCTCCACCAGAAGTAGTTGTCTCACAAAGCAAAGTATATTTGCAGTGTAGGGGAGGAATACATTTCCTCTACTCTCTGGGTCCTTCTGGCCAGAAAACAAATTAAATTCACATGAGACAGAATAACAGGAGAAAATTAAACAAAGCTTTATAGCATGTATACCTGGGAGAGACCCAGGCAAACTGAGCAATTCACAAAATGGCAGAAGCTCTCACCTTCAATACCACCCTCAACTAAAGACCAAGGAGGATGTTGGGGGTGGGGGGAGTCAGTTATGGGAGATTACCAGAAAAGCACAGTCAACAAGAGTAAGGCTATTATGCAGACTTGAGTCCTTGCCTTCTGCATTGATAAGAGTTTCTGGAGATAAGGTCATCCCCCCTTCTTCCTGGTACAGAGAGGGAGACACCTTTATAGATGGAGATGTCCTTTACGATGTAAATGTCTCTTTCAAAGGGTAACTTCTACTTTTCAGAGTTTCTCTCATGCCTGCAGTTTTTAAAAGTAACCAGCCCAAAATAATCCTTATGCCAAAGAGACATATCTTGGGGTGGTCAATTCCAGTCCCACCTTTGAAATTTAAGTTTCACAGTCCTTTGAAACTTTAAGAAGTTTCATAGTCCAGAAGCTGAGTGGTACATTGTTTCATCTTACCAAACACATTTCTTAGTCCTGGTATAGATCAGTCCAGTTAAATTTATTCTACAAGGTGGTGATGCAGGTGGGCTCCCAAAGTTAAGCCTATATTGTGGAAGCAAGCAATCAGGTATTTAATAAGAAGTATTTCTATGGAAATAAAAAGAAAAACAAGGTTAATGGTTGGAGTAAATTATAACCCAGTTCCTGAGCCCAGGGAGCCGCCAGTCAAGATTCCCAGGTGTCAGAGTCAAAGCCTCTTTTGCAGTTTGAGAAGTCTCTGATGATGTCATCGGGCATTAAAGTATCTTTCTGAGCAGCTTACAGCTTACACAACAACAGATATGTATCTCTCTTAAGTTTATATCAAGTTTTTCAGCTTCAGTTTGCAAGGCTTCAGGAAAAAGGTCAGGTTCGGTTTTCAAAGATTCTGAATGAAAATGATGGAAAAAAAATTGAAAATTTTAGTTTGGAGATTTGTAGCCAGATATTTCAGGAGAAGAATTCAGGATCCAGTGCAGTTCACAGGTAGAAAAAACCCCAAAGACAATTAACAGAACTAGGATCTAATAGTCACAAATGCATTATAGTTTTTTTACTGAAACATAATTTTTCTCTCTAAAATCACCCTTATTTTTACCAAAGATAGCCAAATTAAGACTACTTGGTTTGTAAAATAAGTTTAGTTTCAATAAAGTTGGCCCAATTATTTACATAAGTGCAGCAAGAATAGCAATTGATCATATAGGCTCTTTTAAATCTGCTTTGCTGGAATTTTTTATGAGCAATCTCAGATTGAACTTTAAAGACCTCTCGAGGCCAGAAAAGCCAAGCCAAAGACTTGCCATCAGATTTTGCTGGCAATACTTGCAGATCTGGGTGGACTCCTCTCTTCTCAAGATCCCCCAAAATATTTCAAGGTTCCTTGCACCTGCCAGATAAGTGAGCTTCCTTATTTACCAGGTAAGATTACTAGAGTCTCTGCAAACAAGGTACCAGGCCAATATTTCCAAGTGGCTTTATTCCAGAAAGTCAGCCTTATTCCTCAAAGGCAGTATTGTCATATCTGAGCCTGTATGTTTCTCTCAAATATGACATTCCAGTCAAAGCCTTGGTAAGATAACCAATGTGTCCTGTTATAAGGAGAACAGATTCTTATTGAACTTATGCAAATAACTATATTGCCATGAAATAACCATACTCACTCACTAAGTTTCCAAATTCCGGAGGGATCAGGTAGGGAGAAAAAGATAAATGTTTCACTTCCACTCACAAGGGTATAATTTCACCAAGTTTCTATAAGGCATAGTTAGCACAAGAGAAAAGAGAAAAAGATTTCCTTAAATTTGAGAAAACAAAATAGCAAAAAATCAACACTATTTCAAACAAAAGTCACAGAAAAATTATAATCATCCTCATCAGTTCACACAGTCTTGTATAATCTAGTTTTGATCTTCATCTTTGGTTAGCAGATTTCTGAGGTCATCAGTTTCTCCATTAGATTTCTGTAATTTCATACCCAGTTCAGTTTTATGATCTGAAAGTTTATCAGAAACCTGCATTCCAGAGTAAGTGTCAGAGTCCTTTCCATGAATCTCTCTGAAGATGAGACATATTTGCAAAAGCAAAAAGCATCAGAGTAAAACAATACCGTCAGTAAACAACAAAAGACTCAAAAATGGAAATTGACAAAGAAATTTGGTTAATTTTGTGACAGACAACACCTCAAAATAATAACCAGAATTATGCCTGATAACCAGGACAGATCAGAATTTTAGAAATGTTTTTTAAAACACTTATATCAGTAACATTTACCTACATAATACCATAGATCCCTTTGACACAATGTTTAGTTATCCATTTAACTATAGTGACAATGAAAGATTTTTAGGCAAATGCAGGAGATTAAATAGCTGTAAGATCTTAGCACCTGTGATTAAAGACTTGATAAACAATACAGGAAATTTATTTTGATAAAACATAAAATCCCTACCCTTCTGCTAGACAACTTAGAGAGAAAACTTTCCATAATCTCTTTACCAAGAGCAGAGTAGAAGTTCAGGAAAATTATCCTTTGAGAGAAAACCAAATTTTAATTTCTGCAATACCTTTTTTTTTCCATTAAAATTCATTTACTTAATTGGATTTACTTTAATCTTAGCCAACTTCACCAGGCATAAAACTCCTTTCAGAATTTCTCTTTCACAAACTTTCTATAACTTTCTTTTTACCTTCAGAATTTGTCCCATGTTTTCTTTCTTCCTTTCTAGTACTTCAGGACAAATTTATCTTTCTTAACCCAACAAAAATATTTCCATTCTTTATACCTTCTTTACTGAAAACATATATTTTATTTTCCTTAGATACAAAGATGTTTGCCTTATTAGTTTCCAGTAGCTTTAATTACATATATTAATTAGAATTTTAACCCTTACAGATCCTAGTAAAAACTAAAAAGGTAAGCAATTCTGAGCTGCCTTTTTCTCTCAGCATTCTAAACACTCTTCATAATTTCTGGAAACACGCCACTTCACAATAATAAAACACAAAGCATGCTTTCCAATAGACCCAGATGCTTTTAGCCTCTCTGCAATAAGAAGCCAAAAGTAGATAAACTTACATTTAGTAATTAATGTCTAATATCTTATCTTATTTGGAAAGTATCTAGATACTCTATGAATTTCATCATTTAAATTAACCTACCAAAACTTCAAAGTTTCAAGTTACCAAAAAGATTTTGGAAGTTATTTTAAATGCACATGCCATAAACTATAATTATTGCTAAAAGTTTATCTATAAACTCTTATTTCATTTATATCTAAATCATTTATTCCCAATAACGATGTTTAGATTACCCACAAAAACTTTATGAGACATTAGACAAAATTAGCTATCATTTAAAGCTATTATTTTGCTGACAAATTTCTAATGGACAACGTGAGCTTATTTGACTAGTAAACCCAGGCTGCATGTCTGCACCATACTCAAATACCGACAACTCTAAGGACGTGCCTTTTCAATCAAACCAACAAACTTAAACTTTCATTAACCAAAGGTTAATCTATATCAGGTTAACTTAAAAGATGTTGGGTTAATTTCTATTACATTTAGAATTTATGTGCTTACTTTAAGCCAGTTAAACAGAGCTCTTAGTTTTGGCCGTACCTCCAGAGGTAAAATATCACACATATAACATGCATATAGACACACATGCACAGAGTCTCCACAGCTACTGTTTTAAAATTACTGCCGTGAATCAGGTACAGTAATACAAAGCTCACCAGTTATGAATCCAAATTTTGTTTTAAACCTTTTTACCAATATTTGTGGAGAAGACATTCAGGATGCTAGATTTTTGGCAAGGGTGCTCTTATGGCCATTTTTCCTTTTTCCCTTTTTTTTTTTCTCCAGTCCTGGGAGTTAACTACATCACAACAGCACAGAGATATTCCTCAAGTTTTCTCCCAGATGGAGTTGCTGGGACATAAACCATCCAATTGAAAGCATTTCCAACTAGTTAAAATGCACACAAGGGGTGAGTCTCCAACGATGCTTGGGGCTTTCCCCATGGCAGTAAAGCTGGTGTCTGACTGACAGCGGCCAGAGAAAGGGTGCAGAGCCTGACTGTGGGCGTCAACATAGCTATAAGATCTAGTTAAGCCCCGCTCTGCCTGGGCACTTAGTCCCTGAGCCAACACAAGGCAAGGCAGGGAAGCAGGAGGCAAAGGCCTGGAACTGGCTGCGGGCTGGGGCTCCCTGTGCTCAGGGTTGAGAATTAAGTACAGAAGGTCCAGGTTCTGCTTAGGTCCAGCCTGAACTTAACCTCAACTTGGTGACAAGAGAGGAGGTGACAAACAGGACAGACAAAGCAGGGAAAAGAAGGGATCAGGCCTCCCCCTGATGGCCTCTTCCAGAGGTTTATCAAGATAAGGGTCACACAGAACACTACCCCAGCAGGACAGGTCACAGAATAAATCACAGGTCTCCTATCCTCATAACTGACTCAGTAGGTGCCTAAAATACTTAACAAGTCAACTGCCAAGAAAGGGCACCCCACTTGGGGGTCGCTGGGGTGATCAGGCCCAGAAACCAGAGTGTGGGGACCCAGGGGTAGAGCCTTTGACTCTTTAAAGATTTCTTTGTTTCTCAATTACAAAGATCAAAAGGAGCCCAAAGTGGCCTCTGTAACTTTAAGAAAGATGAAATAAAAGAGTCCATTACCTTGAAAATCCCCCCTGAACCTAGGGCAGCATCCTACACGTTGCTCCTCCTGTGGGGTTCCTATAGCAAGGGGTGATGGGGACATCCGCTTGCACTGCATCCCTTGTATACCTTCCCTATTATGCCTGGCAGTAATAGGTGCCTGGTGAATGGTCCCAGAGAAAAGAATAGAGAAAAACACTAAAGAATTTTCCACCAGTCTGGGGATATTCTACCTAATTGCATCCTGGAGCCATTCTCCCAAGAAAGGGTTCCCATACTCAACCAAAGGTTACAGTTCGGTACTTTCCTTGAACCAGCATGCCGATTGGGGCTTTTATGTGGTTTATAGTGTGGTCAGGAGCCATAGGGAGGGATCCCACTCCAGCCTTAGGAAAAGAAACCTGCCACGGGAGTCTTGGAGATTGGCGACTATCCTAATGACTTAAGTGGTTGACCCGTGCCCGTGTCAGATTTATATATTAGAGACAGCATTAGGAAGGAATGGATTAATTAATTCTTCATCACCCTCAGGCTTAAGGTACTGGTTCTCTTCGAGCTGAATGCCATGATTTGCCCCACAGAGTAGCCATGGGCAGCAAACACGTATTCATACAGCTGTCCGAGAAGGTCCCCAGTGAAGAAGTGAATTTAGATCCATCCTTGAAAAAGACAAAGGCACAAGGAAGAAAAGAGTGCTTACTAGAACTTCAGCTCACAAGCCGGTGAAGCAAGATGACTTTACGGGCCACCAGAAGAAATGATGTGGGCTTAGTGAGCCGAGGAGTCGAAAGAAAGGTTTCTTGGACTCTCAAGGTCTGGTAGTAGTGCTCCTTTATTCAGAGAATAATGTGGGGACAGGGCCCATGGGCAGTGAAGGGCTGCAGGCATGGGGACAGGACCCATGGGCAGGACTTTATTAATAAGTCTTGGTCTTATAATATTGGATAGGGAAGTATTCCCAGCCAGACATTTTGAAACATACTCAGGCAAAGTTGATATAACCTCTTTATTAAAAAAATCAGGGGCCAGCCCCGTGGCTGAGTGGTGAAGTTCGTGCGCTCCACTTTGGTGGCCCAGGGTTTCGCTAGTTTGGATCCTGGGCATGGACATGGCATCGCTCACCAGGCCATGGTGAGGTGGCGTCCCACATGCCACAACTAGAAGGACTCACAACTAAAAATATACAACTATGTACCAGGGGGCTTTGGAGAGAAAAAGGACAAATAAAATCTTTAAAAAAAAAAATCAGCTCAAACATTCCAATCTTTATAATCTTATCAACACTTAGACTTTCACATTTCATCAATTCAAGTGTAACCTGAGTCAGGGGCTTAAAGCTAGTCATTATTTATTTGTTTATTTTTTTGCATGTGTGTTTCATTTTTCATTTGACCTTTTCATAGGTACCAATAAAAATTATGATGAGAGCTCTAACAAATTTTTCTCCCAATTTAGAAGTTTTCCCAATTTAAATGATCCATCAGCTGGCCACATTGATGAGTAGGATCTTAACAACGACTCAACCAATAACCTTAACTGTGGACACATGAGGCATCCCCAAAAGAGATCTAGAAAGTTAACTTCCAAAAATAGTCTAAGAAAGTAAAGGCTTTCATTGCACAGCAAGCAACAAAGGTTGAGAAGACAAAGCCGCCTTATGAAAGCAATTGGGACCCCTTATGACAAACTCCCCTGAGAGCTGAAACAGCCGGACAAAGAGAATGTCCCGAACCCCAGTCTACTCGACTGCTCACCAAGATGCGTGCCGGTACATGCATCCTCCGATGGCAGAGACCAGAAAGGTCACACAGCCAAGCTCTCAAGATGTAGAACAAGACAAAAGGCTCAGACAACAGACTTATAGAGATGCCTGTGTCTTATGACAAACAACAAAAAAAAGACAGAGAGAAGGAAAAGTGCTATCTCTGGGAGGAAAAGGATCTACAATAATTGAGTACTCAACCAAATCCTAGAGTCACTGAATCCAAGCAGCTAAGCTCACCAAAATTTTCTCCTGCTAATCTAAATTTAGAAAGGCAAAAAAACTCACCACTCTTGCTTCCATTGGAACCTGCAGGCAGAGATCCGGGAGACTGACGTGGTAAGAACTCTTACCTCTTGCTGGCTCTTGTCAGGGGTCCGGGGTCTCTCTGCTGCAGTGGTCCAGGAGCGAGCAGTGTCCAGCCAGTGAAATTTTATCCCGTCCAAGTTGCCAAACTGTAGGGGAGGAAGACATCTCCTCTACCCACCCTTGGTCCTTCTGGATGGAAGATGAATTAAATTCACATGAGACAGAATAACAGGAGAAAATTAAACAAAGCTTTATAACACGTATACATGGGAGAGACCCAGAAAAACTGAGCAATTCACAAAATGGCAGAAGCTCTCACCTTCAATACCACCCTCAGCTAAAGACAGAGGAGGGTGTTGGGGGTGGGGGGAGTCAGTTATGGGAGATTACCAGAAAAGCACAGTAAACAAGAGTAAAGCTATTATGTAGATTTAAGTCCTTGCCTTCTGCACTGGTAAGAGTTTCTAGAGATAAGGTCATCCCCCCCTTCCTGGTACAGAGAGGGAGACACCTTTACAGATAGAGATTTCCTTTACAATGTAAATGTCTCTTACAAAGGGTAACTTCTACTTTTCAGAGTTTCTCTCATGCCTGCAGTTTTTAAAAGTAACCAGTCCAAAATAATCCTCATGCCAAAGAGACATATCTTGGGGTGGCCAATTCCAGTCCCCTACAGCAGCAAATAGGAGAGCATGTGGAATCATTTCCAGAGTCATGGTGTCCCCAAACAAGGCAAAGCAGAGACACTTATTTTGGATGAGTCAAAAGGGGGAGGTGGGTATTCACTTGTGCAGGCTTAGTTGAAAACATGCTTCCACAAACACTGCTGGGTAAGGTAATAAGGACTAAGCTCCTCCTGGAGGGACCTTAGCATTAAAAACGAGGTGAAGCTCACGGGCTTAGCTCTGAGGGTCAGGTTTGGTCAGGTTCAGGATGGTTGGTGATTGCATCTCCTTAACATAGCAAAAGAAGGAAAACAATTTGGAAAACAGCTAAATGCTTCCAAACCCACCCTTGAGTTCCTCAGGGCAATTAGCTGGCGACAGCAAGGAGAGCAGTTCTGAGAAATATCTAGAAGGTTAATCAATAGGACCTGGCGAGTGGGTAGATACAGAAGGAAACTAAGGAGGAGGAAAAAGGGACATGGAGGGGAACAAGGATCCCTGAGGTTACTGCAGAACTGTTACTGCCCAGGGGCGGTCCTCTGCTCGCTGTAAGACATGCCATAGCCAGGAGGCAAGGTGGTAGAAGAGAAAGGGCTTCTTTATTACAGCTTGCTAGCAAGAGGGAAGACAGCCAACTAATGTCAGAAAGAACCATCTTACAGAACAAAGACTACAGGCCAGTTGTGTCTGGGGCTGGTCTCTGGGTGGAGGAGGCGGCTGATCTCCCGGTGGGGCCTCCATCTGGTCCTAGTTCCTAATAGTCCTGTGTTTTACTGGATACGCCTCACAGAATGGAGCAATGCCCTACACCCTGATCTTTCAGTTGTCATTGATGATGGCTATCAGCATAGGCTCTCTGCCCGGGGGTCATCACATTCCTGGAGAACTCGAAAGAACAAAGTTATTGATGCGGGGTTGGTGAGCCAAGGAGTCGAAAGAAAGATTTCTTAGATTCTTAAGATCTGGCAGTAGTGCTCTTTTATTTAGAGAATAGAATAGCATGGGGACAGGACCCATGGGCAGTCAGAGCTTCTGCTTCATGGGGAGAGGACCCACGGGCAGTCAGAGATGCTGCTGGCATGGGGAGCTGCTGCTGCCACTGCTGGCATGGGGACAGGACCCATGGGCAGGCAGAGCTGCTGCCGGCATGTTGTTGCTGCTGCTGCCGCCGCTTCTGCTGCAAAGTTGGGTGGAGAGTAAGGCTAAATTTAAGGCATAGGTATGTGAGTTATCTCTTTACAAGACAAAGGAAAGAATATGTAAAAAAGTTAAAATGGTATCAGTGCCTGTAGGGTCTGGCCATTTGGCGGTCCCACAACTTTTAGATAAGAATCAAACCAGATTGAGTAAATGGCAGAAGTCACAACTTAAATATTATCCTCAGCCAAAGACAAAAGAGGATTTTGGGGGGTGGGGGTTAGTTACATGAGGTTGCCAGACAGTAAACAACTTAAGTTCTTGCCTCTGGCATTGATTAAGAGTTTCTAGAGATAAGGCCATCCCCCTTCTTCCTGGCACAGAGAGGGAGGCATCTTCACAGATAGAGGTTTCCCTTAGAAATGTAAATATTTCCCAACAAAGGGACAAGCAAATTCCACTCCTCGGAGCCCGCTTCTCATCTGTAGTTTTAAAATTAACCAGCCTAAAAATCCTCATCAGTTATCATCTTAAAGCAGCTTGGAGTGGCCACAAAATCTACAGCGCATGCCTGAGCTAGTTAATCAGAGGTCATTCAAAGTTACAATATGGTTTCTTTTCTAAAATATGGCTTCCCTATGTCAACCTTGTGTTGAGCCTATATCAGACAGACATTACTCTCTCATTAGAGAAATCTGGAAGCCAGAGAGGATAAGACTGTCAGAGAGACCCGAGAAGGGCAGGATTTTTTTTTTAATGGCCAAATTGAGCTATTAGGCGACCCTTCCCGCTAAGGAGCTTCCTCTGATCGGAGACCTGGTTGCTCCAGCTGCTTCCAGTCTCCGGTAACATCCTGCAGCCTCTTGAGGGTTTAATTCAATTCAACAAACGCTTATTGAGCAGCTACTCCTCATAAGGGAAAGGGGAAGAGCCAAGATGGAACAATTACTGAGTACTTAAATTGTGTGAGCGGAGTGTTAAGTGCATTTACATGTAATCTCCTCTCCAGTCACAGTCCCCTCAGCCGAGAGGCAGAGTCATTTATCTCCGGGGCCCTGGGAAGTCAGGTAATTGGTCCAAGTTTAGGTGATAAGTAAGGGGGGTGGTGCCAGGAGGCACTCCCAGAAGTAGTGCTCTCTCTCTAAGACACCTTGCTCCTCAAGGAACCCAGGAGGTTGCAAGTGACTGATACACAAACTATTTTAAGCAACAAGGGGAATGCACTGGCTTATTTAACTCAAAAGCTCATGATTCATCTCGTTCGAGGCACAGCTACATCCAGAGGCTCAAATGATGCTGTCAGTTCTCTCTTACCCTCACTCACAAATGAATAAATCCATCTCTTTCCCCTTCATGTTCATCTTGGCTCATGCATGACAGCAGAGCGTGATAGTTTGGGGTCCCACAGGCTGGGTTCAAATCCTGGCTTCACCACCAACTAGCTGGGTGACTGTCAACAAGTTGCTTAACTTCTCAGGGTCTCTGTTTCCTCATCTGTAAAATGGACATAATAATAGTATCTGCCTCAGAGGTTCTTGGGACGAGTAAATGAGATCATCCACACAAGGTGCTTGGAACAGTCTGGCAAAAGTCAGCTCCCGACATGCCAGCTATTACCGTGTCTGTCTCTGTGTCTTTTGGGGTAGGCCTTGCAGGGGATCAGAATTGGCCACCTCAAAATGTTGTCTCTTTGGCTTGATTATTTTTAAGAACAAAAGACTCTGAAAGAAGCTCTGACAGTCCTCCTAACTACCTACAAGAATTTAAAATAGAAGGCCTGTTCTAGGAAAGAGCTAATCCCATAAGACAACATTGTCTATAGCTGGCCCAGCGAACACTTGTTTAACAAACATTTGCATTTTCATCTCCATGTGAACTGCCTTCCTCCCCTTCAAAGCCCCAAACCGCTACCCCCAACATCCTCCTTTGTCTTTAGCTGAAAATGGTATTTAAGGGGGCAGCTTTGGCCATTCTGGCAAGTTGCTCACTTTTGCTGGGTTTCTACAATGTACACATGTCACAAAGCTTTGTTTGATTTTCTCCTGTTGTTCTGTCTCCCATCAATTTAATTCAAAGCCCGACCAGAAGGACCCAGAAGGAAGAGGAGTCGTCTTCCTCCCCTACAGCCTCATTCACTCCTGCTGCAGACAGCTCCTCCATGTGGCCCACAGGGATGGCCACAGAAACCCCCACTGACATCATCCTCACAGCTTCTGGTCGCAAAGGGAGAAAGGCCTTTCTCTGCATACACATGTAGCAAATCTCAAGGCAGACTCTGGTTCTGCTTAGGTCATGTGCCACCTCTGAGGCTGGAGATGGGGTATTCTCATTGGCCAGCCTGCACCTTCTGCCTGACTTTGTGGGGCACCATGATTAATAGCTCCACTTGGATCATACAGAAGTAGAGGAAGGAGGGGTCCTTAAAAGATGGGATGCCATGAAGACAAAATACCATCTGTCCACTCTTCTGTGCTAGGTGCTGTTAGGAAGGGCTGTGACAAGATGAGTGAGGCACAGCATGCTCTCCTCGAGTACATACATCAAAGTAGAGAAGCTGAGGCAGAGACACACACAACAGTACTAGAATGCACACATTATGGACTGAATGTGTCCCCCGCAAAATCTGTATGTTGAAATCCTAACCCCCCAAAGATGATGGTATTAGGAAGTGGGGCCTGTGGGAGGTGCTTCGGTCATGAGTGTGGAGGCCTCATGAATGGCGTTAGTGCCCTTATCAAAAGGCTGAAGACCACTTCCTCCCCCGTCTTCTGCCACGTGAGGTTATAGCTAGAAAGCGCCATCCATGAACCAGGAAGCGGGGCTCACCAGACACCAAATCTGCTAGCACCTTGATTTTGGACTTCCAGACTCCAGACCTGTGAGAAATAAATGTTTGTTGTTTCAGCCACTCGTTCTCTGGAATTTTTTGTTATAGCAGCCTGAATGGACTAAGATAGCAGACTGTAAGAAATACCATAAGAGAAGGACAAGTGAGATTCTTGAGATTCTCATAAAGAAGAGATCATGTCTGGTTGGGTGAATCAGCACAAGTCTTTTTTTTTTTTTTTTTTTTTTTGAGGAAGATTAGCCCTGAGCTAACATCTCCTGTCAATCCTCCTCTTTTTGCTGAGGAAAACTGGCCCTGAGCTAACATCCATGCCCATCTTCCTCCACTTTATGTGTGGGACACCTGCCACAGCATGGCATGCCAAGCAGTGCGATGTCCACACCCAGGATCCAAACTAGCGAACTCTAGGCCATCGAGAATTGGAACGTGCACACTTACCCGCTGCGCCACTGGGCCAGCCCCAGAATCACCACAAGTCTTATGAAGAAGGTAGCTTTCAAGCTGAACTATGAAGTCTGAGTGGGATGTTGGCTCAGGGGGTGGTGCCCATTCAACATGAACAATCATGTTGGGGAGGGAGCCCACCTGGTTTGACAGTATGGGGCATAAGGAGTAATCTTGAGAGGTAAGGCTGGAAACTGAGCCAGCAACAGCACTCAGAAAAGCAGGCTGTAGTCAAGAATCATTAAATCAGGGGGCTGGAAAGGAAACAGCTATACACAGATATTGAATTACCAAGATAGAGAGCAGGGGACGCATGGTGTGGAAGAGGATTGTGAGTCAGATGCTGAGGTCATCTAGAAAGTCGTGGAGTGATGAGCTTCACCAGCCAGGACGGGCAGAAGCCAGGACAAGCAGATGGCCAGATGGCAAAGATTTTTAAAGAAGCATCTTAATTCTTGATCCCCAATTCTCTCCAGAGACTTCTACATGACTCATGTCAATTCCAGTTAATCCAAGAGAAGTTGGTTTTCCAGAAGTAATTTTATATCCATAAGAAGTGTGAAAACATTCATTCATTCATTCATTCACTTATTCACTCATGCACTTCACATTGGTTGGGCACTGTTCTGGACTCCAATGACACAAATGAATGTCCTTGAGCTCAAGGAGCTCGCTGTCTGGGGCAACCTACTACTTTCTTCATGCCTGCTGGTCACACACGGTATACGGATTATCTGTTAGATAGCTGACTCCCCACTGGACTGGGCATTCCCATCAATAAATGTTTATTGACTGATTGTGTCTCTATCCTCAGCCTCTGCTTCAATTGAAAGAATTTAATGAAACAATTTAATTTCAATGATGTGCTGTTTTGTGCAGAGTCTGGAAGTTGTGATAGGAAGCAAGGAGGAAGCTGAGCCCTCTCCATGAAAGAAACAGCAGCTGCCATGGGAAAGTTCCAGTGAAGACCTCGTTCTGTGAGAGGAAAAGTTAAGTTTCATGTGGGGAGGAAGGGGAAACACTATCCAAGAAGCAGCTCACAGTAGAAGAGGGTGTACCCGGCCCTGGGGTGAGCAGGGCCTGAGGCACAGGGGCACGGAGGGGTGGGCCTGGACTGTGGCTCATAGACAGAGGGAGGGTCTGAGCGTGAGGCGGAGGCGAGGAGTGCAGCAGTGTCAGGTGAGGAGCAGATGACAGAGGAATGGGGAGGGAAAAGGTGGAGCGGGAGGACCACCTGCTAGCTTGCGTGGAAGGTAAAGATGGCCAAGAGGCCTTTGACGCTCCGCCCACAAAGATGCAGGATTGACTGCTACTCCCCTTTCCTCAGGGCCGGCCTGTGGCTGCGTTAGTCAATAGGATACAGCAGAGTGACACTATGCCAGTTCCAGGCCTGGCCTCCAAGGAGGCTGGGGGCTTCCTCCTCGGTCTCCTGCAGCCCTGGCAGGTCTCTTTTCAACCCTGATCACCATTGAAATCCCAGCATCTCTAAGTGCTGAGCCCAAATCGGTCAGCATAGACCCACACTGGTGTCCTCCCCTCCCCGTCCTCCTGGTTTCCCAGAGCTGCTGACCTGTTCTGCTAGGGGAGGTCTTGCTTCCAGAACACCTCCCAGTAGTGATTTTTCTTGCATCCCAATAGGGAACTCATCCAGTCCTGCACTTGCCCCTGGGTTCCCATTTGGGTTTCCTTAGCATAGTCTGTTCCACCTGGTTTTCCTCCCCAACTAGGTAACCCTCCTTGAACAGGTGTCTCCAGGCGGACCACAGCAGGGTCGCTGGGTCAGTCCTGGTGCCCTTTTGGAGGTGACACCGGGCTCAGGTTTGCCCTGTTCTATCTTCCAGTCTGGTTGCACCTGAGGGAGGCAGCCTTCGACTTCCAGCTGCTGCCCCAATCAGTGCTGCAGGCTCTACCCTTCCTTCAGCCGCTCTCTTCTCATTCTCTTTTAATCCATGTTCTAGATCTTCCCAAGACAGCCCTAATCCCCCTATGGGACCCTGTGACTACAGTGATGAATACTGTAGAGAAGAGTAAAGCTAATCTGCATGGGGTGAAGGGGAATAAAGAGGAGCTGCAACAGGGAGAATGGCCCCTGCCCCAGCTGTGTGCCTGCCTCATCGTCCCCTCACTCCACCTTCTCCTCCAGCAGGCTTCTCAAACGGGCAGCGATGGGTCCCCTCGTCATCAGCACAGCTCGTCATTTTCCTGAAAGCAGATTAGGAGTAAGAAGCCACCAAACGCCTCCCATTGTACATATAGGACAACTGAGGCTCCGAGGAGACTCTGTCAAGGTCAGAAAACCAGTCAGATGGCACTCAAGTCTCCTAATCCCCAGCCGGGTCCACTCTTAACTGTGCCAGCTTCCCACGTCTAACAAAGGCAAGCATCATACTAAGGAAGGCCCACAGTGATATTTAGGGTAAATGGTTTACAGAGGGTCCGATTCTCAACTCAGTGGGGACAAATGAAACACAGTTAATCTTGCTCTCAAGAAATTAACATCCCAGTGGGACAGGAGATGTTAATTCAGTCTATTAAAAAATGTTTCATTGGGGGCTGGCCCCGTGGCCGAGTGGTTAAGTTCGCGCGCTCCGCTGCAGGCGACCCAGTGTTTCGTCAGTTCGAATCCTGGGTGCGGACATGGCACTGCTCGTCAGACCACGCTGAGGCAGCGTCCCACATGCCACAACTAGAGGAACCCACAACGAAGAATACACAACTATCTACCGGGGGGCTTTGGGGAGAAAAAGGAAAAAATAAAATCTTTAAAAAAAAAAAAAAATGTTTCATTAGATACCAACTATGTATGAGATGTCTATGAAGACCTGTGAAGAATACAAAAATGAGTGAAACATGGTCTCTGACCTCAAGAGCTTATAATCTAACAGGAGAGACAAGACACGTATAAGAGAAGAAGACCGAACTAGCAATTAAACACTAGAACATAACGATGAATGTAGTGACAGGGCGTAAGCGCCAGGAGGGGTTGGGAAGACTAGAGATGTGTCTGTACTCCCTGGTGTCCCCAAGCCAGAGGAAATCCCAAGGTGCTCGTTGCAGCACTGTGTCTAGTGCCTGGGAGCTAGAAGCAACTAGAAGAGGATGTTAAGTGTGGCATGTGCTTATGATGGAATCGTGGACTGTAGAAAGCACACATGACCACATGCCTAGGCCTAAAATCACTACCGTGAGGAATCAAAGAAACAGTGAAGTTTAGAACACAAAGCCAATTATGAACATTAAGACACACACGTAATAATATCATGAATATTTTTAAAGAATACTCATAGATCTCAACCAGCACATGAAAGGCAGACTGGAAAGATACATATTTAATGCACTAAAGTGAGGGTCCATGGTGAAGGGGCTGACAGTGTCTATGGTGTCTATGGTGAGGGTGGAAAATCGCAAAGTTATTTACCGGGAGTAAAGTAAGTAAACTTCTCTGTGTTTGGGCAGAAGGCTGGGTGGGGAGCTCCATGAGGGATGGACCTGACCCAGTCAATCACCACCACCTGTTTCCTTGCCAACCCCACCTTGCCAGTGTCCACCAGTTTGATTCGGGTGACTCAGCCAGACTCCCTCCCGTGCCACAGGGGTGCTCAGGACCAGTCACTGAACGCCTCTTCTTCATGAGCAAACCTACCCACTGGCCTATTGCAGCAGCTCCCGCATCCCACAGAGCAGAATTTCCCATATTTTCACCTCACAGCCCCAGACTTCCTCAGCTTGGCCCTGAAAGGAGGAGAGAAGGAGGCAGGACTGCAAGGTAATTGCCAGTACTTACCAACTATGAGCTGAGACAAAACCTGAGTTCAAATCCAGACTCCAGCAATTTACAGTGTGACCTTGGGCAAATTACTTAACCCCGCTAAGCTTCCTGTCCCCAGTCAGTAAAATACGCATCACTACACTTACCTGACAGTGGTGGTGTAAGGATTAAATTAGATAATGGATGAAGCACAAAACAATGGTAGTTGTTTTGTTGGTTGGCTGGCTGGTGAAAGTCACGGCTCTTTGAAGGGACATACAGCAGGGGTCCTGATCCCCATTCCAGCTTAAAGACTGATCTGTGGTGCAACACTTGGCCTGTCACTCTTCACTTCCTTTTCCCCAGGCACTGCTCCAGTCTCCTCTGTTGTCACCTTCCCTTGGACTCTGCCTGAGCAGGACCTGCTCTTACCACTGGACCCACGAGCTCTATAACCGTGATGATCCAAGACAGCCCTCAAATTACAGTATCCCCTTCTTCTTGACCACTTGCCACCTCATGTGCAAAAGAAGAAAGCCAAACACTGCAATGCTGGCCCCCTTTATGAGGGAGATAAGCGCACTGAGGACTTGTGTCCAGAGCTGACTTCTCCCTTCTGCGGCACTATTCATGATGGGAAATCCAAAGCAACGTCTCACAGTAACGACCGCCGAGTCTAGAGCATCATGGTGACTGGTGGCCGTGCTACCTAGAGCTCGTCTTCCAGCTTTCTCTCTTACTAGAGAGACATTGTGCAGAGTGGTGGGTGGGGGTGTCCAAGGGTTTTGAAGTGAAGAGAGAGTCACAGATCATCTTGTTACCAACCCTGGGCGGGAGGGGCAGAGAGAGGGGTGCAAAATAATAATCAGCTGGGATGGCCCAGAGAGAAAATTCAAAATCTGTCATTGAGGTGGGTTGTTTCATCTCAACGCCCCTGACATACCCTCTCCAGGCAAAGACACCCCGCACCTAAACAGGGAGGACTTGATGAGGAATGTCACTGGCACAGCAGCGGGGGAGCAGATCGGGAAGGGGTTGTTCCACATCACCCTCCAGCACAGACCGAGGGGAAACATGGTTGAGCCGCTGCGAGATGCTTTCAGGGAGGCTTAAGAGAGATGCTAGTCTAGCTAACAAGAAGCAGTTCAGGGAACAACTTATTTTTCAAAGAAACATTCTGGACTTCTGCCTCTCTTTTGGATGAAGGAGGAACAGCCCTGCCCAAAATGGGGATGAGATTCAATACCCTTTGCTTTGCAGCTTTCTAGGGCTCTCAGGATACTAGGAGGTACAGAGGTTGGGGATAGGTTCTGACGTGCCCTCTGATCACTCTGACTTGGTGAAGCCCCCGTAAGCAGGGCGGGGAACAAACCTGTGGAGGTGCTCTTCCTCTGAGCTCTGTGTAAGGGTGGAATCAGGGGATGTAATGGGTAGAACAGTGTCTCCCAAAAATTCCTATCACCCAGAACCTCAGACTGTGACGTTATGTGGAAACAAAGTCTTTGCAGGTGTAATTAGTTAAGGATCTCAACATGAAGCCATCCTGGATTTGGGGTGGGCCTTACATCCAATGACTGATACTCTGTTTTGGTTTTTTTTTTGCTGAGGAAGCTGGCCCTGAGCTAACATCTGTGCCCATCTTCCTCTACTTTATATGTGGGATGCCTACCACAGCATGGCATGCCAAGCGGTGCCATGTCCGCATCCAGGATCTGAACCGGCAAACCCCAGGCCTCCCAAGTGGAACGTGCGAACTTAACCGCTGCACCACCAGGCTGGCTCCAATGACTGATATTCTTATAAGAAGAGAAGACACACAGAGGAGAACGCCCTGTGAAGACACAGGCAGAGACTGGAGTGATGGTTCTACAAGCCAAGGAATGCCAAAGAATGCCAGCAACCACCAGAAGCTAGGAGAGAGGCATGGGACACATTCTCCCTCAGAGCTCCTGGAAGGAACCAATCTGCCAACACCTTGATTTCCGACTTCCGTCCTTCAGAACTGGGAGAGAATGAACTTCTGTTGTTTTAAGCTCCACGTTTGGGGTCAATTGTTTCATCAACCCCAGGAAACTGATGTAAGAGAGTTGGGCAGAAGGTTCCAGAGATCTCTAAGTGTGCCAAGGTGCCCAGAGCGTCACCTGGTTTAATGGCTGGACTCTAGCATCTGCAGCACCTCTCAGTAGAGCATCTTCAGAAGTTAGACGGGGGCTGGCCCGGGGGCGCAGTGGTTGAGTTCGCACGTTCCGCTCCTCGGCAGCCCAGGGCTCGCCAGTTCGGATCCCCGGAGCGGACATGGCACTGCTTGGCAAGCCATGCTCTGGTAGGCGTCCCACATATAAAGTAGAGGAAGATGGGCATGGATGTTAGCTCAGGGCCAGTCTTCCTCAGCAAAAAGAGGAGGATTGGCAGCAGTTAGCTCAGGGCTAATCTTCCTCAAAAAAAAAAAGAAGTTCGAGATTCTATTCTTGCTCCCTCATACCCCCTAGGCACATGCAAACCCAAACTTGAACTTCCCTCTGCACACTCAGGGTGGGCTTCAGGCCAAGCCTGGGGTTGCCTACCTCCTCTCTGTACCACCACATCTGCTCACATCTTCCAGCCTCGTTTGCCCCATCCTCCCCCAGACAGACTCCTCAGAGGTTCAGTGTGACGGATGAACCCAGACAAGGACTGTCCCCCTCATATCCCTCACCTGTCTGACCTTCAGCAGTTGGCTTCTCCTTCTCAGCCAGGACTGCCAGTCACAGAAAACACCAGTGGTCACTCTGGCCTGGAGGAAGCAGGGAACTGCTGCGAGTAAGGTTAAAGGAGGTCAAAATCAGTAGAAACCAAGATCTCAGCACTCAAAATAGCGACCTCAGAGACCCCGGAACATGGGACCTTGGGGAGAAGGCACTGTTCATCCACTGTCGGCAGCTGCTCCCGTAAAGAAACCTGGGAAAGGCTCTTCCCTCTACATGAGGTATATGTGCATGGTGACGCTCAGGAAGAACGTTCCAGAGTAGACACAGGCCCAGTGCTGAGGCCTCTCTGATGGCAACCCACACGACTACACCCCCCTAGGAGCAAGTCTGGGTTTCCTGAGTCATTCTCCCGCCCTGCCTCGCCCAAACTCGGCTCCCTCTGATTGGATGCTCTGCCCGCCTCGCCAGCAGTTCTTAGCCACGCCACCTACTGGAGCATCTTAAATTTGTCACCTTCTCAAAGCTGCGTTCCCCCTCCTCAGAGCTGTGGGGGTTGGCAACCCTCAAGACAGTCTTTTCTGTTCCCTGGGTGGACTTCCAGCTCTGTTGCCTCCCTGGGGAGCCAGAGGAAGAGGTGGAATGCTGTGCTCTCTTCCCCAAGGCTTGGGCTGGGCTGGGGAGCTGGGGGCCCCCCGCCCCCCCGCCTGCCTTGCTGTGGAGGGAGCTGATACTGAAGAGGCAGCGGATGGGGAGGACGCAGAGGGACCACGCCCGGACTCTGATTCCCTGGAGGCAGGGCCAAACAGCTCTAAACAAAGCCCCCGGGCAGGCATGGAGGGAGCAGGGGGGCAGACTCAGGGAGGGCAGGGATTTTGGCCCCAGAACCGTCTGTTTCACTGCAAATCTTCTGCTTTACTGGCCCTGCCCACCCCCAAGTATTTGTCAGACTGTGTCCCAATGTTTGGTTCAAGACTGTGGCCGCCAGAAGCGCGGCCGTCTTCCCCCCCCCCGCTGTCAAAGTCTGGGCCAGAGTCTCGCTCCCAGCGCAGTGCCCTTCCGCCCCTCAAGCCCCAGAGGAACTCCTCTGAGAAGACTGTGAACTCCTGGCCCCGAGGCCCTGCAGCCCCCGCTCTCCTCCCGGCCTTCCACCTGCTCCGGAAGCGCAGCGCTGCCCCTGCGGCCGAGCCGCCGGCGCGGGCGGGGCCGCTGAAGTTTAATTTCAGGACTGGGGCAGCATCGGGGTGGCTTGGTTTTGAAAGTGTTTGCAAAACTCTTCAGAACCTCCAGGATTCTCAAGTAAAGGAATTCTAGTGCCCGAGATAAGGTGCCAGGGATCAAGGCCAGAGCTAATTAGATGCAGACGCCGACACCGGGAGGCTCGGATGGCGCCGGTGGGTCTGGGGGGAGCGGGGGAGGGGGGGCAGGTGCTGTGAGCACATTTGCTTGGGAGGGGACACTGCGGTGGGGGAGACAGTGTTGCTAATTGCTAATAAACGTCTTTTGTTCTTAATGAACACTCATTTTCCGCCTCCGACTTGGTTCCGGCTCCGGCACTCTAGGAAAGGAGCAGTCCCAGGGTGGGGTGGGGACCCCGCCCTGCGACCCTCGCAGCCCCACTCCTCTCGGCGTAGAACCCGAGAGCCTGGGGTTCCGGTTTCCCTTGGGTTCGTTTGGGAGAGTGGGGTCCTTAACGCTGCCAGGATAAGAAAGTGAGGGAAGCGGATGGACGGCAGGAGGCGGCAGTCACCTCCGTAAGGAGGGAGGGGCAGGGTGCCAGGCTCCCCAGCGAGCGGCCTGAAGCCCCTGTCTGAGGGGCACTCCGGTCCCCGCTGCGCCTGTGCTCCCTCCCCTTCCCAGAAGGCTGGGAAGGTTCAGCATTTCATCCTGAGCTATTTTGAGGGGGTAAAGGGGGGGCTGAAGCTGGTGGTGGAGCCAAATCGCTCCCTTCTCTGTGGTTCCCACCGTCCCCTCCCCCTTCCATGTTTTGGGGTTGCCAAGGAAACCGCACAACCTATCTGCAGCTTCTGTTTTGTTCCTGTCAAACCCAGGAAACTTTCTAAGGCCAGTTCAGCGGGATCACCGTCAGAGCCCAGTCAAGGAGAGGCTGCTCTGTCTTGAAGCCTCGGGCACGGATGCTCTCCCACACAGCTGTGCACGCACGGCACACGCACACACACAGGCTTGTACTGCCCACACACACACCTGCAGCTCCCATCGCCCAGCTGAACCTAATGGGAGGAGAGAATGAAAAACAAATAGGGAAAAGGATCCACCCTGCATGCCCCGGCGGAGCCGCAGCCCCAGCGGCCTCGTTCCCCTCCCCTGGAGCCCTCTGGAGCTGGACAGGCACCGTGCTCCAGACAGCCCGCCCACTCCAACAGCATCCTGGCCCCTCAGGCTCAGTCAGTCCAGAGAGCTGCCAGGCCAGGCTACCTAAGGAGATGAGCAGAGAAAGGGAGGTTCAGGACTAATGCAGAAGCTCCACAATGGAGTCACAGTGGTGTGTGACCTTGAGAAGGTCATTTAAATATATCACCTCTGTGAAAGGGGACCCCTGCCTCAGCCTCTCCAAATGCTCCAAAAGTGAACTGAGATACTACGAGGGCAGGGAGGCTGGCTAAAAAGCGTGGTGAAAGCACCTGATTGTAAAGGGGACCTAGTTGAAGCTTTCTGTAGCTCCAAAATCACAGAACTAAGACCAAGGTCACCAGACAAGAAGGAACTTTCCAGTGATTTGAGCTGTCCAGCCAAGGCACAACCTGCTACATTGAGTAGTGAGTTCCCCATCACTGGAGGTATTCAAGCAGAGACTGGGTGCCCATTGACAGGGCTGCTGTAAAGGAGACTGCTACTTTGACTGGGAGCTTTGGCCAAATGACTTTTAAGGTTCCATTGGTGGGAAGAGTGCAGAGTCCATGGTTCAGAGTCTGCGTGCAACAAGCCCCCAGAGTGCATGGTGACCTAGGGGCTGAGGGCAGAGGGGCCAACCCTTGCACACACTGGCATTCACTGATGCACCACCCTTGCCACATACCAGCCAGGCGGCCCAGTCTTTGTTTGTCGTGGAAGCCTTGAGGAGATCAAAGAGAAGACACCTAAAGAAAAACCCAGTGAAGATTTCTGGGTGTAGGAATTAGAGAACCACAGCCAGCTGCGGGTAAGGACCTGTCAAGAAAGCCAATTTCTGCTTAAAATGAAGGGCCGTGTCTTGAGAACCAGCTCAGAAAGTGCCTTTGTTTCCTCAAAGATCAGGGGCAGAGAAGGAGGCTGACGTCAGGAGGAGAAAGTAGAGGAGAGCCCGCGAGCTCCGTAGGGTCAGAGAGAGCACTGTGTCCTCAAGTCCACACTGCTGAGACCCGCTGCTCCACCTGGGCCTGCACGAGAGAGCCCACGAGGCCTGGAGCGCAGATGCAGTCCCCTCTGCTAGCCAAGCCGTGCATCCTGCAGATAGAGGCTGCCTGGAGGAGGCACCTTTTTGCTAAATGCCCCTCTGGGGCAGCAGTGGCCCCACAGCGATGCCCTGTGATCTTCCTAAAGTACAAGCCTCACCATGACCCTCCCTACCAAGCTCTTCAAGGGCCTCTCATCTCCTAGGCGAAAAGAGCAGGCTTCTTAGCCTGGTTGACGAGGCCCTTCATCATGAGCCTCTGCCCATCTTCTGGTTTTCTTAAGCCCCTCTTCTTCACCTCCCGCTGCACTGCAGCTACATCCCCCTAACTGCCTGTCCCCAAACTCTGCACCCTACCCTTCCCAGCTTCCTCAAGGCTCTTCCCGGCCTGGACCAGACAGGGAACTTGGTTGCAAACAACAGAAAAAGACTGTCACAAGCTTAAGGAGATAAGGAAAATTCTGGAAAGTGAAATTTTGGTGATTCAGAGCTGATGGGCAGGCTGGAGCAGCAGCTCCCACCACAGGCAGGAACCAAGGGCGGCTCAATGGCAGAGGACACTCCAAGGTCAATGGTGGGGACATCAGTCAGGACCCCGCTGCAGGTTCTACCCCACTCCTGGCTTCCACCATCCCCCAGATTAGGTATTGCTGCTGCGACTCTGAACCAGGCCGCCACTGCTGGGTGTGATTGCCAATCGTCCCTGCTCTCCCTGCCACTCTCCTGAGGTTCAAATTCCCAACGACTCCAAAGGGGGCAGCAGATTGACTGAGCTCAGGTTCCAGGGCCCGCCCACCCTCCACCTTGCTCTGCCCACACCCTGGCTGCCAGGGGAGCAGGGAGACAAAAGTCTGCCACCTCTCAGTATGTGGAGTAGAAGGCAGAATCCCCGCTCCACTGAGACCCGTGATGGGGAATTCCCTCTGAAATGGAAGAGGCGCTCAGAGACCGGGCAATCCAATATGTAAGAAATGTCCACTGTACAGTCCTCTCTCTGCCTCACTAATTCCCATTCATTCTTCAAATGTCACCTCTGGAAAACCTTCCTCCAGACTGGGCGTGCTCAGGTGCTCCCTCCATGTCCCCATGGTCCCTGCTCCCTACCTCTACCAAGGCCTTCTTATTTCATTAAAATTGGTTGCAGATTTGTCTTCCTCACCACACTGTGAGTTCCCTGGACCTTAGAACAGGGCATGCTCATCCACGTAAGTCTTGTCTGCTTCCTCTGTCCCCACCCCAGGGGGTGGCATTCACGGGAGCTCAGTGAGTTTACAAGTGAATGGCTGAATGAATATGCATATCCCCGAGACTCCTCCTGTGGTAGAGAATCAGCTCATAACACGCTCAGCACCTGGCTGAGTGTGATGAATGGGCTCCATCCGGTGGAGATGGGTGCCGAGGGGAACTAAGGAGTGGGGCTAGGTTCTTCTGCTTACAGATGTTAGAGAGGAAATCCTGTTAGCAAGTGCCCCTCTTCCTTAAAGTATGAAAGTACATCTTTCAAAAGACACTCCAGAGAGAGCCTGGGAGGGTACAAGTACAGCTGAAACCACGAGGGCTTAGTGGCTGTAAATCTGGAATCGTGTGGGTTGAGATGAAAATGCTTTACAGTCATTAGGCCCCATTGTGAAGGTAATTATAGAAAGTCCTGTTGCAGACACCTGGGCCAGGAGTGGGCTGGACCTGCCCTGAGTGGCCCCCACAAGGGAGAAGAGTGGAAGAGAAGTGTCTGGAAAGATATGAGAGGTAGCAAGAGCTTCTTAAAATAGAAGGGAAGAAGCAGAAGAGGAGGTGAAGGAGAAAAGGAGAAGGAGAATGCGCACATAGGAGCAAAGCCCAGGATAGAGAGGGGGAAGGTGGCGCAGGGGCCGGAGCATGAATGCTAACAGAGGAAGAGGAGGCCAGGAGCAGCTCGCCGCAGCAGGAGAAGGAGGCAGAGAAAGAAGGGCAGTCCCAGCGCCTGCCGCGTGCCAAGCTCAGTGGAGCAAACACTTGCGCATGCCTACTATGTGCCCAGCACTGGCCAAGGCACTAAGGATATAAAGGTATATAATTGTATACAAAGATAAGCAAACCCCTTACCTTCCAGGGTTACAGAGCCAGGAAGACAAACACAAAAACTGAGATTTTAAAAATCGTTAGGTAGACGTACAGATACACGAAAGAAAAAGAACGTAATGAGAACACAATAAAGGGACACTTCTTCTAGGCTGGGGGAGATGCCTACTGAGCTTAGTGTTAAAGGATGAGTTAGCCAAGGAAAGAAGGCTAAAATGGGTCCCTACCAGACATGGAGGCATGTCTGGGACCAGCAGGGACACGAGAAGAGCCAGGAAGACTAGGAGGAACCAGGAGCAGTGAACCGCATGTGCCAGGCTAAGGAGCTTGGACCTCAGGTGATGGGAGCACTTGACAGTTTTTCTGGGAGCATGGCATGATAAGATTTGCATTTTAGGGTTGTCACTTTGCCTATAGTGTGGCAGGGGGATTATCTGGAGGAAGGCTGTAGTCTGGGAGCCCGATCTGGAGTGGATTGCAATTGTCAAAGTGAAAGATGGTGGGGCCATTACCTGAGATGGGGGACACGGAAGGAGAACACTTAGTCGGGGGAGGGGAGATGATGACATGTTTCAGATGGTTGAGTTTAGAAGGCTTGTAGACCACCTAAGGTCATGTATGTCTGACAGGCAGTTGAATATTAGCACCTGAAACTAAAGGGAGAGACGAGGGCTGGAGACAGGATCGGGGCTTCACTGGCGTACAGATAATTGTTTTAGTCAATGAAGGTGGATGAGCTCTCCCTGAAAGAACAAGTACACATCCAGGCAGTGGGCCGGGCCGGAACTCTGAGGAGCTCCAGTGTTGAAGGGGTGCTGAAAAGGAGGACCCTAAGAAGGAGAGCTCAAAAGGCAAGTCAGGGGAGCACGAGGAGAACCAGAGGCAACTGAGGGCCACAGGCCGTGGACAGGCCACCTCAGGGAGGAAGGAGAGAAGAGCAGGGTCAGAAGCAGGAGAGAGGCCCCAGGGATAAAGGCTGAAAAGTGGGCATTGTGGTTTGCAAAATGGAGGTAACGGAGGACGTTTTAAAACGTGTGCTGTGTGCGGCTCCGACAGGAGGCAGCCCTGAGTCTGGGTAGAGAGTGGATGAGAGCCCTTCCCTCTTCTTGCAGCTTGTCTAAGGCTTTGAAATTGCATCAAAACAAAAAGTTAGCAGAAAAAGGAGAATTTTGTTTTGCAATAATGTATCAGAAAGTTGGGTCTCTGAATCTGATGCCAATCCAAATAACGAGAACAGTCTTGAGTGGACAAGGAAAGGTTTTACTCTGCCAGGCACAGGGAGCACCCCCAGGGCTAGCACCTCAAAAACTGCCAGCTCCCCTTAAGAAATGGGTAGGGATGTTTATTTGGGGTTTTAGGTAGGGGAGGCAGAACTTGTAGCCTTGCCGGCTGGCGTTTTCCCACCAGCCTGTATTTGGCCTCGAGAAGCTGCTTACAGGGAGGGGGAATGGTAAGACAGGATGATTGCAGGTAGGCATCCTTGGCTGTCTTGCCTTCATGAGGCATGGTGGATCCTGGTGTCAGGGAGCTGAGGAGTTGAGGTCTCCTGGGAAGCTGGGAAGCCTCAGCTTTCTGATATTCTCTAGACAACTCTTTCCCTGTGGTAGACTGCAAGGATGCAGAATTAGCTACAACTTGAATGTAAGCCCAGCACCAGCCCACCTGGGCTTTAACAACTTGTAACTTCTCTTTGGTTGTAAAGCTCAGGGAGTCAGAGGTTGAAGAGGCAGATATTTACATACGAGTGTCACTAAAGAAGCAGGGAAAGGGGGTGAATGTTTTTGGTTTTAACCCCATATATGTGGGGTTCAGTGTAGAGGAAACAATATCAGGGCTGATATTAACTAAGAGCCTGTAACAATAACACAGGTTCATTGCAAAGATTCAAACAATTCCAAGGGCATAAAACAGAAAATGAGAATTCCGCCTGCTCTCCATCTGTACCCAAAGCCACCCTCGACGGTAGCTTTTCCCTTGTTCCTAGTTTGGTAGCTTCCTTCCAGATTTGTTTTATTTATTCATTTGTTGTTGTTACAAGAATAGAATCACACTATACATCCTGTTTTGCAACTTAAAAATATATCAAATATATCACAGGCATTTTTGTCTTGACAGAATACATATTTCATCTTCATTCTTCAACACTGCGCAGTATTCTGTCATAGGATACGTGAAAATTCATTATTACTTTTTGAAATATAAATACTCAAAGTTCAGAGAATAAAATAACAAAGACTGATGTGTCCACTGCCCTTTTCTTTTTTAAATTATTTTTTGAGGAAGATTACCCCTGAGCTGACATCTATGCTCATTTTCCTCTACTTTATATGGGGATGCCTGCCACAGCATGGGTCCGTGCCCAGGATCTGAACTGGCAAATGCCAGAGCCTCTCAAGCAGAGTGCATGAACTCAAACACTATGTCATCAGGCTGGCCCCTCCACTGCCCTTTTAAAATAAACGCTAACAGTTTGACAGACATGTTTCAGATTCTTTTTTAGAATCTAGTAAGCTCAAATGGGGTATGATTGAAAAACCCGGGGCAGCTGGAAGTTGCCTAAATATGCAAACCTGACCTCATCACATCCCTGCTTCAACCCTCTCAGTGGCCCCATTGCCTCTAGGATCAGTTCGAGCTCCACGGCATGGCGCTCCCAGGCCCCCAGACCACAGCCTCGACTCTGCTTGCCTTCCCCTCACTGACTCAGCCATGGTAGGCTGTTCAAATTGCAACGCTTTTCCAACAGGCTCTGTCACATGGCTTTTTCTCAGGCTCACGTCTCTGGCTGCATTAACTCCCCACTCACCCTGCTGCCACCAGTCCACCTGGAGACCCTCAGTCATCTTCAGGATGCAGCTGGGTGCCTTTCCCGGCCACCCGCACGTCCCCACCCCTCCCACCTCTCCCGCTTCAGGCCCCCATGAATCCCTCTGTTGGTCTCTGTCACACTGCTTTTTCCCTTTGCCCTCCTCTGTTGACCTGCCAACTGCCTGCCCCTGGACTACAATTCCCTTGAGGACACAGTCTGTGCCTTATTCCCCTCCCGCTCCCCAATGCCTGGCACGCCCAGCAAGTGCTCTTCAAACAGCCTTGTGGATTCCTGAATCACTGGTGGCCCAGCAAAGGTAGGTGGCCCCAGCCTGACTGTTTCTGGAGGTCTCCAATAATGAGGGTGCCCAGGACCCCTCTGGGTCTCCAGGGTCACCGCCTACAGGAGTCCCGGCCCACTTTCCCCCGTGTCGTTACTGAGCTGAGCATTCCCTGGCTCACCTGCCTCTGCTGCCAGCCAGATCCGCTCTCACAGAGCCTGCAGGGAGCGCTCAGCAGAGCTCATTACTTAACGGTCAGTGGCCCAGACTCCCATCTCCCCAACAAGCCCACAGAGGCTGCTGGAGCCCAGCCCCATTCCTGTAAATGGAAAGCGATTTGCACTCATTCCCAAGATGAATCATTTTGTTTTAATCGCCTGTCCTTTTGCTGACACTGCCATGGCTGCCTGCTCTGCCTTTTGGCCGTCTGTTGGCAGGACACCCTTCTGGGCCCTGCTAATCATCAAGAAGAGAGGTACAAGAAGGAAGGAGAGGGAGCCCCCCAGAAAGCAGGCTAACAGGCAGATGCTAATGAAAATGACATGATTGTCCTGGAACCCAGGCAACGACCCCAAACAAGCAGAAAGCAGCTCCCAACTTGTGGCTCCCTTGAGGGCTGCTCCAGAGACCAGGCGGCTAACGTGGTGGAAGCGTCCAGCCCCCAGGACCCAGAGAGAGCTCCCACCTGAGCAGGATCAGCTGGGTGACCTAGGGTATTGCGGGGGGAGGAGGCTAATAATGAACGGGGAAATTGCGGGACCCAGAATTAGTTCCCTGAATTTTGACACAAAATGGGTGGCACATAGAGAGAAGCAAATCTATACCCATTTTTCTTCTCAGGCTGCAATCCAGGAGACCATGTGGGATGGCAGCCGTGTTTCCTTTCCATCTACAGTAGGACTCATTCTATATCTGTTGGAGAGAGTCCAGCCTGCCATCAGCAAATGGGAAAGCTCCTGTCCAGGTCTCTGCCCATGGTGCTGGCACCGGCCCCACAGGCTGTTCCATGCCAAAGCCTGGGGCCCAGACTCCAGGCGCTGCCTCTGAATAATGAAGCCCCCAGGGCCACCAGAAGTGTGGAGTATGCATGCCCCTCCACGGTAAAATGGACTGTTGACCCCGTCTGGTCCTGGCCTGGCTGGAAAGGAGAGTTAGGGGGCCAGGCGGGAATTCTGTGCAAGGGAAATGGGAAGACCGAGTGGCCCTGGAGGAGACTGATTCCCCCCGACCAGCTTGCCAGTCAGGAGGCACTCAGGTGCCTGCAACAGAGGGCTGACCCAGAGGATCCTCAGACGCCTAGGGGCTCGAGGCACTTCAGAGACATGACCTGCGTGGGGACCAGGGACGGTGGTCGCCCCACGTTGGGAACTGTGCCTCTGGGAGAGGTTTCCTACGCCCCAGCCCAGAAAGAGTTTGTGGGGCTGAGGTTGACAGGCTTTCCTTGTCCCTTTCTGCCTTCGCTCTCGCCCCCTGCCTCCTCACCTGCTGCAGCGTGACGCCTGCCCCTCCTCCGGCCACGTGCAGATGCCAAGCCTCCAGGCCTGGAGTTTGCTGAGAAGAGCCCCCTCAGAGGAAGGACAGGTCAGCACGTCCCACAGCGGGGCCTTCTGGGAGCCAGGGCCCCAGGAAACTTTGTGAGAACAGCCAGGACCCACACCTCTCCACCTGCTGCCCAAACTGCTGCCGGGAGCAAGTCCAAGGGCAGAGGGTGAGGGCATCCTAGGAAAGGGTGTCTCTCTGTGGGAAGAAAGCACCGGAGACTCACTCAGCAAATATTTGCCAAGTGCCAGCTAGGCACCAGGCACTGTCCCAGACACAGCAGTCCCCTAAACGGGCAAAGTCCCTGCCTCGTGGGGCTGACATCCTGCAGCTCATCACAGAAGGCCAGAACAGGCCCAGCCTGAGAGACAGCTCCTCAGCTCCCACCGAGGAGGAAGAAAAGAGTGAGCGGGGAGCCAAGACTAGGTCCAGGGCCCCAGCCTCCCAGTCAACAGCCGCAAGAGGCGAGGATGGGCACAGGCAGCCTGCCCGGAGGGCCTGTCAAGAGCAGGGGTCACTGTACTGACCGGGGAAGACGACAGAGTACTGAGTCCCCTCCCCACCTCTCCCTCCTCCCCCTCCTCCTCCCCCCTCCCTCTTTGCCCCTGCCTCCCCCTCCAAGCCTGTTCCACAAGTCTCCAGCTGACTCTGCTGGCTTGCAGTCTTGAGTCAGTGCCAGCCAGGAGGTCCTGATAACCTGTCCCCTTGATTCAAGAACGCCAAGACAGCCCCTGGGGACAGAAACTCCAAGGCCCAAAAAAGGAAAGGTAAACGGAGAAGCTGTGGGAGGCAAGGCCCTAAGCTTGGACTGCCGCGGTCCAGGTTATGCGGCAGGAGATAATGAGGGTGCAGCTCCAAGCAGAAGGCCTGATACCTGTCGCTGCTCAGTCAATGTTAATCTTCCCTTCTTCGTTCCTCAGCTCCACTGGACAATACCTCCAACTCAAATGCCTTATTAATCATTTATAATATTGCTGATACTAATAAGATTCATAAAAATTCAAATTGTAGGGGCTTTGCTCCGCTCCTCTGGCTTCAGATCAGATAGCTACACACGTCACCCTCAGTGGGGAAGGAGTGCCATATCCCTTGGAATTCTCTCACCCCATTTAGTCTTTTAATTCGGATTATCCCACTCCTTTGGAAGTCCTTGAGAAACACGAGATTTCAACACGAGCATCTCATCTGCCCAGAATGCGGCTGAGATACAAGATGAACGAGGTGACCAGCCCAGCCTCCCTGGTCCTCGCTCTCCTCTGGCTGCAGTTCCCAGGGCCCCGCTTGGCAGGTGTAAGACAAGATATCGGGGCCCTCTCCCCATGCTCGCCCCTCGTCCTGGCATCCAACTTCAGGCCTTGCCTCCTCTCTGCCCTTTTTCTGCTCTTCACGTCCTGCTGATGGATCTCTCCCACGTGAATTCTTAGCACCTGCAGATATACACATTGATCTGGAAAAAGTCTTTATGCATTGCCATCGATTTTAAAGACATCGACAACAGCAAGCTCGAACTCTAACACGGTGTAACAATAGCTCCAGCTCACAGAATACGCCAGCCCCCCAGAGGAATCCTGAGCCCTTCACAAGCCCTTTTCTGTGCAGGCAACTGTTGCCCTCAATTCTAGGGAAAGGAAGACGGAGTGAAGCCAATGTTTGTTTTGGGATGAAGGGTGATGAAGAGCTGAGGCGGGGGCATGCCTACTTGAGAGAGTAGGAGAGAGGAGTTAACATTTTGACGTAATTGGTGAATGCATCTTCTGTCATTCTTAGGAACCACCCCCATTGTCCCCAGTTGGGCCAGGAGTGAAGGGGGACAAGGAGAAGTGGACAGCAGGCGCGCCATGCCAGTGTTGGGTACACTCAGGGCTTGGCTCAGCACCCCAGAAGACATGAGTGCAGAGTGTCTCCTGCAACTTCCCGGCCCCCAGTGGTCTCTGGCCTGTCCCTGTCCCATCCCTACCACTCCTCCCCATCCTCATCAGCACCAATTTACTTCTCCCCTTCCAGACGCTTCTCCTAAAAGCTTGAGGGGTGTCACTCTCAGAAGCTGGGGACTAGATGACCAAGGACCCCTTGGCCCCCTTCCCTACCTGCCCTCCTTGCCTCTTCAACCTAGTCTTTTAGTTTCTGCCTTGGAGAGGCCCCATCCCTCTTTCTGGGCTGGCCCCTCCTGTTTGTAATCCTTCTGACCCTCTGCCAGCCTGCAGCTCTGGCTGGCCCACTTGCTTTATTCTCTGGCTCTTGGTCTCACAGGAAGTGACTTGCCCATCTTTAGGCCCAGCTGCCTCCCCTGTAGCCCACCTATCACCCTGTAGACCATTCTGCAGCATTCCCCACTTGGCCTTACTCCCCACTTCTCCTTTTATTCTCTTTCTTCATGTCCCTTTAGAGTGTTTGGACACCTGCTTTCCTCAGCCCAGCGGTGGTTCTCTTCCTCGTGCAGCAGCCCCTCGGCTGACCTGTCTCACGAACAGCCAGAATGAAGTATTCATTAGCAGGAGCCAGCAAGTGGACTGGCTGCATAAAACCACCAGCGAGGCTGTGGTGACCTGTTTCAGTATCTCTTATTCATGCACTGAGCTATTTTTCCAACTTGCTAGAATCCCACCCAATAGGAGTGGAGGACAAGCTGAGGACTGGAGACCAAAGAGCATTTGAACACTGATGTTGTCACTCTTAGATCCGTGTGTCTGGCTGAAACGCTTGATTTCTCAGGGCCTCCCTACCCTGATGGAGAAAAATGGCGATTTTGTCCTCTGGTTTCCCAGACATCATGGGAGGACATAGAGATCTTCTTCATAAAGTGCTTTGGAGGTTTTTGGAGGGAGAAGCTGTCTGACGATTTTGCTCTATGCTCACTCCTCACCTTCCTGCAGCCCAGGGACTCCTAGCAGGAAGCAAGTTTCCTAACCAGTTAGAACCATGTGCAATCCTGTACAGAAGGCAGGACACAGGGAGCAGGAAAGTAGCCCTCAGTGGGCTCCGTGCTGGGGACACATGGCCTCTGCCCTCAGGAAATTTCTAGTCTGGGAGAGTGGACAGGTCCGGAGAAGGGCACATTCACAAAACAAAATGATAATGATGCAAGGAACCCAGAAATAGCAAGTAAGATGTGGGGACACTTCCTCTTCCAGGGAGAATGGATACAATAGTGATGGGGCACTGGCAGAGCAGGGGCAGCTGTGGGCACCCACTCAGCCCTGGCCAGCAGTGCTCAGCACTGACCCCAGCACTGCCTGGCTTTTCCCGTAAGAACCCACAGACAGCATTCCCTCGGGCCACATTCTCCTCTCCCGAGGGGACAGATGAAAACCTCATGACAACAGCCTCAGACGTCTAATCCCTGCTTTCTGAGACTGCCACCTGCAGACAACCAAGGGCTACCTGAGCGTGAAGGGCCAGCCACTCGCCCAGACCACTCTTCTCACCCAGGACCACCAACCTTCTCTGACGGCCAGAGGGGAAGGACTGGGATGCTGGTGTTTGTTGACCCAGTTTGCTGTGGGGCTGACCCATCCACTCCCATCCCAAAGTGCTTAAAGAGGCCTGGGGGTCCACCCTGTCCTGCCTGACCCAGCCTGGGCCGCAGGAGGGACGGAGGGCTAGAAGAGAAGAATGGCAAAGAAGGCAGGAAGGTGAAAACCTGGGGATTCCAGTGCCAGCTGCTGAGCTTCTCTAGAAAAGGAGAAATTCGGGAGAAAGCCCTGAAGACTTCAATCTAAGGAATTCCCTGCAGCGTCACACTTTCCCACAGCACCCAGCACAAAAGATAAGTTTTTTAAAATGCATGTTGGATGAGCTCTGGTGAATCAGTCCCAAAACAACGCCCATCCTCTGTCCCTCCCTTCCTGCAGGCCAGTCTGTCGCCAGCTCACTCAGAGGGGACAGCAGCAGGTCTCCTCAGTATCCGTCCGTCTGGGCTGGGGCTCTGGCAGTCAATCTGCGGTGTTACAGAGCAGAACAAAGCAATTGGGCTCAGCCAAGCCCAAGGTCACAGGTCCCATCCCTGCTCCCCAGGAGGGCTACATGGGACCTCAGGCCATGAAAAATCCTGAGAATGACCAAAAAGTGCTGTTAATAAAACTGTAGGGGTGTGGCCCTTGTGACTTGTATGTCCACACACATGCCCTCCTATTTACACAGATTTGCAAAAATACGTCTTTTCATACACAAAGATGCACACATATATGCTCATAAAAGCAAAGGTGCACGCTTGAAGATCCTGACGTGTGCTCCACTCTCCCCCCACACACCAGGAGTTATATGAACTCATGGACCTTCCACCCCTCCAGGGTGGGCTTCTCCCAGAGCGCAGTCCAGCCAGGGCCCAGGGCTGGGGGGCAGTTGGCACCATTTGCATTCTTCCCGGGATGGGAGTGATGCAGGCAGCCCAGGCCCCTGTGCATCCCGCAGTGATAGCCACCGTCCCGGAGCTGACCCGGCTGCTCCAGGAGATACATCTTCCCTCAGTCCCCTCCCAGTCAATCCCAGTTCCTCCTGAGGGCTCCTGGCTCCAGCTGTCAGTCTAGATTGTTAGTCCCCGAACACAAGGCAGTCCGAGGACCCTCCCTCGCCCTCTGAGAGGACCCAGCAACTATCCTCTCTCTGGGTGTCCTCCCGACACCTTTTCCGGTCCCTGCCCCATACTTGCCTCCTCCAAAAAGTCTTCTCTGATTAAATCTGTTTGGTTCTAAATGGCGTGGCTCCCCGGCACTCGGAGAAAAATGCTTTCTATTCACTGCTTTGTTATCCAGGCTTGTGTCAGGTCTGACTCGCGTGAGTGCTGTCACCTCCATTAGATGGGGGCTTCTGGATCCCACAAATGACGTCCCCTCGCTCCAGAGTTCTGTGGAATCCTGTCCTGGGAAGGGACTCAGGCAAGACGACCCTGCCTAGACAACACGATTTTCAAGATCTCTGCCGTTGGTTTGCAGAGGACCCTGATGGAGACCAAGACTCTTAGGAAAGAGCAGCAATGATATGGAGCTAAAGCCACTTGGGTTCCAAGAGTTAAGAGCTTTTCACAGAAATGACTGTCTAATTATCAGCGTGGCCTCCATGGAGAGCAGCTCCATCTGGTTTCCAAAGTGGGAGATGCTCCCATGCATTTCCTTGAATTCCCTAGGGAGAGTCATCCTATGCCTCAGAACAGAGGAACCTGGAGGAGAGCCAGCAAGGTGAGAGGGCAGTCAGGAGGCCCTGGGGGGGAGGGGCCTGAGGGGAGCAAGGAGGAGGGAGAGGGAGGGGGCGTGGAGTGGGAGACAACGGAGGAAAGCTGCTGGGAAAAGGTAATAATAAGAGAAACAGAAAGGGGAGAAAGATAAAGATTGGCCAAACAGGAGGAGGGGTAGTTGTGACAGAATCATAACCTCGACAACCCAGAAACACAGACTGAGAGGACAAGACTCAAAGAGCACCTCCACCAGGAGCTTGGCGAAGCGTCCTCAGGAGGGGAGCGTCCAAGGGGCTGGGGATTGCAGTGCCTGTCTGGAGGGGGGCACTCTGGGAGACGTCAGCCTCGCACCCTCTGTGGGCAGGCGCTGTCACACAAGTTTCCACAGGTCAGGAGCCCAGCATGGAGAGGCGCGGCGATGCACAGCTGACGCCTGTTGCACACGGTGCTCTGTGCCTCTTGCTTCCCCAGTGCTCTCCAGCTGGGGAAGCACTCTCACCAGGGCCGACTCTTTCCCAGCATTTCAATAAGCATTAATTAAGTGCCTGCTGTGTGCCTGACACCCTCATAGAAAAGGTCTCTGCCCCACAGGGTTTGCAGTCTGGCTGGGGCACCAGAGTTCCTCTGCAGTTTATGGCTAGGTCTTGGAGTTCCAGGCCAACAGGCTCCCCCTAAAATAGAAATAGCTGTCCGTTTGTTGCAGAGTCACGGGCACATTACTGACAGGGACGAGGGCGTTTCATCCTCTGTCTTGGTCACCTAATCTGGATCCGTCAACTCCCAGACAGGGAAATTTCCTCGTGGAAATTCTCACTCTGCTCCACACCCCAGTCCTTCATAAGGGCATTGTCTTGCGAAGATGGGAATAAACAAGGAAAATGGGGCAGTCAAAAGGTTGTCTGGAGTCTGTGCTTCTCTCCCAAAGGCCCACTTTACCGGAAAGGTGACAGATGTCTCTTCCCCTGCTGACCACCCGGAGCCCAGAGCAGAGGTGCCACCTCCTCACGCAGGGCCCGGACCTTGCAGAACAGGAACACCTTCTCCTGGCCGCGCTGGAGGAAGGGCCACAGCAGGCGGGGCCTGGGTTGTGTTGGGGTCTTGGGAATTCCTTCTCACCGGCTTTAAACTTAGACTCGAGCATCACCGGTTTCCAATGGGTCGCTGAAGTCTTGCTTGGGGGCTGGGAGGACCCAGCCAGTTCTCAAGGTCAGTAAACAAAAACGTACTATGAACTATTCAGACACACAGAAAGATAGAAAGATCATGGACATGTGTGTTGCCCTTCTTAGCTTAAAGAAACAAAGCTCTGGGAAGCCCCGAGGACCCACTGACTCGCCCTGACAACACGCGCCCTTCTGCCCAGGTGAGCCCTGCTCAGGGGCATCTACCACCCTCCAGGGCACCCTCCCCCTAGGAGTCCTGCTTCTCCCAGTGAGGCAGGCCAGCCTTTGGCATCGAGACTCCTTTCTCCGGGGCTGCCTGTGGGGCTCCCCTCCTGCCCCACTTCTCTCTCTCTCCCTTCCTGCCGGCTGAGCAGACAATCAGTATGTATGTGAATCCACCAGGCCAGCTGGACAGGGAGGCCCGGGAGACAGAGGCAGAGTCACCATCCTCAACATGGGCGGGTTTAACTCAGACACAAAACAGGGGACCCAGGTATCTGCCGCCTCTGGCTGGGCAAGGTCGGGGTGACCTGGAGCCAGCCAGGCCAGGCGCCTCCAGGGCCCTGTCTGATGGTCTGATGTGTGCTCCGTGTGGCCTCACGGCATCTCCTCCCCCCACCCAAGGGTTGTGGGTCCTGTTTACTCTGGTGGGAGGCAGGGCAAAATCCCTGGGTGAGGCTGAGGAGAAAATAATAAGCAGTGTCATCCCCTTACGGTGCAAGGCAGCAACACAGTTGCCTGGCTGGAGGGAGCTGTGGAGCGGATCCATTGCGCCCAGGGCCCCAGGGCCCCCACCACAGCACTTTCCTCTCTAGCCCCTCACAGCTGCCCTCCTGCTCTCCAGCACTCCACACGGGCGCCCCGCCCCCCGCCTCCTGTCAGCGCAGCCCCTGGAGAAGCCTTTCGCAGGTAAGCCTCCCCGGCCCTGAGCACTCACCCCCACGTCCCTTCAGATTTTGAATAATCACTGGCACTATGGTAATATCCTCTTGTGCAAATTCAGCTTTGTTGTACTATAAATGATCTTCCTTGCCACAATATAAGCTTCTAGGGAGCAGGAACCATGGCTGATCTATCCTGGGCATCTTTCACCATCATTTTCACAAGTGGGTCCATACTTGTTTGTTGAATGACTGAATGATCTCTGCCTCCAGATCTACCTGAGGGTTTCTCAAGAATGGGGCCATCCATGTCTGATCTTTTCTTGGAATCTCCCAGTAGAACCAATAAAGGGACACCCATTCCTGATTGTTGAGGAAGTGGAGAAAAACTCCAGAAAAGTCTCTGCAGCTAGCCCACTCAGCCTCTCTTCCCCACCCGCTGCTCACCTGCCCACCCACAGGTCCTTCCAGAGGAACGGGAGCAACCCCTGTCATAGGCTCGTCCTGCTCCTTTGAACCCTCTGGTGATCCTGTTTTGGTTCGATGGCCTGACTTGAGGGTTTGTCTACCCATTTACCAGGCTCCACAGTGTCTGTATCAAAACCCTCCTAAGACAACAAAGTCACGCCCTCTGCAGCTTTCCTGCTTCCACACGAACACAGGGCTTTTACCAGACAGTGGGTCTTCCCAGGCGCACCCCCACTCTACAGATGAGCAAGCTGCGGCTCAGAGAGGCAGGATGAGGGATCCGGAGCTCAGAGTCTGGACACAGACCTTCTGACTCCAGACTGCTCGGGGCACCGCGGCAGCCCTGCCGCCCTAACTCTGATGTGAGCTGTCACAGCGCAACCTCCAGCAAAGGCACTGCTGCCGTTGGGCTGGGTGGAGAGGGCCTTGAGGACAATCAAAAGCTCCTTGCAAGGAAGAAGATGGAGACAGCCTTCAAGTCCACTCAGGGCTGGGGTTGCCCTTGGGGTTTCTGGCCCACTGGAGACTTTTAGCAGGGCTGGCAGTTCCTGTCGGAGGCCAACTCTGCCCGGGCAAGAGGGTGCTGCTGCTGAGCTAGCACCCCAGCCTGATGAGCCCCGCCGAGCCATGCAGGAGACAGTGGAGGTCATCAAGCAGCAGGACACACTCAGGGAGGCCCTGAAGCCTTCAAGAGTCAGCGAGGCAGCCCTCCTCTTGACCAGACATGGCAGCACCCAGGCTCTCCTTCTCTGGGTTTCTTCCATGGCCAAGGTGGTCACAGTGCCACCTTCTGAGACTCAGCACAGACAGGCGCTCCGAGCGCATGCCTGCGTCATCACAGGTCTTCCCCATAAGAGGAGCCCATAAGGAAGGAGAAGCCCTGTTTCCAGAGGACACTCATAGCTGGTAAGTGTCCCCGTGCAGACCCAAGTCCAGGTCTTTCAAATCTAGCCTGCCCATATCCGACCGAGGCTGCATTCTCCTGCTTCCTCCCGCTTCCACCTTCCTGCTCCTCAAGATGGCGCCTCACCTCGGCCAGCACATTGATGTGTAATTTTATTTCTGTATTTTTAATAGGTCACATATTCAAAAAGTGCAAAACCCATGCTTTACAAAAGAGTATACATGGAAAGTCTTCCTCCCACTCCTGGTCCCCAGACTCGGAGTTACTCTTCCAAGAAGCGCCACACTGTTTCCTGTGTCTCCTCCCGTATACACATTATGCGAAAGAAGAAATTATGCATAAATATGCTTTCCCCACACTTTTTAAACAAATGATAGGATATACACATCACTCTGTGCTTGCATGTTTGAGTGAACAATGTGTTCTGGGAATTATTCCATATCCATACATAAAGTGTTCTCCATTTCTCCTGATGAGTCCAGAGTACTCCATTGGCTACAAATCCATTTAAGCAGGCCCCTGTGATGGACATTTAGGTTGTTTAGCTATGAAAAAGAATGTGACAGTGAGCAACTTTGTAGACGATGTCCCTGTGCCTGTGTGCAAGAACGTGTGCAGGGTAAATTCCTAGATGTGTCGTGGGCTCTGGGATTAAGCATTCCCACTGGGAAGCAGAATAGGATGGTGCAGAGCAGGCCATCTTTCATCCTGGCTCTGTCACTTGCCAGCTGTGTGACCTCCAGCAAGCTGTATAACCTCACTAATCCTCCGTCTCCTCGTCTGTTAAAGTAGTTGCCTCCTTGGAGGGGAGCTGAGAGGGTTCAGGTGAAAGAGATCCTGTCTATAACGTGCCCAGCACAGAAGCTGCTTCCTGGAGCTGCTGAAGACATGGGGCAGCAGGCATGTCCACTGCCCCGGCCTGGGAAGGAGCTTCTACTGGCCTGTCCCTCTCGCCTTCTCCACGCGCGTCCTCTCTGCATTTATCATGCTCCCAATGCCTCCTGACACCGTCTGCCTGGTCTCCCGGTTCTGTGTGGTTCAGTGTGTCTCTTGCCCACCAGATAATAAACTGCCGGAAGTAGAGACCCTCTGAGTCGTTTCTGAAACACCCTCACCCCCTGTCAGAGGCTGTGGCACGCGGCAGATGCTTAGTGAAGGTCTGCCAAATTGCAATCAGCTCCGGAAGCTGTCCCCCACAGCTCAGCTTCCCAGAAGCTTGGTACCTGAGCAAAGAAAGACAAGAGTTGCCTCCAGCCAGCAGGCTTGAGTGGTGGCAGCCTCCCTCTCCGCTCGCAGAGCTTGGGTAATGAGGAGAGACTCTTGACTGTGCCAGATTTAAAATCCCCAGCTCCTGCGCCCCCATCTCCCACAGCCGCCCACGCCCCCAGCGCCTGGTCTAAAGCCTTCAGAGATGCTGCCTCTGCGGAGGGGGGAGGCCACTCCCTGGCCCCTGTGCACTCCCTCCCTCACGTGTCCCAGTTTGGACCGCGCACCACCAGGGAGATCATCGCTAGGGACCGTTGCCCAGAGAGAGTAGGGAGGTGGGAGGAAGTCATTTCGATTTCTCTCTGGGAGCATAAATGCTTTTTTAATTGCTGTCAAAGGCGGCTCCTCAGGAATGTATTATTGATAGCGACCGAAATGAAAGAGGAAAAGCAGCAGCAGTCTCTCCTCTGCTGGCCCTCCACCCACATTCTCCCCGCCCGACCGTTTGACCTGGGCGTGAGCCGCACTCCTCCGCGCTCCTCTTTCCTCTTTCTCTCCCCACCGCCCCACCCCAGCTCTCTCCTCTGCCGCCTCCCCTTTAGTTTTTCCCAGTGTCCTGCCTGGTGGCAGCTCTGTGGCCCTCACTCTCTGCCTCTCCCACGCCCCTCGTGCTCACCGCACTCCATGTCCCTTTCAAACTGTCTTGACCACCACGTCTGACTCTGTCTCAGCCCCTCATTCTTTTTTTTCTGCTGGGGCTCTTTTTCTTGGGGTCTTAGACCCTCAGATATTCTTTCTCCAACCGTGTAGTATTTCCTGACCCCTAAACCTGGGATGCGGAAATTTTTATTTCCACCCTTCTCTGGTACCCAGGCCTCCACCCGTTCCCAAATTGCTAGCCTTGATCCTTGGTTTGTGCCAATTGGTCAGGTGAGTTGCCGTCCATCCTGCTGGCTGTGTTTGGGGCCCAAACTAGCAGAGCCCAGATAAGCCGTCCCTGAGGATGCCAGGTGTAGAAAATCCCCAAGTTCCTTCCTTTGCTCCAGCGGTGTCTCCCCCTTGGCCATCAGAGGGTTCTCCCTGCAGCAGGTCTGAGCTCCACTGCTCCCCTTTCTGCTGTGGGCTGGACCAGGCCCTCCAGCGCCTGCACCTTTAAGGAAACACAAGGCTTCAGGCACCGCCAGCCCCTCCCCTGCCCCTTCCCCAGCTGGGGGAGGGGAGCAAAGCTGCCTCTTCCCGCAGAGGCCCCTCCAGACAGCTCCTAAATAATGGCTGAGCTCCCCGCGGGACAGGAAGCGTTCGCTCTAGTGGAGCCTGGAGAAGGGTGACAAGGCTCGGTCATCTATCTCCTCCCGTGCTCTCACAGGGCACACGCCACTTTGTCCTCTGCCTGTCCCATTTCTGCTTCCCTGAACCTGGGGGGAAAAGGGACCAGGATGAGGAAGAGGAGAGCTCCGGTCTCCTGCTGCCCCAGAGCCGTTCAGTAGTCCACCCTGCCCCTCCTCCCACAGGTGTTTACTGATGAGAGCAGCAAGTCCCCAGACCCACCTCTCACCCACAGAGCCGGGGCCCTGATCAGAGCCTCGCCCCGCATTCCAGAGGGCCAAGCGACAGACGCAAAAGCAGTTGCTGTGAAGGCAAATCTAGTTGCATATGATTGCATGGTTTTAGGTTTTAGACCAAAATGCAGTGAACTTCCCAAACCTCTCTGACAGTCCCCCAGTTCCTGCCTCTCCCCCCTGTGCTGGGGCTTCAGTGCCCCCTTCTCTCCTCCCAGGATTCCCCCACCTCTGAGCACCCCGCACCCCCAGTGCAGCCAGCTCAAAGTGCTTCAGCGCCGCCACCTCCACGGCCTGGCAGGCAGGCAGGCGTGTGAAGCTGTGCAAGCAGGTTTCTCCGTGGTCCTGAGGCTGGTCCTCTCACTACGCGGTACCACCATCCCACCCTCACTGGGCCAGGCTGTCCTTGAGCCCACAGCTACCTAGCTGGAGGGCACACACCACCACCCCCACCCACCACCAGGCACCCTGGCACGATACTTGGTTGCCCTAAGTACAGCCTTGGGGATAAGCTGCTGCCAGGCCTGGCTCCTGATGAAGATGGGGGAGGGGACAGGAGTCTGGGAAGCAGGCCTTCTCAGTGCTGATCACAATTACCAAGCACCTGTGGCAGGCGGCCTGAGCAGGGCCAAGCCTGGGCTGCCTCTGTGGCCCGTGCTCCTGCCCCAGGCTAGACCCCCCCCACCCCCCCCACCCCCCCCCACCCCCCCACCCCCGCCCCCAACCATAAACAGGGCTGCTGGGACTGACTGCCACTCCCAGCAACACTTGTCTGCTCTCTCTCTCTCCTGCCCCCAGTATTTCATCTCTTTCCCTGCAAATCTTTTCTGTGCCTCTTCCTATTTTCTCCCCATTTCTTCAACTTCTTTTCTGCCTCTCCTTTTCTCTACTCGTCGCTGTCTCGGAACGCTGCTGCCTCCTTTCTTTCTCCTCCTCTCTTCCCCTTCCCATTCTCCTCCACACTTCCTCCTTTCCTCTCCTTAGCCCTCCCCACCCCCAAATCCACACCACCTTCCCTCTTGTGACTATATTTAGCTCCGAGCTGGGGGTTCAGAAGGCGTTCAGAAGGCGCCGCTGGAGCTGGCGTCTAGTCTTGAAGGGTCTGTCAGTGTTTCCATAAGAGGCTCAGCTGGGACGAGTTTATAACTGAGCTGTTTCCTTTCCATACCGGCACCAGGCCTGGGCTGAGTGCAAGGGGGAGGGGACCTCCAAGTATGGCAAGCTGTCTCCCCAGAGATGGGCAAGCTCTTCAGGAGAGAAAGGAACTGTGGGTTAATTCAGAGAGTGGATGGGCCCAGGTGACCAGGCAAGTCAGGATTCTGCCATGGGTTAGGACCCTTGGGAGCCCAAGGATAGACCCCTTCCTGACCAGAGATGGAGCAAGGAATTGTTCTCATGACGTGACCTGAGGGACTTTGAAAGACCCCTTTCCCTGAAGTATCTCACCAGCCTGCTGTGGTCTCTGCCTCCCACTGCCACAGCCCTTTCTTTGTGTTAAACCAGTACCTCTAGAAGACATCCTAAAAATCATATCCAATACTCAAAGGCACTTTACAGTTCACTGTGTGGTTTGAACACACCACTGCTTTTGATCCTCACAATTATGAGATCGGGAGACAGAACTGGAACCACTTGCTCGAGGCCACCAGTTTAGTGAGTGGTGAGGCTTGAACTTTCATCTCTAACCCTTGTGCCCCCTTCTCTGCAGTGAATGCCCCTCCCCCCCAGGCCGGCAGCCACCAGGACCCACAGCTGGAAAGTCAGGAGCCCCAGCTGTGGGGTCAGAGACCTGGCTGGAATCCTGGTTCCGCTATTTAGTGCTGCCTCACCTTGGGCAGGTCACTTCACTTCTCTGTGTCCCACAGAGGACTGTTGTGAGAATTAAAGGAGATAATGTTCTAAATGTTTACACATAGTCGGTGTTCAAAAAGGGTAAATAGTACCACTGGTGTGTTAACATAGAGCACAGACCCCTGAAGGTACGGGCCCGGGGCAGTTACATCGCAAGGGAGAGGATAACAAGAGTCTGGAGGGGTGTGGGGATGGCAGGGAGGGATGGGCAGCAGGCCTGGTCAGCACACAGCGGGTGCGCAGGGCAGCAGGGGGAGGCAGCGCAAATGTCCTCTACTTGCAGTCCCTGGGGGCCCAGAGCCTTGTAGTGTACAGACACCATCCGCATCTGCCCATTCGTCTACTCCTAAGGGTTGGGGGACGGCTTGGAGTGAGAGATAGGCCCAGCTTTATAATCACTCTTTCACAGCGTGGAAATCAAGACCCAGACAGGGGAATGAATCTGCCCAAGGTCGCAGCTAATTATTTTATTCTTTCACTCACTCCTTCATCAGGTACGTAGTGAACACCTACTACCTACGGATGCTGCGTTATGTGCCAGGCATGCTCAGTGACAGCCAGAGCCAGAGACCAGGGCCGGGACGCCCAGTCTCAGGAGTTCTCTTGAGAAGACCGCTGTGCAGCCTTGGCTAGAGTTACTGGTTGAACTGGTGGTGAGTGGTGGCTGAGCCTGAGCAGGGAGAAAGACACAGTCCTGCATCCCCAATGCTTCAGTCTCTCTCCTTCCTGGCTTGAGAGGGGCCCCACTGTAAGGTTTCTCTGACAGGTGGGCAAAGAACAAGCAGAGTAAAGGGAACTGGAGCCAGGAGAGTTCTTGGCTCCCCATTCACCTTCCTCAGCCCAAGCATATCTACCAAGAAAGCCATAGCTACTGCCCTGTGGGAGGACAGCCATTCCCCTGGACTTAGACCCAGGAGTCCTGACACTTAGTCCAAGCATGGCTTCAGAGATTTCAAGTGACCAGAGGAAGGGGGGAAGAGGCATTCCATCCCATCCATTCCTCCACTGTTCTGGGACAAAGGAAGGTACTTCCCAGCTTCTCCCTCAGTGCTGGGTCTCTTTTCCTCCTGGCCTGGGAATGCCATTTGTAACCTGAGATCCTGGATGGGTTAAGGGTGAGGAGCAGGGGGAATTGCTTAGGGTTGTAAATAGGACCACGGATGGGGCTGCTGCCTGAGTGGATGCGCAGCTTCCCTGACGCTCGTCCACCCATGCATCCACCCATCCATGCATCCATCCATGCATCCATCCATGCATGCATCCATCCATCCATCCAACCATGCATCCATCTATCCATCAATCCATCCATGCATCCATCCATTCATCCATCCATGCATGCAGCCAGCCAGCTATCCATGCATGCATGCATGCATCCATCCATCCAATGTCCTGGGCATTTGAAAGACAAATGACCACGCCTCCACTTTCCCCCTTTCTCTTGCTCCTTTCTCTTCATGAGAACCATGGGTAGAAGGGGGGAGACTTTCTAGAGGTCATCTTTCCCATCCACCTATCTCTGGAAGAGCTCGCTCCCCAGGCAGATAACCTGATTTCCCAGGCAGCTCAGGCCTGTAGGAACAACCTTGCTGCCCAGAAGCTTTATGATGCTTAACCTAACAGCTTCTGACTCCATCAAAGCTGCATTCACCACCCTGCCCTGCACCCTTTGTTTCTCCTCTCCGATGTTCTGTTTCTCATTTGCTTCCTTATTCTCATGGCCTCTCGGAAAGAGCTGTAGATGTGGAGTCGGAAAGCTCACTTTGAATTCCAGCTCTATCACTCACCGTGGAATGACCACAGCCTTAAATTCTTTGAGCCTCAGTTTCTTAGTCTGTAAAATGAGTATAATAATACCCATTTGCTGTGAGGATCAAATGAGATAATGGATGGGAAGCAGTTTTGTAAACTGTAAACTGCCATACTTACACGAAGACTTATCATTAATTCTTCTTGCTTCCTGGACACCAACGCGGGCGAGCAGCAGGACTCCAGGCGGGAGCCGGGGACGAGGAGATGGAATCCTAACTGCCCTCTGGCTCTACAGGCAACCGTGGGACCATAACCTCTGAGCCTTGGTTTCCCCAGCAGTAAAGGAGGAGTCATTAGACCCATTTGCCTCCTCCAGCGAGGAGAGGAGTGGCTCATAACCAGTGATTGCTCATTCTCTCCTTTAGAGATGCTTCTGAGCTCACCGCTGCCAATTACAGTTTATTGAGCAGACCGAACGCGGTCTCCTGTGCTGAATAAACAGACCTTCCAAAGGCACAGGCCTTGCCCAGGAAGAACAGCCAGCCTAGCCCAGCCCTGCAAGGAGCAGAGCAAGGCTCTGTCTCACCACACATGTGCCTCTGCTGGGGGGACTGGCCTGAGCAGAAACGACAGCTAGGTCTTGCCCCTGGCATAGGGTCCCAGTGGGACCCTAAATGGTCAGGAAGAAGGAAGGGCTTCCTTATCACGTCTGGGTCTACTCGGCTGCCAAGAGCTACTGATCTCTGCTTCACAATGGCTCTTGCCACTGTCGCTCATTTCCACTCTGGCCATCCTCCTGGAGGTGTCTCCAGGTGACGTTGTCACAGTAACTTCCTAACTGGTCCCCACAGCTCTGGCCTTGCTTCTCCCCCATCCATCCCACTCACTGCTGTCAGATTAATCTTCCTAAAATACTCCTTTAGCCTCTCAGCTTCCTGTTTGGCACCTTCAAAGATTCCCCATTGCCTAAAGTATAAAGTTCAAGCCGGACGCAGTATGACACAGGGAAAAACAACTTCAGAATCAAGAGGATTCAGGCTCTGCCCTTGACAGGATGGTTACTCCAACTTCTCTGAGCATCAGTTTTCTCAACTGCAAAATGAGGCCAATAGTACTGACATTCTACTGCTTCAAAGCGTCTGTAAGGCACTGCGCCTGGCTCATAGAAGTTATTCCGTCCACGTTAGCCCCTTCCACCTTCCTTCCCTCCACCAGGGCCCAGTGCATGCCTAGTTGCACAACTACCCTGGGAATTCTGACCACCAACACATCACATTCACAAGGGCTGGAGGGCACTGAGGGAAAGGGAAAGGTCTGTGGGGTTGGTGATCAGGCTCCCGACACCTCAGGAGCAAGGCTTCAGAGAAAAGGGAAGATGAAGTCTGCCCCCAGCACTGTGAGCGTGGGAGCTCAGGAAGGAGAAGACTCACCCTGAAAGCAGAATGCCGCTTCCTGATCTATGGGAAGGACCTTTTTAGATAACTGAGCACATCACTTAAATGGCCAGGGGGCCGGCACCACAGCAGGTGCAGCTGACCACTCACCGAGCAGTTTCAACCATGACGTCGCTCTGGGGCCTTAAACTCAGAACCTCGGCTTGTCTTTAAAAACAGGGGATAATCTAAATGCCGATTTCATAGTGTTGTTTGGGGTATTAAATGAGTTCATCTGTGTAAAGGGCGTTAGCAATAAATGTTCCTTATTTTGATAGCTGATTTCTTGATTTTCCCCAAAGTTGGAGAAAGAAAAGTCACATTTTCTCCTTATCTTCCACTGCCCCTGACAAGAACCCTTGGCTTCAAGTAGATGAACCTCAACTCTGATTCCGGGAGGAATGGTCCCCCAGAGCTCAGGTATTCCTGGGAGGCCAGACCCCCTAATTCATATCCCCGAAAGCGTGAGACCCGCCTCAGCCCCTGATGGGCTCCGCCTCCCGGCCCAGCGCCCAGTCACCCACCATCCTCTGGACAACCCCGCACGTCCCTTCTGACTCCTCAGCAACGAGCCACAGGCCACGCTGAGAGATCCTCGCGTCGTTCCCATCTTGTGTTATTACGTTGTTGGTTAATTCTTCGTGGGTGTAAGTTTTTACACCCAGCTTCACCACAGCCTTGCCATAACTTCCTGTAGCTCCGACAGAGCTAGGTGCATACTGGACGCAAAAGCTGTTTGGAATGAGTGAATGAGCCGAGCTTGGTGAGCACATTAGGCTGATGAGATCACGGCTTGGGGCCCAGGCTAGCGATGGCTCTCAGAGTGCAGGCCACCTTGCTGCTCTGTGCTGCTGGTCAGTTAGGGATGGGGTGAGCGGGTATGAATGAGCTTCCTCCACCTCAGCCAGAACAAAGGCACCCAGAGCCCTCTGCTCCTTCACCTTACTGCTCTCTGACCCTGATCTCGTTCAAGGTGGCTGGGGCCTTGTAGGAAAGGAAATAACCAGATGGAACCAGACTAAGACAGCAAAACAGAGGCTGCTGCACAGGCTGAGCTGGGGAAAACCTCAGGCAGGCAAGGAGGAGAGCCCAAGAGAACAAGTGTCTCCTTGCTAACATCAAAGTAAGGGTGCTGGGTCTCTAATCACGTTAACAGGGCACAGGAGCAGGCAATCCAGTGGACAGCCAATTGTCTGGAGTCCACGAGGGGGGTAGCCACTGGGACAGCAGTGCAAATGCAGAAGGACCCCAGCCAAGGTAGCATCCAGCCTTGGAGAGGCACTGTGGACTGGGCCACAGCCAAACTAAAGACCGAAAGGCACTGTCCCCTGTCTGATTGGAAAGAGCTCTCAGAGGGGACACAGGAGCCTGGCAGGCGGGGCTGCCTCGTTTGTCCCAGGTTGGAACATTCTTCCACTTCCCTCCCTCAGGCGTTTGCTGGCTAGGATGGTCTCCCTCTCATCTAAGCACAGAGTCTCCAGGTGAAGAAGACGAGGCCAGAGGAGAAGCAGCTTGTGGAGGTAATGAATCCTGCTCCTCTCAATGGCAATTCAAAAACCGGGGCTGCCCAGAAGCCGAGAGAGGACAGAGGCGCAGGAGCCGGGAAGACGGAGGGCATGGCAGGTCCACGTGCATGCACCAAAGAGCAAGCCCTCCTCATCTAACGCGTTATCGTCCCATCACGTGCGTGTGACCCGTCTAAAGTGTGACCATGGGATTTGATACAATACCTGCTAGAATCCGGGTCCCTAAATTTGCTCTTGTGAGTAAAATCCCCTCCCTGCTGATTCTCTGCACGGCAGGGCGGCCTGGGAGTGAAAAGGATAGGAGCGAGGCCCCCAGACGGTCCAGGGTTTTGAGGCAATGAGGATAGTTACCTCCGTCTCAGGGATCAGAGAGTGCAGGGTAGACAACTTCTCAGGATATAAAATTGCCCGAGGCCAAGCCACTGACCAGCTGCTACTCCCTCACCTAGTCTCAGTGACCTCACATCCAGGCGATTCCTGGGCTTCACTGCAGCCAGGGGCCCCCCAGACCGAGGGCTCCTGAGGCACATTGCTTTGCTTCCGGATCCCTCCGTGGCCTCGCCTGCCCTATCAGGACAATACTGTCTAGAAGCTTGCCCTTCCTCCGTCATCTACACACGCCAACATGCTTATCCTGATGAAATCAGGTTAAACCAAACTCCAGGGACGACCTCGAAGGGGAAGGGAAGTAAAGAAACGGTCAGTGTGTAACAGGAGATGTAAGAGGAAGAGAAAGTCACTTCTGTTTCCCGGGGCCAGTGGGAAGAGGCAACTTTTTTTTTTTTTTTAAAGAATATGGGCCTCAGGTCCAATATTAGCCAGGATTTTTCCCATCGCAGTTAAAAGAAACCCAACTGTCCCTTGGCTTGAGCTAAATCCATGCATACATCAGGCTGGCTGCATCCAGAGCTTTCACGACGCGGTCAGGACTGATCTCTGTCCCCTTTGTGGCTGGACTTTCCTCTACGCTGGCTCCACTCTCAGGCAGGTGTCAGCAAGGTGGCCCAGCCACTCCAGACGTGAACCCTACCAGCTTCGATTCTGTGGGAAGGGCTTTCAACCAAAGTCCCAAAACTGAGTCTCATTGCCTGGCGTGGGTTACACGCCTACTCCTGCAGCCAGGGTGGGGTCAGCGCCTCCCCAACAGCAGGATCTTAGCATGAGGGAGCAGAGATTTTTCACAGAAAAATCAAAGTGCCGTTACGAGAAGCAGACAGGGCAACAAACGACCACTACAGATCCTATCTTAAATCAGGGGGTCAAGTTTCTTGATATGAAGCATCCAATTAACCAGCAAAGTATGTGTCAGGGTGCAGTACTTACACAGACGGACGACACTAGGAACTTCTGACAAGCTCCTGGACCCCGAGAGCCAGAGGCAGTCTAACCCACCTTTGTCGCTTCAGTCTTAGAACAGAGCTTGACGTGAGGTCAGTGCATCTGACTTGAACCACCTCCAAGGCATTAGAAAAACTGTGAGTTCAAGAAAAACGAAAAATGTTTAGCAAAAATTTTCTCTCTCCTGGGTCCAAAAGAGGAAGAAACCACCTGGAAATTTCTAGTTTTCATAATTCAGGGGATCTGATAACTTCAGACTGAGAGAGTTGAGATGAAAGCCAAGATGCTTTGGTGCCCAGACAGAGGAGGTTTTGCTTCCTGTGAGACGGGAGAAGATAGAAATACCTCTGGCCATGGACTGGGATGGAAGGAATAGGAATCCAGGAGAGAGAACTGGAGATGTGGCTGTGGAAGCTGGTGTGTAGGGGAGCCCACGCCAACACGTCTGGATGCTGGCACCGCAGACCTGTCGTTAACTCACTGGCGTTGAGTTTATCCCTAAGATGCCAGACCCAGTAATCAAGGCTTTTGTGAACTCTGAACTTCTGACTGAATGTTAAGAAAGGGCAAGGGGAAGGAGGGCTGGGAGGGAGGAAGGTCCGAGGCGCGGGAGCCGCAGACCCCAGGCTGCGGGAGAGACAATCTGGGCTCTAGAGTGAGGAAACTGGGTGTGAAACCCGGTAGTGCTCCATACCAGCTGTGTGACCTTGGGCAAGTTACTGAACCTCTCTGACCTTCAGTTTTCTCTTCTATAACATGAGGATAATGATGAGGATAATGATCCCTGGAGTTGTCATAGGCTCAAATACAATAGCATAACTAAAACCGTTTTCACAGTACCTGAAACTTCACAAGTGTGTGATGAATGCGGCTTTACACTCGACCCAAACTTCCTATCTCAAAGAATTTTGAGCATTTCAACACTCGCTCTGCTACACACAGCCTCAGAAACAGATGAGGGAAGCAGAGGAAGAGTCGGTGGCCCTGCTCTTCACTTCCTGGCTTAGAGTCTGTGGCTTCCCAGGGAGTCAGAGACCCTCACCGGGCCCCAGTCCTGGCAAAACCCAAGATTAGCCCAGACCAGGCAGATGGCACGTTGCTCCTTCCTAAGGAGCTCCGGGCAGCAGCTGTCTTGGCGGCTCGCCTCTGGAACTCCGTCAGTTAGGATGTTCTTCCCTGTGACCGACTCCAAACGCTCCAGCATCAACTGCAGCTCACATTCATCTGCATCTTCATTCGACTGTTGATTCATTCTTGCTATAATGATTATTAGGCTCCTGTTATGCCAGGCACCATGCCAGAAACACAAAAATGAGCAAGATGCCTTTGCCTTCAAGCAGCCTGGAGTCTAGCAGCAAGGAGACCCACTGGTAGATGTTCATCCTCGGACACAGTTAGCAGCTGGACAGAGGCTGGCTCTGAGCGCTTTGGAAGCCCCGAGGGCGCCTAACCTGGGTTTAGGGGGGGCCTCAGGGAAGGCTTCTCAGAGCAGGAGGCACTTGAGCTGAGTCTTGAGGGACTGCTGAGCAAGCAGATCTGAACAAAGGTTATTTCGTGACTACTGTGACGCAGCCTCTGTCACCTGACAGCCTGCCAGGTTGGTTCTTGTCGGGCTGATTATCACATGGAGATGTCACCACGTGGGCCGCGTGGACTGCGCTGGGGTCTTAGCAAGCAGAAGTTACAGCCTGATGCCTGTGACTCCAGGGCGATGGCAGCTGGGGCACCATGACTGTTGTGGTGAATGATGCCCTGCAGTCCCGGAAGCAGGTGGTCCAGTCGGGACGCACCAGAGGGTTGTTGCAGCCTCCATGTTCATTTTATTATTTTTTAAATTATTTTGTTTGTTTGTTTGTTTGAGGAAGACTGGCCCTGAGCTAACATCCGTGCCCATCTTCCCCTACTTTATATGTAGGACGCCTGCCACAGCATGGCCTGACAAGCGGTGCGTAGGTCCACACTCAGGATCCAATCCCACGAACCCCAGATCGCCGAAACGGAACGTGTGAACTTAACCGCTGCGCCACTGGGCCACAGCCTCCATGTTCAATGGAAACTGCAGGAATAGAAACCTGGTCCTCACAGAGACTGGGAGTGGTGGCTCGCCGGGGAAGAGTATGGAATCATCTTTTTCTCTTGATCCAAAATCAGCTGCTGTTTAGATGGTGACAAGGACTCCCCTGCCTGGAGTGTGGAATGGAAGAACCAGATGACCTCTGGGAGTCCCCTCTTGCCAGAGGAACCCACAGTTTCTATATTTCCATGTATTTCTGGCTCTATATTTCTAACTTATCCCAAGGATCTTGGCTCAAGGTGCTGCTGTTGGTCTTTCCTTCAAACTAAGGAGCCAGGTTTCACGCCACCACCAGACAGGCACCCCACGCGTGTACTCCTGTGCGCCCGGGCCACAGACGTGGGGCCCACAGGGGCCTACAAAGTGAGCACTTTACACAAGGCTATGAGCAAACCAGAAAAGGAGTGCTGCCTGAGGCCACCAGCACTGGTTAGATAAGCCACAGCCCTCCACACCACACCAAGAGGACAGCTTTTCCCGCGTACACACTTTCTCCCCACCCCCCAACCGCCAAATCCCAGAAGAAGCTAAGAAGACCCCAGCCCGGAGTCAGCGGTTGACGCGGTCCGTCTTCACCTTCCTCGGCTCTGGTGGTCCCCCTTCCCGTCACCCTCACCGTCAGCTCCAGTAGACGAATGGGCCTCTCGGGTAGAACTCTGGGCTGCAAACGTCGACGTGGAGCGGGGTGCTGGGGAAGAGAGCAGAAGTCCCAAATTCCTTCTATCTCAGTTATTGTCCTCTTTCCGTTCCTGGTCGGTGCCCATGGGAATGTGCACAGGAAGGACTCAGGTTAAAATTTCGGAGGAGTTTACTTCTACTAGACACAAGCAGGGATGTGTGACCCGGGGGGCAGCCGTCTCCTCAGGGGCAGTTTGAAGAGGGGTCTCCACCTGTCGAGCCGTACGCAGGTCTGCTTCGAGGCGGGGGTACGCACTGAATGACTCCCAAGGGCACAGGGCGCCTCCTTCTTCGGGGCTCAGGCGGAGACGGAGGGTGGGGAGCACAGTAGGGCAGACAGTCACTGGGTGACGAGCAGCTTTGTCCAGCAGTCACCACTCCAGCTCCCGACCCTCTCCGTCTGCCTTCCGTTCGCCTGCTCGGCCTCAGCGCCCCTCCCTCTTCCTGGGTTAAATGCAGGGAGTAGCTACCCTCGTCCTTCCTCCTTTTCCCCTAAGAGCCTTTGCAGTGGGCACAGAAATTTTCGGCATGCTCAGTTCCTACCTTCTGGAAGCTGCTAAACTGAGACGGACACACAGACTAGTCAGACACTCAACACCTCTCTCTTCTTTCCCTGCCCTGGCCCCCCTGTGTGGGGTCTGGACGCCGCACACTCTCATACATCTGTTCTTTCTTTCAAGTAGCACAGAGGGATAGGGCACGGGCTCCGAGTCAGGGCAACTGCAGCTGGCCCCAGCTCCACGACTTACTGTTTATCAGCCTCTCTGAGCACCATTTCCCATGAAATTAGTGTAATGACAATACTTAGGACAGTCAGCACGAAAGGAGATCACGCAAGTAAAGGGGTTTGCCCGTTGTTTGGCATCTAGTAGGGCTCCATAAATACTAGTTGGATGGGTAACTGAAAGGTAAGTGCCTGACCTGAGCATCTGCCCAGTGGGGGGCCTTCAGTGCACTATGTGTTTGGAAGGGGTCATGAAGATGGGGGCTAAGGAGCTGCTTAAATAATGGGACAGACTGAAGGTGGCTAGATCCCAGAGGAACCAGCCTGAGCCTCCCCTGCAAAGCAAATTCCACTCTAGGTTTGTGAGCCCACCTCCAGGGGTCTTCCCCAGGGAGAAGGGGAATTTCTGGAATCTAGGATCCGGCGTCAGCTTGAGAAGGAACCAGAAGGGCTAGAATTCGCTTACTGGAATGGAGGCAGATTCCACTGCCACCTCCCCTGCCTGCAGCCCCCCAGCCAGGGCTGCTTTCTCCAGGTCTCCTGGGGACCCCTCAAGTCTATGAACCCTGAAGCCTGAAGAACTGGCCTGAGATGTGCAGAGCAAGAAAGCCTGCCAACTCAAGGCAAGGGAGAAGAGCCATGGGCCAGCAGTCAGAGGACCTCTGTTATATTACTGCCATGTGAACTGTGATCTCAATCTGTCTGAGCCTCAGTTTCCCCAATCATGAAATGAGAATAATAACTTACACCCTATTCTCCCTACCATACAGGACTATCCCAAGGATCAAATTAAATATTCAAAGCACTTTGTAAACTGCAAAGTACTGTGCAAACACAGAAGAGTTACGACAGCTCTGGAAGAGGGGCCCTGTGAGATGGGACGGAGTGTCACCTCTTCCTGCCTGGCATGGGGGCCAGGAAGGACCCTTCCAATTGGCTTTTCTTTGATCTTCATTTGAAACTTAATGAGCACTTAAGGCATTGCTGACACTCTAATTAGAATTAAAAACTAAATTTAAAAGTCACCACTTGTTTCCTTCTTTCCACGCTTACTTCCTCAGCTCTATTGAGCACAATCATTAACCAAAACCTTTTTGTTTTGACAAGGAAGATTAGCCCTGAGCTAACATCTGTGCCAATCTTGCTCTATTTTGCATGTGGAATGCCACCACAGAATGGCTTGATGAGCAGTGTGTAGGTCTGCCTCTGGAGTCTGAACCTGCGAACTCCAGGCCGCCCAAAGTGGAGCGTGCAAACTTAACCACTACACCACCAGGTTGGCCCCAACTAAAAGCTATTTTTTTTTAAAGATTTTATTTTTCCTTTTTCTCCCCAAAGCCCCCGGTACATAGCTGTATATTTTTAGTTGTGGGTCCTTCTAGTTGTAGCATGTGGGATGCCACCTCAGCATGGTCTGATGAGCGGTGCCATGTCCAC